>NW_009953649.1:4563458-4652232 GCF_000747805.2 Chaetura pelagica
ACTGCCTTAGGCAGACCATGCTTTTCAAATGGTTTCCACCAGAGGACTGTGAGCAACTGATTTGGAAAAGAAAAAGGCAAGAGAGAAACGAGGCGAGCCTGTGAGGACTAGCTGCTCAAGAGACCCCCGTGAAGCCGAGCATGGTTCCCACTGTACCAGCTTAAATCTGTGGTGCTGCTTGATTTCTGCTTGGAAGCAGGGACACGATATAAGTTTGGGGTCCTTACCTTCCTCCTCTGGGTCTTTAAGGCACGGAGAGGCAGCCGCAATGTGCGCGGCCCGTGAAAACTAGAACTGCGTTAGCCATGAAAATTTGGAATTTTCTTAGATCTTGCAGGAACGACCTAAGCATGCTCTGCTTGCTTAATGGGATGCTAAACTGTCCTTTGCTGCCCACCGGGGCTCCCCTATGCAATTGTGCCGACTAACAGGCCACCCACCAAAGGCAATATATTCTCCTGAAGACTTACGCTGTGGGTTTCTCCACTGCTGGACTAATCACCAGGTCACAGTGTAAATTCACTTTGAGATATATATATATATCTATATCTATATAAATACAGTACTGTACATCTGCAGAGGTACTGCTTAGAGATGCTGAGTTTTTCTTGTTCACTAGATAAATATGTTTGGAATTTTTATGTGAAAGGTGCTGTTAATTCTTTGAGATATTGCTATGCACAATATATTAACCAAGGAAAGATGTGTATTCTTCTTGTGCATACTGTTGATCTAATTTTGAGTTATTGTTCAAAGACCTGTGTCCTACTTCCTTGGCAACCTTTGGACTGGACATTCAATGGGAATCTACTCCTCTATCTATGTTAGAGTGGCACTGTATAGTCCAGCAAAAGCACATATTCAGCAGTTTATCAGCATGAGTTAAACTTTATATCCTTTGCTATTTAAAACTTTTTAGTGCTACTCTTCTTCAGTCCATTCTCACCTTGTTAGTACATTATTTATTCCTTGGCAGCATCTTTCATTTGACTGTGCCAAGGCATCGGATGAGTAACTTGCAAATTAGAAACTTGTTTTTAACTTACTTGCCCTCCAAAAAGAAGCCCAGGCCACCAATACAGGAGTCAACTAGTGGGAAATTCCATTGACTTTGATCTATCCTGGGGACAAGTTGGGATGCAGTTCATTTAAAATACTACTGAAATCTTTTCCATTCAGATCAGAAAGCAAAAACTGACATGGATGAAAGGTATAACGATTAATTTTTTAGCAGGCATTTGGAAGCCTGCAATAACATAGGATTTTAGTAGTCCTTCTGGGCAATCTAGCATTAATGGTTTACTCAGTAACTTTCATAGTCTTACTGTTTCATGTAACTTCTTAACAGCTTTTGCTCATGTTAATAAGACTCCACCATTCTGACAGCCTGGGAGATCAGTAGCACACCTGGGGGTCAGATCTGGACTCTGGTCCATCTCCCTCCCATTCCAGCTTACTTGTAGTGTAGACTGACACCTTTTCAATTGCTTCCTGTAGTTATTGTAAATTGTAAAGGGACAAAAAAAGGAACTGAAGTGATTAAAAGAGCATTTTATTTTTCATGGTGCTTTGGGTTTTAACATTTTAATTGTTCTCGCATACTTTTGCTTCAGTTCAGTACCAAATATATGGTCTTAAAGTATAATTTTTTCCCCCTAATAAATCTATGATACATGATTCCATTTCTATTTCATCCTTTCTGGTCATCTGTGTCAAGTAATCTGACAAAATGACACACTTAGGTTTCAAAAATTTTTCCATGGGAAAGGTGTCCCCTTTTTTTAAGGGACTGGAAGCATGTGAGTGTGTTGTTCCTTTTCAATGGTGGTTAGCGTGGAGTTAGTAAGGGCGAATCATGCCTGACCAGGCTGATTATAATCTTTGTTGAGTTTACTGGCTCTGTGCACAAGGGGAGGAGAGTGGATGTCACTGACTTTTGCTTTTGTAAGGTGCTTGGCACAGTCTCACACTGTGTCTTGTAGTCAGACTGTTGGGATGCGACTTGGAGTAGTTGGTCTTTAAAGTGGATTTAAAATGAGCTGTGTTGTGAGGCTCAGAGTGCTGGGGTCAAAAATAGAGCAAAGTCTAAATGACAAGCTGGTTGCAAGTGACATCCCGAGGGACCAATACTGGGATAAATACTGTCTAACGACCTGGACGATGGGATGGAGTGCCTGGACAGAGTGCACTATCAGCAAGGTTATTGCTGGTACTAAACTGAGTAGTTGATGTGCTGAAGGGCAGAGCTGCTGATCAGAGGGTCATTTACAGGCTGCAGAAATGAGCTGTCAGGAGATGCGTGCAGTTCAGCAGAGGGAAGTGAGAAGTGCCACATATGGGACGGAATAGCCTCTTGCAGCAGTGCAAGCTAGGGTGACTGACTATCCAGGGAGGAGCTTTGCAGAAGAGGACTTAGGGGTTCTTGTGGACAACAGATTGAATGTATGAACTCCAGAAATCCATTCCAACCTAAATTATTCACTGACTTTTTTATTATTGCAGAGGAGGCAGCCAATAATAAAATGTGTAGTTTTTTTCTTTTATTGAATCAAAGTTGTGCTTTGGTCCAGACCCCAGTCTTCAGCACATGTGAGTGGTACTTGGACCACTGACTCTGAAGAGCAGGACATGGTTTCACTACTCATGGTTTAGACTACTGCTTAAACATGGGTGCTCCCTCCCCACAGCCAGTGCATTCTGCATTTTCACCTTCAGACTGACCACAGGTGGGTTTTGATTTGTTCTTCTGCAGAAATGTGATTCTCTCCATTTCCTGCTGGAAATACCCTTGTGGAGGTACAGTTCCATTCAGGAATGTCATAATGGGTCAAAAACTGAGGCCATTGGGTTTTTTTGCAGGAGGGTGCTAGATGCAGGGGTGGAGGGCACTGTGCACTGTTCCCCTCCAGTGTAAATCTTCTCTGAGGCTAAACCAGCCAGGGCAGTCAGCAATAGGACACAACAGGGAAATTCAGAAAATGCAGTGGAATGTAGCCTGTTCCCTTTGCTATGAGGTCTGGGTAAGTCATCTGTGCTGTGTGAGGTGGTCTGATGAATACATTTGCATCCTTTGCTCCACATACAGGGTAACACTGTATCAAAATAGAAGGTAGTTTCCTGAAGAGAATACACTATTTTTGCTTTTTGTTTATCTAAGAGGTGGTGGAATTAAAGAGGCAACTAAAGCCATGAATGTCAGGAATGACACTTCCCATCCAGATCTTCTCTCCAAGTGCCTGGCAGTGCCCTGACCTGTGACAGTGTCCTGCTGTGCCACTGTAGGAGAAGCAGCATGTCCTCTTGGAGGTAAACCCTATCACCATCAAAACAGCTGTACAGCTTTGTGACTGCCCTGTGTGCCAGAGGACATTATACAGCTCCAGATGGTGCTAATGGGAGAGGAATGTGTCTTTCCTCCATCAGCTCTCCTCCCATGCCCACTTCTCTGGCAATGCCACATCTGCATCTGGTCTCCAAGTCTTTGTCACCAGCTTCGAGAATGACGTGTCCTTTCAGAGGCTCTGAGGGTTGTTGCAACAACCCTGCCTTCTTGTTGGAGTGATCCTTGAGGGAATGGGATGGAGGAAAGAGAGGGTCCCCACAGAGAGAAAATCCACACAGCTTGTGGCTTCATCGCCTCTGGTCCAAGTCTCTCTGGGGTGGAGGGACACCAGGACCCTGCCCAGTGGGGAATTGTATGGAGCTGGAGAAGAAAGGGAGTAAAACAACAGGGGAGGGGGTGGGGAAGAAAATAAAGGCATAGAAGTTGCTTGAAGCATTGTCTGGCCCTGGTCAGTTCCAGATGCCAATCTCTGATCACTGTACCATATTTTTGTGAGAATTGGGATTTCAGCCTCAAAGGCAGCAGGAACAATCACCAGCTTATGAGAAATGCCACGGGCTTTTGAGGGCAGCCAGAGCCCAGCATGTGGACCCAAGAGGCAAACAGAAGAGCTCTTTGGTGATGAAGGAATCATTGGGTGTCACTTGGAAAGATAATTGAAGGCCTTCGCGGGAGGTAACCCAACCCACTGAACAATGTAAAATGCTTCTTGTGGTTCCTCCCTACAAGAAGCAGTATAGTTTTCTGTCTCCAAAACCCATGTCCTTTTTTCTAGTCAGGCAGATAGATGTTATTCATGTGAATATCTGTCTTCCTGTGCCAGAAGAGAATGAGGTAAATGCAGAAGGGAATGAGTTCAATGCTGCAGCAGCCCAGCTCTGCTGGCATCCATGGATGTCTAAAAAATTGCACTCCTGCAGAGCTGCCAGTGTGCCTGAGGGCCCTTAACTGGTAACATTTTAAAACAAAGCCATCCCTTGTAATGTTTCTGCCTTTCTCATCATGCTTCTGGGTCCCATAAAGCAGGAAACACTCTGGCAGGACTTGTGCTGCAACACTCAGTGAAAAGTATGTCCATCGCGGGAATGAGCACTCGGAGCAGAATAGTGGCAGAATCACAGCTGAGTGCAAGAATTGTGGTGTCAACAGCAGGATGTCAAGATTCAAAGGCTATGGCAACAGCCTGGGGGCTAGGTCCTCAGGTACAAATGGTTGCCATAACTCCTCTGTGCCAGTTGTGACACCCAGCTCCTAACACAGCCTGACCAGCAGAAGACAATCTTGGGAAGCCTTCATATGGCCCACACACCAGGGGAGCACGTACTTGTGGCAATGTAGGTCAGGCACGAACAAAGACATTGTCAAGGAGCTCAGTGATGTACTTCGTCAGCACAGGTAAGCCTGCACATGGTGTACCATTGACCCTCCAGTACAAGGGAAACTGCAGTGGATCAGAGAGGGTGATCGCAGTGGTTAGGGGGCTGCTGTGCAAGACATACAAGAAGGGGCTGAGCACTGGGCTTGCCCAGCCTTGAGGAGGGAAGGTTTGGCTGTTGGATTGAAATGACCTTCAGGGGGACTGGAAAGAAAATGGAACTACAGTTTTCTGAGAGCCGCACAATGAAAGGATGAAGGCCAATGGACACAAAATGCAACATGGAAAATTCCACTGAAGTATTAGGAAAATATTTTTATCATGGGGATCATCAAGCACAGGGACAGCAGCCAATCGAGGTGGGGAAAACTCCATTCCTGAAGGTGTTCATAACTGGCCTGGAGAGGGCCATATGTAACCTAATCTAGCTTTGATGTTGGCTTTGCTTTGAGCAGCGTGTTGGACCTGACTGCTAGAGGTTTCTTCCAACCTGAAGACATGTACAAGTCTATAAATAGTATCAACCACAACATTGTGCAGCCAGACAAAACTGTATCCTGAATTCCACAGAAGCAAAGTGAAAACTGCAGGAAATTTTCACTGTAGACTTATTTATTGGGCAAAAATGATCATAGAACCACAGAATGGTTAAGGTGGGAAGGGACCTCTGAAGATCATCTAGTCTGATCCCATCTGATGAAAGCAGGGTCAGCTACAGCAGATTATTCAGGACCTCTCATTTTAAATATTTCGAAGGATGGAAACTCCTCTGTATCTCTTGGCTACCTGTGCCAGTGTTTAACCACAATACAATAAAAAGTATTTTTCTTTTGTTTAAATGGGGGTTTTTTGTATTTCAGTTTGTGCTAATTGATTTCTGTCTTGTCACTGGACACCACTGAAAAGAGCCTGGTTCCATCTTCTCTACCACCTGCATCAGGGATAAGATCCCACTGAGCCTTCTCTTCTCCAGGCTGAAAAGTCCCAGCTCTCTTAGCCTTTCCTTACAGTAGAGATACTCTAGTCTCTGTGTGGCCTCACCAGCACTGAATAAAGGGGAAGGACCACCTCTTTTGGAAATAAACACCTTCATTAACAAAAAACCCTTTATTTATTTTTTGTTTTGTTTCTAAAGGGAAGTTGCAAGTTTCCTCTGGCTTCCAGAGGGAAACATGACCATTTGTTAGGGAGGCTGTGAGGGCAAGAGAGGGAAGGAATGTAGTATCCTAGACTCCTGTGAAGAATTTCTGACCTTGGTTTCTTGCTGTGAGTTGTTCCTGCATATGCTTTTCAATTGTGACTTGAGCAAACTCGCAGCTGTGCCTGGACATGAGCTTTGGAGGTACCCTCATCCAAAAAGCCTCTAGATGGCAGGAGATGCTATTTGGCCAGTCCTTCCAGTAGTCCCCCCACAGCCAGGGAAGAATGGCAGGAGTGCAGATGGCCTGTGCATTCAGCTTACACACAGCAAGAAAATTGTTTTAATGAGAGCACAGTTTTAGTTCAGGAGCAGTCCATTCCCAGGTCTTAGAATCTCTAAGAAAGAGCCTATTCCTCACAAAGCAAAACTTGCAGGCTGTTTTGTCTGAAGGTTTGGAAGGTTGTAAGTAGAAACAGATAAAGTGCAAATACAAGATGTGCTCCTGCTGTGCTTCCTCAGTAGATAATTTTCCTAAAATTGCAGGTACTGTGATCTTCTCTGGCGTACTGTGGGCAGCAAGAACCAGTTTCTCTTTCAACAGGAGTTGAAAGCATTACAGACTATTTCCAGGGGGCTTTCAGACTCTTCTTGAATGTAATTGCAATAGTTTTACCCACCTACTTGCTTTCCAGACTTTATCCTTCTGGGGGTCTTTTTTCTGTGAGCTGCAGGTCCACTTCACCTGTTAAAAATATGGATGTGTTTATTTAAACTGCTAATAAAACCCATGTTAGCTTTCACTGATTCTCCCTCATTAACCTCCATGTTTTCCCTTCATTGACCTTCTCCCTTCTGTAATTGGAAATTCTTTCTTAGAGCCTAACTGGAGATTCTTCCTTGGAACTGAGCGAAGCACTGACTGTGTCCTGAAAGTATGGTCTCAGTTACATCCAAAAATGCTTCACAGTGAAGCACTCACAGGTTGGTGTTCTCTCCTGGCACTCATGATCATGATCTGTTGCATCCCACTTGATGTCTCCTAGCAGATGTTTAACCTGCCTTGCCCACACATTTCTCTTCTGCATAAATGGAGTCCATACTAATTCCACAACTCTGTAAGCCCCACAGAAATACCCAGTAGCAGCATTTCTCCCTTTACTATGATCAGTAGAATCACAAAGGAATGAAGTGTAGGCAATAGAAGATAGGAGAGGTCCTGAGGTCAAATTTTCTCCACTCATCCAGAATCTGTTTTCTTGTGGGCCCCTGGTCTGGCCCTGGCTGCAAAACTTCTATATTAGTCCTTCTTATGCTGCCCATGGGTGTCCCTACCAAGCAGGAGTGCTGGCGTCATGTCTCTTGCTTGCAGCAAGCTCCTGGGCGGGACTCAAGCTCTACTGAATGACCTGCATCCCTCAGGCTACACATGCTATCACACTGAGTAGTGAGGGTAATTTTGGCCAGCCTTGGAAGGTTAATACTCATAGATCAGCTGCAGAGAGGAAGGAAGGGGCTGCTACAAATGGCTCGTCAGAGGGTCCTGGCTGCCCTGTTTTTTACTTGGGACATCCTTAGGAAGGGCAGAGGCCATCTGCAGAGCTTCACCCCAGATCCCACCAGACTTCCTTGGCAGATGCTGAGAGTCCCATTCCCCAGTAAATGGCAGGGTGGGAGCTGAAACCCGTGTGACATGGTCACCTGCACAGGCAGAGCTGCCTAAAAGCACCAGCATTCATATGAGAGAGGCTGCAGAGAGCAGATACACTGTGTGGTTTTGTGTTCTTTACCTGCAGAGCCAAGTATGTAAATACAAGTCAGCTGAGGTTGTGTTTAGTTTATGCTGCTAATCAGCAGTGAACAAACATGAGAAAAGTGCTCCAAGCTGCGAAAATGTTACTATTTCCTCCCCCTGAATGAGAGAAAAAACAAGACCTAAGGAAATGAATAGTTTTGTCAACACAAGCTTTAGGCAGTGTAACCCAAATAAAACAGAGAGGTAACTGACCAGAATGAGGACTCATCCCTTAGTTTCAAGTAGCACTTTGGGTTGTTATTATTATTATCTCTGCAGTTCATTTTTTTTTACTTTCCTGCTCTGAATGTTTACCTTTCGAAACAGCACACTGCTAAGCCTGCCTGCCCTACTGCACCAGCCTGGGCTCCTGTCCATGCTCATACTGCACACCTCAGATGTCCTGCCAGCTCCTCCTAATCCTCTGTCTGCACAGGCTCAGAACTGATCTTTCTGACAAATGTGGCATGACTTTCAAAGTGATGGAAAATCTTGCACTTGCTTTTTGCACAGAAATGGTCTAAGTTTGCTCAGAGCTTCTTATAACTGACCAGCCATTTCCCAGTTGCCTTTACTGCCACTGCACCTCTCATTTTACATTTTAAGTTGCATATTTAAAATGGATTTTCAGCTCTTCTTGTCCTCTACAGCATATATAATATTGGGATTTTGGTGGCTGTAATTTGCCTCTCTCCATTCAAGTCTTTATTTGTTGATTCCATTATTGTGGAGGGGGGTGTGCTTCTGCACTGTATGTGTTCTTTTTTCTGTAGCTATCATCTGCTGTCAGCCACACCAAACACAACACATTCATTTTCCAAACAGAAAATGAATAGGCAAGAATCCGTATGATAGCCTGTTGTCCTCTGGGTTTTTGCTGACTTTGCCATATCTCCCTCATTCATCCCTTTATTATGATAACATATGTCTTTGGCATGCACCTAAACCTGAGGTTTTCTTATGTTCAACACCTGGCATTTAATTCAACAGCAGTACACCGAACGAAGGCTGCTGTGATCCTCTTGGATCTCACTCTGCCAAGGAATACCAGGAAAGAAGACTGTGAGAGTATCAGTGGAGCCATCTCTGAGGGTTTTCCTGTATAATAGAATCCCCTGATAAATATTTGCTTTGTCTTAATGTTGCTTTATGCAATTACAGAAGTATATAATGGACTTTCTGGAATCCCTACTGATTCCTGATGTTTTACAGGGCTGGACTTGGATATCTTGGGGATCTCTTAGCATGGGTCAAAAATCTAGCTCTGGGTTTCTCCAAGTTTCACTGCTCCCAGGAGACTTGTGAATTGCTTGGGAAGCCCAATTTTAGGGAAAGCTCCTCAGTATGGGGCCTTGTTTTCAATCTTCTATCTTTTCCACCACCTTTTGTTTCAAATTTTGTCACTGACCTTGAAAAACTTTGTGAAAAGCCACCTTGGTACAGAATCCACATTTTTCATACTCCTGGGTCTGTAGACCTTTTTTCAGGGCTTCAACTAACAGCCAGAACCACAGGTTCCACTGTCACTGGGTTACCCAGGGTGTAGGTTAGCCAGCTACTCGTAGCTGCAACAAAACAGGCTGCAGCTGGAGGCTCAAGACCAGCTGATTAAGCCCCACCTCCTTCCCTAGATTGCAGTACAAAACCTTTTCACTTTTTGAACATGCAAAATCTGCCTTCTGAAAGCTGTTTCTTATAAAAAATTTGTGTTAATTAGTAGTAGTTGGTTGCCTCAGTAATGGGCTGGGGACAAGCTATGGTTTCACATCAGTTGTCAGCCTCGGGAGTAAAACATTTAGTGGTCTTTAATTTGAATTGGTATATAAAATTGGACAACTAACTGTTTACAAATGCAATAAACTGAACCATGCTTTTTTGGGGGCCCGTATTGTAGTTTCTGCCTCCCTGTGCTGTCAGGGCAAAGCACCTGTGACAATATACCTATGTGGTGTGTCAGCAGAGATGGCTTTGTTGTGTCTCCCCTTGGAGATCTGTTACTTTTAGCGTTGGAAATGACTATAGAAAACAGTATTTTAGAAAGAGTAAACAGTGCCATGTAAGGACTTGTTTGCCATTTCACCCACTTCTGGCAGATTCTAGGAATCTGTTCTAGTCACAGAGTAAATGCGGCTTTCCTTTCATGTCATGTAATTTTATGTTTATTTGGCTACTGTTATATTGCTTTGTGTTTTATGATGTGGAACTGGGAACTGTGTTTCTCCTCCACAACTTGAGTAAGTCTAATGGGAAATATTACATGCCAAAACACACAGACGTGGCTCGACAGAGACAGTCAAACCCCAGGTGAACTGAAATTATTTCACTTAGTTAGGAAATGTGGATCTTAATGTCTGGAATAACCACAGAGAAGCCAACAAAGCAGTGCCAGGTTTACATTTGACTCCTTTGCTCTGTGGATGCTCCAGTTGTTAGCTGTGTCAACATGGACTGCTTAACCTGCTCTTGAACTCCAGAAAACATCTCAAGGAATGGTGCATACACACCTCAGCAAATCTTGCTTGCTTAGACTTGTCTTCCAGAGCTTTCGGCTTCTTCTTTAGAGCTTAAACAGGCCAGATTCAGACACATGTATTTGCTTATCCAGTTTGTCTCTGTGAAACTAGAAGGAGCTAGACAGCTGTAGAGGTGCTGGAAGCCAGCTAAAGAAGAGACTTCACTGTTTCTGAAAACAGTCAATTAGTCACATTCTTTTTACAGTGTCATATGATTAATACTTCATATGAACTAGCTACAGGGGGAACTCCATATAATAAATGTTGGCACTGTTATGAACATTTGATATTTTGCTTTTACAAATGGTCTTTAAAGCAAATTGCACTGTACTTCCAGAGTCACTGAGCAAGCAGGCTCAGACAGTAAGTAATTATAATCTAAAATTGCAGGAGAAGGAAATGGAGAGTAGAAGTGATTTCTCATCCTCCAGAAAACAAAAGGAGAAAAAAAAGAATTAAGAAGGCTAATGTGAGTGTTCAAAGCAACTTTTTTTGCAGATCTGCCACCAACAGAGAAGGAGGGACATGAGCTAGGACAGTGCTGGGGTTCTGTTGCAGGGAGATGTGGGAGTTACTTGAGACCATGGGCCTTTGTTTTGCTGTAATCTCTCCATGCTCCGGGCACAAGGTAAAAGAGCTTCCAAATGCCAAGACCTTCACTGGAACTTAGCTTTCAGGAGCCAAAGTGTTTGTTTCTTTCTAAGTCTGTTGCATAGGCGGTAGTAAGAGATATGAAGGCATACAGGTATAGGTAAGACATTTTCGTATAAGAAAGGGCTGAAAGCAAGATTTGAGTGTCCTTTGATGGCCATGAAAATTGAGACAGGTCCATAGCAGACTGCGGCTGTCCCAGGAGAGACCTGGAAATGGGAAAGACCCAGCAGACCCCAAGGGATTAAAAATCCCTTCTCCTTCTCTTAAGGTTGGTATAAAAGAAGAGTAGCAGCAAACTTGGCATTCGGTGTGTGGGAAGCCACCTTATATGTAAGTGAGAGGAAGAAGAGTTAATTGCTGAGTGGGAGGGAGGCAGAACTTCACACTGGGAGGTTTTCCTTATTTTATGGGGCTTGCTCTGGGCTGTAGAGCATTTATGGGTCTCTGAGGAAACATCCAAACTGGCTAAAAGTTCTGCTGAGCTGGAAAGAGGACAAAAGTACAGTGAGCTGGAGATAAGAAAAAATTTTTAATCCAATTTATATTTACCCTTTCTGTAGTCAACACATGATTCATATGCCAATAGTTGTTCTTTCCCCCCACCGATAAAGTTTTCAAAGCACTGAAGTGTCTGAACATTTTTTTTCCTAAAGAACACTGCAAAAGTCCCTGTAAATCTTAAACTGAAAAAAAAAAAAAAAAAAAGTCACATTTCCAAGCCCTGACATTTCCAGGATGTTGGGGACAGGGACAGAAATCCCTGAAGAAAAGAAAAATCATCAGCTTGGTTTGGGGTTTTAGTTGTTTCACTGATTGGCCTTTGCTGAGAGGGCATTCCAAAACACAAAGCTCCTGCTAATGCCAATGCCAAAGCTCTACTGCCTCATCCATGTTTTAAAGAGTCTTCTCAAACATGAATTAGAAGAAAGGGCCAAGAGTGGAAAGCCTGAAGACCTAACAGAGCCAGAACATTTCTGAGGTGGGTACCTACATGTTGCATCCAGACTGTGGATGGTCAAGAGGCGTTTGTGTCTGCTCTGTGTTGCCAGCACAACACAGCCTGGTACTGGCATCTATAACACTGTGCTTTTCAAGGCAAATCACCTCCCCTCATGTTTGAGATATCCTATTCCAGGTCCAGGTCTCCCTTGCTTCCTGAAAGCCACAGGTCAGTTTTCTGAAGCAAGTAGTTCCTACAATTGTAGCTCGTTTTCCACTTTATAAATACAGTGCAGAAACTAGAATGCCATTGAAGCATAGATCCACATTAGATACTCTGGCATTTCAAGGTGACCTGTAGAGCTTCTTGGAGCATAGTGACCACCAGCACAGCCCCTAATTCTCCATCTCTGCTAAGTCTTACTGTGAATCCACTAGTTACCAAAGACATGGTCTGAGTTCAGGATCTTCTGACAAGGAAATGCTGAGCTATCTGAAAATTTTTGAAATGTGGTGTTTCCTTCAGAGTAGGGGTGAGGAACATTTTCCTTTCCCAAGCACTTTGGCAGGCCAGGTCCTTTAATGATATCCAGTAACGTAATAACACAAGCATGGAGGGAAGTCAGATGGCTGGGGACCATTAGAATAACACTACAGGTCGTAGATGTTCCCTGGCCAACCTGGTCACCTGTGTACTCCTTCACAAATTAGCCAAGAAATCTCTGCTGTAGTTGTTCCTCTAGTGATCAATATAATCCCTGTTCCCCAGCATCATATGGACCAGGCTAATTTAAAAAACTTAGTCTGTAAAGTATTTTCTGATATGTCATTACATTTAATTAATAAGGGGGGGAAAAAAACCTTTTGTGAATAGAAGGCAACATTTTATTTATTCTGTAACTATTTGCTGGCCCAAAGCTTGTGTTACTTTGCTCTAAGGTCTGTGTCAGATTTAGTTCCCAAGGTGAGAGATGGAATGTGTGATGCTAGTGCCAGATGAGAAGTAACTGCAAAAGGAGCAGCAAAGCCACTGATGGGTGTGATGTACGTATGTGCTGTGTGTCAACTAGAAGCACCTGATCAGATGCCAATGGCTCATGGTACCTTTATTTCCCCTTCCACTGAAGCTTAAGTGAAGTTGTACAGACATGAAATTGGTGTAAGCGCGGAGCTGCAGAGTGTTTGCTTATTTACTTGGCTCATCAGGGGAACTGTGGAAGCAACTGGCTTTTCAAAACCACTCATTAATTATCCAGTGTACTTTAGAACCTGTTCACCTCCCAGACTGTCCTCAGGGGGAAAAAAGCATTTCATTTTATCAAAACTTAATTTCTTTTATTTCAACTTATACCCATTGTCTCTCATCTTCCCACTATGCACCACTGTGCACAGCCACCACCTGGCTTCATCCTCTATGGAGGGTGCCATCCCCGTAAGTCCCAGGGCTTGCTCTCAGGTCTCACCAAAACCATTCTTCTCCAGGCTGAGCAGGCCCACAAAGCCTCACAAAAACCTCACAAGGCAAGTGCTTCAGCCTTTACCACACTGATGGCCCTCTGCTGAAATGTCTCTTGTTTATTGATATGTTCGTAGTATTGGGGCACCCCAAAATGGACACAGTATTCTACCTGAGGTCTATTGAGGGCTGAGAAGAAGGAGCAGTCACTTCTCTCAGTCTGCTGGCTGCACTCCTGCTCATGCAACCTAAGGAGCTGCTGGCCTTCTCTGATGCCTTTGGACAGAAAAGGCAGAGAGTACTCTCCAGATTTTGCTTGTGCTTAAATTAGTTACTAATTTTATCCCAGTGGACCTGAAAGCAGAATTTGGACCAGACCAAAATTTTTCAGCCTCAGTACTTGAGCTTTGACTCCCATAATGAACTGAGAAGAGCAACAGAGGGATGAAGAAACCAATTTTAAAAATAACAAAAATACATTGTACCACAAAACCCAATGAATTTTTAAACTGCTAACTACTAAAACTTCAAGTGATGAAAACAGAGGAAACTGCTGTTTATCTGATCCACACAGCTAAATCCAACTCTCAGGCACAGGCTAACACTTTGCTGGGCAGACACCTCCTCCAACCCAGCACCAGATCAAAGTCCACAGCGCTCTCAGTCGGAACCTTTAACTGCTCATCCATTTTTTGACATTTATTTGACTAAGGCACACAACATCAGTCATGAGTGTGTTGTGCTTACAGGACCTGTGCCACCTCTCTAGGTTTCCCCAAAAAGCACTGCCCTGGGGGGGCCCCATGCTCCTTTACATGTCAGTCTTGTCCCCAGATGCATGACTGTACCGAGTCCCTGATCTTATTGCAAAATGTGAAATTGAAATGGAAATTCAGAGGTGCAGTGAAATGCTGGCTTTATAAAGTCAATGGGAGCCAAATGTTTGTATTCATTCCTTCATCAAGCTGAGCTACCTGTTTAGATCTGTGATTTCTTCTTTACATACTTTACACTTGCAGTTATGGTACTGCTGTGAAACACTTGCACTGGCCTAAGGTCAGCTTGCCTACAGCATCATGGAGGCCTAGGAGGACAGATGCCACCAGCCAGAAGGACACTGAGGGTGGTATTAATGTGAGTGGGGGCCTAGAATGGTGACATTCTAGGTGACATGCAACATTTCAGAAGAAGATTCAAGTTACAATTCAGCTGAAGGGTTGATTGGAATGGACCTGGAAAGATTGGGCATTTTGGGTAATGTAACATATTCTTTCCATCTGCAAGAAGTTTTATTGCCATTTCAGCAAAGTTTGGTTAATTTTCTTTCCAGCGTTTTTTCCTCTCCATGATGATCTCTGCTCTTTGGGGGCCTGACTTATAGTAGAAGTGCTACAATTCTTCCCTCTGTCTTACTCCTTGTATTTGCAGCCAAGTGTTGCTGATCCAGAAGGTTTACATAAGTGTAATAGGCATCCAAATCTCTGCACTGGACCCGTAACCATCAGGGATTTTGCTGATCATTGCCAAGAAGATCCTTTTTGGGGACCCAGTTCTGTAAACACTTCTCTGCATGAGAAACTTCCATAGATTTATTGACTCCTGGGAGTTTGCAGGATCAGGTAATGAAATATTTGCTATGTGTTCAAGAAGTTTCCCACTTAACTCCAGGACTTCTGTCTTCATGGATCCAGGAAAAAGTTTTGAGTCATTCAAGATGAGTATTTTGTACTTTTGTCATGGATGAGAGTCCGTTCTTGGACAAGGAGGCAACAAGCACTTGGGAGATACTGACTTAATTTAGAAGAGACTTTGGAAAAGAGAAGTGTTTAGCTAGCCCCCTAGCCTTACAGTGTGCTGTTTAATTATTGCAACTCACACAAAATCACCAAGCATGACAGTACTTCTCATCCAAAAGATAGTTAAATGAATTCAGCGTTTTTTTTTAAACAGCAAATTTCAAGTTCTCTTCATTTCCATTCTCGAGTTGGAGCATTTTGCTCTCAGAAGATTTCCTCTGAGATCACAAAAGCTGGGCTCAAGAGACAAAATACATCTGGTACACTTCAGTTACCTTGATTTCAGAAGTTACAAGGCAGGCAGAACACCAAGCACTGCAATCATTGCCCTCAAATAGGACAAATTTGTCCTTAAGAGCTGACAGTGCTGCATCTGGGCAGCACTATGCTCTCGCAGAGATTGCACTGTGCTGACTGCATCTGTCACCCTTGTAGAACTAGAGGTGGGTCATGGAGAGGAGGGTGATTCAGTGCTTTCTGTCTTCATTGCCTGTTCCTCCAAGCAGGAATAATAATATGAATGGCAATTTAAATGAGTCTGAACTAGTGACTCCACTCAAGTGCAGCCCAGAACTTCAGTGATTTATGTTTTTACAGCCTGGATGAATTGCAAGCAGCCTGGTAGGTGTTACTGACATCCCAACAGGTACCTGTCAGCACCTGAGCACAAGCTGAGCTGCTGTGTTATAGCCCAACTTGTTAACACTGGTTAGGGAGAGGTGACTGGAAAGGAGTTTTCTCTCTCTCTTTCTTAATAAAGTCAGCTTAGTGTTTAAGTCCTCATTAGCTGCTTCCTACACACTCATTTCTGTACCCTCAGGTGCTCTGGATGGGTTGGATCAGCATGGTTTGTTGTGGCTTGCGGGAGAAATAGTTACAGCTGCCTACAGTTAATGTCTTTATAGCAGCCACAACTGGCCTTGCAGGCTCATTTTCCATCTGGTTCCACACTGACTCTTCCAGAACAGCATCGCTGTAGCTAGAAGCACCATGGTTCAGTCTGTTCTGATGGGGACAAAGGGGGGAGAGCTATTCCGCTGTCCCTGCATAACAGCTGCCTGGGGCTCTGCTTACACCAGCACTTGGCTGGAGCAGAAACATACATTTGAAGTATCTACCTTCCTTATGCACAACCTGCAAGGATTTATACTGCAGAGTGGCCTCAGGGAGCTCGAATTGGACTCCTACCAGATAAAATCAGGGTGATAGTGGTCCCTCTGAGTGCCTGTAGTATGTACCATGTCCTTATGGAGACCCAGTACAGGTTGGAGATGAGCTGAAGAGACCTCAAGGTGATGAGTAGTGTGAGGGGGGTCCTCAGCACCCTGCAAATCTGCTCCAACTATGCTGCACTGCTTGTTGGTGCAGATGAAGCCATGGCCTCCTCCAAAATCCTCCTAGGTTATGAAGTGCAAAATTTTGAAAACAGCTAAACATTCCTCAGAGTGATTACATACAACAGGGGGAAAGCTAGGAAGTAATAACTAAAAATTAATCCTGCACACAGAAAGTGAAGCTAGGAAATCTGGTTTAGGTAAAAGTGCCACAGCCCTGAACTTTCATCCACTTTCAAGATGCACTTTCACACAGTTTGAAGAAAAGTCTTCACCTTGCCTTCCTCTGACCTCCTCCTGAACCACTTCCACTTCTCACAGCCTCCTCTGGCTCTTCATTACTCTACTGCTTTCAAATCCCCTTGCAGCATCCCTGCACAAGTGAGTGGCATTTGAGGATATTTCTGCCCTTCTTTGAGATCTCACAGCTACTCATCTGCATTTTCCCTGTGATGGCCTGACTTACCCCAGCTTTGCACCTTATGCTGCAGAAGGACTAAAGCCGATGGAAATACTTTGACCACAAAAATTAGGGGCAAAATCTTGCCCTTGGTGAAGTTCATAGGAGACAGTCCCTCATTTTTGTCCAGACAAGATTTCATCCTGTAGCACCACTTGTCTTTAGCAGTAATCCCTCACTGTCAGTGCTCAGTGTGCAGCAGCAGAGTTTTCCACCTGAAACAGCCAGGACATGCATGCTAATCAGTGTTGAATAAATCCATCAACCTGATATTTACTTTAGAACAAATAAAAAATATTCCCTCCTTTCTCCCCACCCCAAGTTGTTGAAAGAAGTCAATACTTCCGAAGGATTCTTTCACACAAACATGAAGAGCCCCTCAACACTTACTTGGTGTGGTGGTAGTTGTGCCATGCCCCTCGATTAGGGGTCTGCAGAATCTGCAGGACAGCTGCCAACACCTGCCCAGCTTGGCAGATTTCCCATGTAGTCAAAGAAGAAGAAATAGGCACTTCTATGGAAACTCATGGACACTTCTATGTGTCTGGCTCATCCTGAATCAGGGAATGGAGCTAGCTCTAGGAAAACACCTGAGTGTTGGTGCCTACATGCTCTCTAGTGATGGGACTCAGTTGCCTAAATGTAGGCCTCTCTCAGAGTTACAATAGCATATCTTGTGTGGTCCTCAGGTACAACCCTGGACGGTTGTGGGCCACCTCATAGCTCTTGTACCTGCCAGCCCCATGGCAGGTACCTGGCCCTTAGACACCTGTGTTTAGGCAAGGGAAAGAAGGTCAACTGCATGACTCTGTACGCTCTGCTGGCTCCATGTGGTAGCTCGTCACACAAGGCTTTAAATGTTATTATGGGCACTTGCATGGGGACACAGGCATTTCGGTGCCCATATCTATTGCCCTATGCTGGGAGATTATGTTGCCAAAATTACTTTTAAGCAGCAGTGTAGCAGATGTCTCAAGTTAGGTGGGAGGAGTGCTTTTTGATGAGACCTGAAGTCAGACTCTTCCTATATTTATTCCTGATCTAGGCCTGGAGTGATGCAGACTACATGGAGAATGTAGCTCTTCTGGGACTCCTTGCCCTCAGCTCCTTTCTGCAGCTCGGGAAAGGCTCAGGATGCAGCCTTGGGGATCTGGAGGTAAACTGAGCACTGTCTCTCTTAGCAGCTGCTGCAACATCACTGCACAGCCTCCAGCTGGCTTCTCTCAAGCCCATTTTTAACCTTAACTGTCACCTCAGAATCGGGTAAGGTAGCCATCATGCTTAGGAATCAGAGTCTGGCAATTTGAGGTGAATGACTTGGGGTGCCAGAGGCTGACCACACGGAAAGCCCCTCATGTTTGTTATTGTAGGAGAGTTCATGCCTCTTGGGCAAAGCCAAGAGCTTGTGGGTGGGGATGACAGGTTACCTGCCTCTGGGGTGGGATGCCAGGCATTCAGGACGGCTCTGAAACCTTGCCACATGGTATGAATTCAGAAAGCCTGGTAATACTAGCAGAGGTAAGAGAATAAGGGGTCTGAGAAGCCAAAGTTCTGCCTGGCAGCAACACTTAGGCACAAGAAGCATTGCTGGGAATTCAGAAACCTGCACTATAGTGGTAGCAAGGCATTTGTCATACTTGCCCTGCATTTCAGGTATCAGATGCACAGCAAGAATAATGCAGGGTGAGTCAGTCTGTAGTCACTGAGAGGCCTGTGAGTGAAACCCAGAGACATCCCAGCTATCTCATGCTGTTTCCTTCACAGGGTCAGAGAGAGGTCAGTGCTAATACCTTAGAAATCCCCACTTGTCAGAAGCTAACTTTTGAGATAGAGCTGTTTTAAAACAAAGCCAAGGACAACAAATGTGTTAAGGCTGAAGGACAAATTGCAGGATGACTGCAGACACAGAGTTTCTCTTTCATCTCAGTATCCAAATATCATAAGGTTTGTTACTAGACTCAGACTCCAAGTATTTTATTTTTTTCTTGACTGGGAGAGGAATGATGGTAACCAAGAAATTAGTAAAAATGTTCCACATCTGTTTGGCAAACAATTTCTCCTTGCTTTAAAAATGTTCAGCAGCTCTACATCTTTGCTGATCTGAGAATATTTAGTGAGTAGCAAGGATGAAATATATTGACTTCTAAATAACTACATTAAAATTGCAATGCAAAAAACAGAAAGAGAGAAAACTTCAAAGTTATAATTCTTGTGTGTCTTGGCATGTTCCTCTTTATTTATTATCTGTACTGGTATAGTGCCTGCATCAGGGAGCAGTAGCCTGCTGTGCTTTGGAAAGTGGTTAAGTGTATCTCTGTCCCATGGACCTGACAAGGAAAGTCAGAGAAACTACAGGGAGTGTAAAAACTCAGAGATTTCAAGTAACACATAACTGGGTGGAATAAAGACTTTAGGTCAAGACTGCAGAGGAGAGAAAGTGAGATCTTTGTTTTCAAATGACAAAGCTGTAGGAAATGGGATGCACTGGAAGCTGTTTTCAACACTGATTTCCTTTATCACATTAAACAATAACTTTTGTTCTCGACATCTTTTTCTACTCTGGTGGTGGTTTCCTATTGGAAGCAAATTGCTCAACTGGTTTACGGTCCAAGGGCTGATTTCTCATATGAATGATGCATGCATAGTAGGACTGAGTGGGAGGGCCTCCTTCAGCCACACAAGAACTGTCAGGATCTGACATTCTTTTCTGACCAGAAAAGATGTTGAAGCCCTGTAAAAAAAAAAGAAAAGTGCAGCAAATCCAAAGGAAATTAACATTTCAGACAGGGTGAGCAGATTCTCTGTTTTCCAGTTGTTTATTTTGCTTTTGACCTTTTAAAAGTGTTTCCAAATGTTTTTTTTCTTCTCAAATAACTTACTAATCTTTTCAAAAGGAAATGCCATTTCATATGTTAGAAAGCGAATCCTTGGGATGCTGAAGTGTCCAAATATTTCAGCTAGCCTCAAAATTTTCTCTTTGCACTTGGACATGTGTGGATATGAGAGCTTTGTGCAGTGGCAGCTCCACAGTGAGGCATGAGCATGGCTAGAGGCAGGGAAAGGTAGTGGTTTTCCCATGCATGGTTCCGGTGGCCAAGATACTGCTGGCCATTTCTTGAAGAAACCACCCCTGAAAGGACCTGCACCCACTACTCAAGTGGTCTTTCACTCTGTGCAAAAGGTGTGTATGAGTGAGGTTTTGATGTAAAACCATGTGTACTTGTCTACCAGCAGCTGTGTCAGCAGAGACAGCTGGAGGTACTTGTGGTCCTCAGTGGTCCTGTTTCATTCCAGTTTGCTTCTGACCATCTCAACCCTTCTTAAAGATGGGTGTTGCCTCCTGTTCCTTCCAGCCATGACACAGATTTCATAGATGAGGGCCTCTCTGCACATGTGGCATGCTACTGTACAATTTGAAGAGGAAATTGGCAAGGGAGTGTCTTGCAGCCTGAAGGACCTCTTGGAGCTGTCATGGAAAGGTTCTCAGTTTTTGTGGAAAAGTAGCCATCTGATAGATTTTAGTGAATATTAAAGACCTTCTGAACTGATCTTAGGACAGGATCTTATCTTCAGGATTGCATCTCAGACTGATACATGAACAGTTTTGGCAGTTCATCCACTTGCCTATCAGAAACAATGGTTCTCCAGTTCTTCTCTGGAGCACAATTCATGACAGTTTAAAAGCCCTCAACAGAGTTAAATCACATGCCAGCACCTTCCAGGCATTCCAGCTCTGAGTTCCCAGAACCTCTCTTCCCTAAATCCTTCCAAGCTCAGTTCCCTCACTCAGTGGTTTTGGCTGCCACAGGGAATTTATAGCTCAAACTTTGATGAAGCCTGAGTTCTGCTATCAGTAAAAGGAATTGTCTCCTGTCACATAAAAATAATAATAATAAAAAATAAAATAATACAAATTGTAGTGTCTGGCATGTTAATTATGGAGAGTTCTGTGACTTGAAAAGCAAGCCTAAGCATTTAAAGAGATCCTACCCAGTCTTTATCACAATACTCCATGCTTCTGAACTGGAGAGGACAGTAATGACAGAATGAATCTTGTCATGAGCTACTGGCTCAGGGGTGTTTATTCCCGTTTCATCAAAGAAGTGAAATCTTTAACTGCAGACATTTCCATGCCAGTAGGACTAAGCCTATCTCTGCAAGTTCATGAGGGAAAAACAAGTCAGCCAAAAGAGGAGGAATCCTTATGGCAATCAACAATCCTTATTGTAATCAGCTAACTCTCTCTTTCAACTCATAAGGCTGGTTTTCCCATAAATATTTCAACATCCAGGAGAATGTGATGGGAAGCCAGAAGCAGAGCATGTATTTAAACTGGCTCTCATAAATTTGTCTCACACTGAAGTTGTCCTGAAGCCTGACCCATCTGTGATTATCATCTTACACAAGCTGGAAGAAGGGGAGCAGAGCCAGCCACCTTGTTCCTTCAGCTGCCCAGTGTAACTGGTCTGTCTACCTTAATCATGTAATCTGATGCATAGAGATGTAGGGTAAACCTGGCTCCCATTACTCCACCTGGCCAGCAGAAGTGAAGCCAGGCATGTGCCTGTTTCTGCTTCTGGTAAACAGAAATAATACTATACCACCTCACACCTTTCAAAACTTTCACATCTCTTGCATCTTTCATATCTTGATGCGGCCACTGTGAAGCAACTCTCCCAAACAGACAACTTTAGAGTCTTATAAAGAAGCTCTACAGGGGAAAAGCCAGAACATTTTTGCATTTAAGGAATTGCTATGCTTGCTCCCTTTCTCTGCAGTGGATGAATTGCTCTGAATAATCACTTATGGTTATTAAATAGTACTTAGGATGTATCAGGAGATATTCTGTATGTCTTATAGCTCTTAAAACTATTCTTTCTCTCTTTTGCTTCTTGTTCTGACCTTCTTTATTATGTTCTTCTCCTGTTTCCTCTCTGTATTACTTTGAACCTTTAAACTCTTTGTTTATTCAGTTGTTTCTGCCTCTTCTTGCTTTTGGTGTTATTTAGTAAGTCTTTCAGTCCCACTCCAGTCTTTTAAAGGACCTACACATAGGAAAAACGTGAACATTGCAAAACTGTTCTTCAAGGGTGCCTTGCTTGACTTACTGGCAATTTGGGATCTGTCCTTGGGATACCTGACCCTCTATACACCTTATATATGAGGATTCTGAAATCCAGACACACCTCAGATCAAATAGTTATGGGGACTGACTTTCTTCACCTGTAAACTGTGCTGAGGTTGGTGCAGCCATAGGAACTTAAATCCCTTCTTTTGCCTGTGAGTTGATTGATAACTGAATTATTTTGTACTGTCACTTATTCTACATGGCAAAAAGCCTTATTTTCTCCAGGAAGCATTGCCATTTCTTTGCCACAGAACTACTGAGACTGGTAGACTACAAGACAAGTGTAACATCAAGCAAAAGGCAGCAGAGTCAGCTGCTAATGGTGAGGCAGGGAAATGCAGTGTGGCTGGACAAGGGGGTACAACATACAGTCAGAAAAAACACAGAAGACACACAAAAAAGGCTCAAAGAGGATTCAAAAAATCCCTAACATCCGTGTGAATTCCACAGGGGCTTGTGGATCTGTTCCTGCATGGCAGGAGATAGGTAGGCTGTGCAGAGTACATGGCGCAGCATGTGGCAGCCGTGACTGGAGATACAACAAGCTGCTATTAGGCAGCATTGTCTGGGAAGGGAGCCGGGCAGGCTTGTGCCCTGCTGGATTTTGCATCCACTTGCCCAGAGGGGCACAGCACATGGCAGAGGTCGGGGTGTAGCCCAGCTGGGTGCCAAGCAGACACACGGGTCTGGCTGGCTGGGACATTTCACGCTGTTGTGTCAAACATTTTTTACAACAGCCCCGCAGAGACACTATCAGGTTGTTTTTACAGCAGCAGCCCCTGTGTGTGAGTAAGTTGATACTTTGCTGACCCTGCGGTATTTGGATTAAAAAGAAAGGAAGAGAATAAACCCTGACGCTCAGGGCTTTGGGATTTTGGTCACATGCTGAGCACAAGTGGTCTGGTCCCAGTGATGGCAGCAGTAACGCACTCCTGCAGGTGCCAAGGCTGTGCAGCCTGCCCAGCTCGCCCCACAGACCTTGACAGGCTCCCAGCTGCATCCTTCCCAGCCTGTGCCCCCAGCCTCATGGGAGAGCTCGGTGCTTGGGGTGCTGAGAGCATGTGTGGGCTGCTCCTGGTTCCAAGCAGCCTCTGGCAAGGCTGGTGAGACCACAGGATTGCAGCAGGAGATTATTTCAGCCAGGGCATGGAAAGCCCACATTTTGGCTCATTTTGGCTGCATGACACAGGCACAGGCAATTAATTGTGCCTTGTGGCCCAGAGACTCTGGAGCATTGGTGGCCAGATGACACACAGTTGGCTCTCCCTACTAATGGTAGAAGAAGCAGCTCCTCATGCCTGCTCTGGCATTTCAGGATATCAGTGATCACAAAACCTTTTTGTGAAGCTTTTTGGCTGTTCACAGTGTGGTCAGCTGCCCTTAGTCCCTCCAAACAACTGGATGATGTGCAGCAGGCTTGGGGAAAGACAGAGGACAGGCAAGAAGGTTTAAAAATGGCCATGGTTAGTCAATCTGAGAGCCCTCCCTCCCAGTGTCCTGCTCTACAGCACTGGCAAGGCCTAAAGCTTTCAGTGCCCCATGGCCACCTCCACTTTATCAGCTCAAGGAGGCACCCTGAGTGTGAGGAGCTGATGCTCAGGATAGGGATGAACCTGTGCCAATGAGGTGCCTGCATTGATCTTACCAGGGCTCACTTGCTGCCCCTATGGACGTGACAACCCCTCAGCTCTGGGTCTGTTCCCAAAGGGGGAAGATAAATTCTGCCCCTGGTGCACTCGGAAGAAGATGAGAATCTTCAGCCCAGTTCTACACCCAGGACACAATTACGTGCTGCTCTCCACCATGTCACCCACCTTTACAGGGCAGAAATGGGAACAAAATGCATGAGCACCTGAGGAAGAGGGTCATGGTTTGCCTCTGACTTCCAGAGGTGCAGGAGAATAGAGGAACAGTAGCTTCCTAAAGCCACACAAGACTTATTCCTGCATCACTCCAGATCCAAAGGTGCAGCTACAAACTTCTAGCCTGAAGGGCTGCTTTGTTTTGACCAGTTTTATATCAAGCCAGGCCAACAATGGGAATGGTAAGGACACAAGGGATCATTCATCTTCTTTTAACCTTTTCCTATTTGATTTTATGGAGAATCTGTTTTTTGCTGAGTAGCAGGATGTCAGCACAAGGCCATAACAACATGTGGTGCTTTTAAGTCAATTTGTGACAAGCCTGGTCTGATCTCAGCTTGCAGACTGCAGGCCAGTATCCTAGTTTGAAGACACACAGCAATTTGGATGCCAAGTGCTGGATCCCTCTTGGTTTCCTAGGCCAGACCAGGTTTGTATCTGGCTCTGGCTGCTTTCATGTTGGCTGAACTCACATATTTGCATGTTTTTGATATATTATCAAGTTGTTTGCTTGCTTCATGCCTCTCAAGATGTCCCGAATGGGACAAGATAACAAACAAGACATATATGCATGGATCAAGATTTATTGCATATAACACTGGGGTCTTAACTTCTTAAAGTAGAAGGCACAAACACGGTCAAATTGTGGGGAAATTGGGAGATTGGAACAGAAGCTGAAGCTTGAATACAAAAGGTATCTTAACAGTAAAATTTACTAGTTGTAGTTAGATCAGACAACAAAGATTAACCATTAAAATGCTAGCAACTTACTTATTACCAAGTTTTATATTAGGCCTAGAACAGTAATTACCATTTGAGAGGATTCTGTAATCTTAAGACTTAATGATGAAAATTACTTAACAGTAAGTTTGCTAATAAAGACAATGAAAGAGTTAATATCTCTCACCATTGACTGGCTGCAGCTGGGTGTCCCTGGGTGGATCATAATTCTGGAGAATTAGTCTCTCTGTCAGACACCTGCTGGAGAGGAGAAGATCCAGCAACATCCTGGGAAAGTGTATGGGCAGTCCCCTGATCAAAGATGGGACCAGGCTTTGATAGAACAAAGTGGATTGACTAATGTCATTTAACTATTTAGCTGTACCTCCAACATCTCTTGTTAGAGAATAAAAGGAAAACAGTGAAGGAAAACCATGAAGACCCTGTTCTCACAGAACAAACTCTTATTTACCCATACATTCTTACTTTATCTCCGTTCCAGGCCTAGCTGTGGCTGGGCTGGGCTCCGTGTTCTTCAACACTGGTGAGCAGCTGGTGTTATGTGTGTCGACTTGGCCTCTGTACCTTTCAAGCTCTGTACCAGATCAGAGTTTGCTAAGCCATTTCCTTTCTCATGGGAATCTTTCCACTCCAGGCCTGGGGCTGCAAAACTGAGAGACAAAAACCAGTTGAATCAAAGAGGGAAACCAAGGCAGACATTTTGAGAGATGGAATGTCCTGCTACACAGGATTAATATTTATAGATAAAAAATACATTTTTTTCATACAATAAATGTTATTTGGAAAACTAACTGAAGTAACAAAGGGCTGTGTGACCATGAAGAGTCTCCAGAATCTCCAGAAACAGCTGAAAAAATGAAAGCCAAATCTGTTTCTCCTTGAGAAGGTGATTATAGTTAGTAGAGAGGGGTTCTGCTTAGTTCTGGGCTGTTTATGACCACACTTAATCACAACACCTTGTTTGCTGTTTTTGGACAGGTCTTATAACATCCATGAGCATTTTCCCATTCCTTTGGCTTACAACTTCTACTCAACAGCTTGAGGTCATATTTGTATATATAACACCAGAAAACAACATGGAGTTGATGGTCACATCCCAATTATCATTACGTTCTCTTCTCCTTGCTATTTTAACCAAACCTCAAGGACAACCAACTGTTCTCCAAGATCTGGAAGAAGTGATACAGGAACTGTGTTACCCATTGGCACAAAACTAGGAACAGGGAGTGCAGTAGATGAGGCAGTAGGAAGCCATGTGATGGCAACTGATGTGAATTTCTGCACATTCTGTCCAGTACATGGAAAATAAGTTATGAAAGTTACTACGTAAGGCTGTTTAAGGTGTTATTCATTGAGACTGATGCTTCATTTTACTAGGTTAGTCCATACTATCTTTTTCCACACTGTGAGGTCCTTTCACACCAGGATTTAGCTCTTAAGGGAATTTAAAGCCTAGAAAGATCATGCTGGAATTGTATATAGTGAGGCCCTGAATGCTGAGCAAGGACTTAAAGTCACAGATTAATTTAAACAGATTTGAGTCAGGCCTTAGCTGCAGCCACCAGCATATGGCAGAAGAATGACACAAGAATATTGCAGGAGAGGAATGCAGGGTTTCTTGGACAGGGGAGAGGGGGAGGGTGTTTATACCACCCAACTTCAGGCACCTGACAGAGAAACAAGACAGGTGTCTCTTGACAGAGTTTCCAGAGGACAATGAAGGCTACCTTGATGCTTCACTTGATACCACCGTCTGTACTCACATAACATATCCTTAAAGCCATGTCACTGGTATGGGAATTATTGGTGCAATAAAAGACCACAGCAAGTGAAGGAAATTCTGGACCTCAATTGTATCATTCACACATTGGCACCATTTTTTAGGTGGGAGAAGGCAGAACATGCTGAGGTCAGTGTGGCTTATATGGTTTCTGACTTGGATAAACTAAAATCCTTTATCTAAGACTTGTTTACTTTGCTGACAAGTGTGGAGGAGGAGCGATCAGCACTGTGTGGTTTTAGGAGATAAAAAAAATGTCAGGCTGGACTGGCTAGACTCTGAATAGGGTGTTAGAGACTACAGCTCGAGTGCAAATGCCCAGGAGAGATCAGGAGTGATGAATGGATGGATGGATGGATGGATGGATGGATGGATGGATGGATGGATGGATGGATGGAAGGATGGGAGCCAGGGCCAAGGGGCAAGAGGGCCAGTGTTACATAGCAGGCATACATTTACTGTTGACTCAACTTCATAGCATTCAATCTCCCATCAGAATTCAGAATTAGCTACTGTGCTCCAGACCTCGCAAAGCAGATATGTGTTGAGCTTTGCACCCATTACAGGATCAGTTCTGGCATCCTTGTTCACCACAAGCAATGTGCTGCTGCCCATGCTAAAGGCATAGTCTACAGGTAGTAGTAGCACTGCCCAGAACAGACCAGGCTGGGAACCCTCCTTGCATGGCAACTACCTAGTGCAGAGGGCTGCACAAGGCACAAACTGTACTGCAGCCTTAGACAGAGCCTCACTCTTCTTCCATTCTTTTATAAACCTTGATTTTTCGCAAACCTGTACACATAGTGTTAGTCTTCACATGCACAAACAGGACAATGAGCAAAGGAACTGTAGTTATAACCAGGTGGCCTGCCAGGGAAGAAGAAAATAAACCACTGTGGCTTCAGACGTTGGGAAGGCCATGTCAAACAGATGACCGCAGTAAAAAGAAATTTCCAAAACCACATTCTGTCTTATAACACTGATAGAATTATGGGAAACTTATTGTGCTTGCTAATTGATCAAGCTGTTTCAAACAGCAAGAGAAAGAATCAGTTCAAACATCAGTGAAAAACATTTTTTAAATCATAAATATGATTTTTAAATCATAAACATGATTTTAATCCCATATAAAATTGTGGTGAGAAAAAGAAAATTTCTATTGGATGGTCTCCATGGGAAACCTTTCTCTTTTGTTGGCATTAATCCTCCCTGAGTAGCTTCTGGTCTGATTATATTTTCCAATAATGGAGAAAGGAACGCCAGAACAACTATACGCTGTGCTTTGTCCAGGTATATTTTCACATGAAAATAGAACAGGAAATTAACACTGAAAAAATAACTAAAAAAAATATTGATATTGGTTGGACTTTCCTGATATTTTAAACCTTCCACAGTACTTGAGGAGAATGTGGTAATGAGTTAGATATTCCCCACTGGGAGGTTGTTACATTCACCAGCAAGAACTAAACTTGCCAAACCCCCAAATAGGACAGAAATTTTGAAGAACAATTTAAGGTTCTGGTTTGGTTTCTTTTTCTTGGCAGGGATGGTGAGGTGTAATTGAAGTTTCAACTAAGTTTTTTGCAAAGCTAATGTAGAACTAAATATAGACAGGAAGTAATTTTTTTTTTTTTTAAAAAAAGGGGTTTTGTCTGACTGCCTTTCTTGTTCTCCTACATCAGGAAATAAGATTTCCAGGGGAACATCTACATGGACCACAGTACAGTGCACAGATCCATAAGCTTGCCCTGAAAAACCTGACATGAATACCAGAAAGAGTACAGTCATTCCACTACCAAGTTCCCCATCAACAGCTTTGCAGATGCCTGGCTCAGCTGAGGTGAAGTGAGTTGAGATGTCTCCTGTTCTGCATAGGATGTGGACATGCTCCACTTCAGTCCCTTCAGCTGTTTCTTCAAAAGTAGAGGCCAGTATGAATGTCAGTCTTTTCTATGCAAAGGTCCCTGGGAAGTCTGCAGTTCCTGGAAAGTGTTGAAATTACAGGATGCAAAGGCACAGCAGACAACTTCCTTGCTTCTTCAACTGCTCTTTTGACCAGCTCATCTGCACTAAAGTCTAACTACCATGAACTGTTAATTCCTCTTCAAAGTACTGTATTATTTAAGGGCCTTTCTTTGGCCAGGCTGGGTCTTTCTGAAGGCTCACTTGATGTCAAAGCAAGGTCCTAACATGGAAGTGCCAAGGAATTAATACAGAAAATAGGACAATAATGACAAGCTGGGATTTTGTTAGTATTTGGTGAACCTTGGGGAAATAGTTATCCCTGACAGAAGATGGCGTCTTCTCACCAAGCCCATGTCCGTGCTCTATAGATGTCTGATTTGAAGAGCCATCAAATGACTACATAAAAACCTGTTGTAAGACAGGCCAATGACATTAGTCAAGCTTAGTTTAATCTATGTAGTGTTTTACATGAATATTTTCTTACATGTCTGCCAGGAATTTCACTGGACTTAAGCTGACAAAAACCAGGTTTAAACCACTGTTAGAAACTGAGCTGGGAACTACAGTCTTGGTCCCATGTAGTCTAAATGGATCACCTCAGTGCGCAGATCAGGCCTACAGAGCAAACATCAATGTTTCAATTTTCTCCAAACATCTGTGGCTTCACCTCTTTCTAACCTGTCTAGAACTCAAAGCCATTGACAAATCAAGCCTAGCTACTCCTAAAATGTTAGGTTCAAGCTGCTGGGTTTGTGCAGTACATTACTTCTACCTGTCCTTTACATCTAAATGCAGAGCAAGGAAAGGTCTTGTTCAAGCTTATTTGAGCTCAAAATTATTTTCTGCCATCAGAAGTATTTGTCAGCAGGGACTTAAAGCTTTTCCCTGTAAAGCTGATGTCACTAAGTCCCTTACTTTGGCACTTTTGAATATTTGTCATAAATTATAATTTTTTGTGACATCCACATTAGAAATAGAATAATTTAGTTCACCAAGTTCCCACTTGTTTTAATGATGCAAGAAGCTCCATTTGCAAAGCAGTTAGGATTTGAGTCTCTAAAGTAAAGCTAAGAAAGTTAAGCACACAAAATAAAAGAAACTCAGCTTTCCCAGATTTAAATTCTTCTCATTTTATGCTTTGGATATGAACAGAAAACCTGAAGGAGATTAGATTGGAAATGACAGTGCTCTTTTGAATTACAAATTACATTTTGTTACAGGGGCAGCAGGAAGACATTATCAGCAGGGTGTCTATAATTTGTTGACATGTACAGTAATTTTGAATTATGCACATTTTTATATAGATATTCACTTTGATCACAGTGTGCTATCAGGGAATTTCGTGCTGCGATCTGACCTCTTCTGCATGAGGGCTCTGTGTTCCCTAAAACTGAAAGGGCTTGTAAACACTTTTAGCTGCCCTCGTGGGTGGAGTTGATGATCCTACATATTGGTGGGTGGAAGAGCTATGAAAAGCCACAGGGCCCTGTGAAAGGCTCTTTGACTCCAAGCATCTGTTTCCCTTAGGTTTGTTCTTTCACTTATTTGTGCAAAGTTTTGGTTTTTCTTTTTTCCCTGTTTGCAGTGTTTTTTTCTGCAGGGGAAAAAGAAAAAGAAAAAATTCTCCATAATACCTAATTTAATTGTGTTCTGTCCCTCTACAACACAGTCCCTGATGCCTTTAAGACCCTAGGGCAAACTGAAGTTTGTCAAGTGAAACCACAGGTGTTGCTCTTGTTATTTAAAAGCTTGTAAAGGAATTTGAGAGAGAGGGATATGCAGAGCTGCATCTTAGATTTGGCCCATTTATTAGTATACACCTGCAGGGGACTTTTGGTTTCTGTTTTCTCTGGCTGTTTCATATTTTCATACACCACATTGAGCATTAGATCAGATTGGAAAGAATAACCAGTGACCTATCTGATAATTTAGTATGGTTTATCTTCTGCCTTTTTATGATATCCATTGAAATGTGCATTTGGCCTAGCACTGTCTGAGCAGTGGGTGTTGGGAGAGTGATGACTCCACTGCAGGAACAGACAGAGACATAATCCTGAAGTGGCAATTCACACTAAAAGAAGGAGGTGAAATACACTACGAGTCCACACATCCACACATATGGCATGGCTATGAATGATAACAAAATCTGCAGGGAAAAGCCAACCAAAAATTTGTCTCAAGATCATCTCTTACTGAGAAGATTTTTTTAGAAATAGATAGGAGAGCAAAAGGGAAATCCACTGGAGGCAGCAAAAATCCCAGCCTCAGCTGTCTTGAGTTTGGCTCAAGACAAATCAACTTTCATAATATTCCCTCAGTGGGGTAGAAGAGTCTGAAAGCAAACATTTAAGATTTGGGTGTTCCTAAACTACTTGAAATGTGAAATTGTTTTGGAGGACATTTCTAAAGAAAGCCATGGGAGAAAAGCAATGCCCCTTATGCAATTGTCTTCTTTCTCCCAAACTGGGAAGGCAACAGTCAACTAGATTTGCCTTGCTAAATCTCGGACCCTAAATCTGTGAAACCCACATCTGCTGTTAGCTTGGACAACTAGGCAGCACTGGGTCAGGAAAAGACCACCTAGGTGCTGTGTCCTGTCCATGGGGCCAGCTGGTGGCCAGGGCTGAGATGTTTGTGCTGGGAGGGCTGGCAGACCACACCTGTCACATGCTGGCAACCACAGCATATTGCCCAACACCTCACACCAACTTCAGGCCTTCGAAAGGTGAAACCAGAAGCCAAAAATATGACCACGTGCCTCAGGAAAGCAGATCAAAGGTGCCATATCACTGTCGTAAGTCCAGGCAACAGCAGAGAATTTATGAAGTTAAAAAGAGATTTCCCCTTGCTTCAGAGTCACAATGAAACTGCCTGTAAAACAACTAGAGTTGCCCTTCTGCTGTTTCTAAGTTTGAAACCTGGAGGAAAGAACCTGTATTACTGATGCTCACCAAGCTGCCCACCACATCAGTCTGTTCAGAGGGTGGCTTGTTTCCCTTTCTTCACTTCAGGGGCTAGAAATAGTTGGCAGGGATATCCTGCAGGGATCAGGAGCAAGACTTTACTCCACATTAAAGTGTAGAAGGGTATGACACACACTATATGTGTGTGCTCATGCCAGGCTGTGGCTACCAGGGTACGGTGCACACTTGCCACGTGCATCTGAGCCTGCCCAGAGCCCCCCAGCTGGATGAACTAGGGGATGGAGACACACACAGGCACATCTTGTCCCCAACCTACTCCCCATTACTTTTGTCTTGCCAGAGGCAAGCATCATCTCCCTTGCTGCATTAGAGCTCTCCTGGTGCCAAAAGTGCAGCGGGAGCTGCCGCTGCCCAATGTTGCTGCTTGGCAGCCCCTCAGCCTTCTGCTGTGTGGCCAGTGGGTGAAGTCATGCAATGGTCTGCAGGAGGGAAGAATTCAAGATACCATCCCAGTTATAGTCAGTAAACACATTTATCTTAGTGCTGTTGTCACTAGCATGATTTAAAGGGAGAAAACTGAGAGAGACAAAATGTCTGTGGAAGTATAACTTGATGAAAAAGGGAAAAAAAAAGAACGAAAAATGAGCTTGATTAATGGACTTGTATCTAGGCCTTGTATCTATACACTGAAAATTTGTTTCATTAATTCCTACTCACTTTCTGTTTTGATGCACATTCACGTTACTGAGGAAGGTCCTGACAGGTTTTTGCCATGCATGCACTGACACTGTTCCAACGGTGACAAGAAGGTGGTTACAGAGGCAAGTATTTCCCTGCCATCGGTTCTTCCTTAGCTGTTTCAAGAGGAATCTGCAGAGGGAAGAGAGTCTTCATCAACCTTAGGATTATGTCTCCATTCCTGACATACTAGTTTCTAGTTCCTTGTGTCCTTGAAGTGACTGAGGCTCAGGATGAACAGCCAACACTGCCACAGCAAATGATGAAATGAAAACGGCTTTGCAGTCACATTTAGGCATCACATTGTGCCTTTCCCAGGTTTGTCATTGATATGAAAAATTGGCATGCCCCACAACATCTCAGCAGTGATGAAAGTGCAGAGCTCTGTGCATTGCTTGGGAAAACCTTCACACTTGCTGTCCAGAAGAAACACTGACCCTTCATATGGAGGAGCTTAGCGATAGATGATGTCTTATTGAGGACTCTCCAGTCTACCTGGATATTAACAGCAGTGGATAAGGTGTGCTCTTCCCAGTGCAAGAGTCACTGAAAGCAATACCACTGAAAAGCTGCACAGGAAAAACTTGGCTGGATAGTGAAGGAGAGGCAATATTTGTCACAAAACTTTGGCTTAGTCCCCAGACAGCTGGTGAATGCTTTTCTTTCTGTCCATAAAATCTAAGGTTCTAGTATTACTAGCTGGAAAATGCTGTCAGGGTTTTATTCAGAGATTCTGCTTGCAGTTTTGCTGTGTTCAGAATTTGATTTATTTTCCATGTCAGGAGACTTTGTTCTAGTGCAGGTTTAAGGAGCAGCTAGACTGTCAGCAGTATTCAAAACTATTTTTCAAGTTGCCATATGCTAGAAGGACTGACTTCTCCACTCCCATTGCAGCACCTGGGGAAACACTGCTGCTCAGGTTAGCACAGGAGAAGGCTGTGGTAGCCTTGGAGTAATTGGACAAGCACTCAACCTACTCTTCTTGCAACGTCATGTCAGCAATACATCGAAGGCCTGTTTCACTAATTGACTCCAACCTTGGAAGTTACCCAGTCATTTTACAAGAAGAGCATTTAACGGCTGTTGCTTTTAAAGAGTCAGCGAAGGGCTGAGATGCCCAGAAGAACAGATGCTGAGGCTCACCAGTAGCTTGAAAGCAAGAAGCTACAATTGGCAGGTAGAAATGTGAGAAGTTAACATAATGGAAAAAACAACACATTTTCCTTGTAAAACTTCTCTGTTAAGTAGAACACGGCTGTGTGGATTTTTTAAGCATTAAATATTATTCAAATAATTTTCCATGTCCCAAAGAAGAGGGAATATATGCAAGCCAAACACTGGGAAGAGCGAGGAGATGGAACTGGTGGGTTGTGGTCTGATTGCAAGCAGTCATTTGCACTGCAGGCGATCAGATCTATTGTGTGGAGTACAAATTGGTGAGTGTCTTTTCTGGCAGGCACAGGCCCTGGGACTGACTTCTGGCTGATATGAGACTGGCTGGAGCAGAGCGTGTTTGTGTCCATGTGCAGAGCCACCTATTCACACATCTCACAGCATATGAGATCAGTCTTGCCTTCCCTCCCCACCCCAAGGTACGTTAAGGTTTTCCTGTAGGCTGAAACTCATCTAAAGGGCATTACTTGCATTGCCCAGCCAGTGACAGTGTCCAGCTGATGTGACTGGAAGAAATAACTTGGAGGACAGTTTCCACTGGGATGAGAACCAGCTATACAAATGGAGGCCATCTGACATGACTTCACCATGCATCCCTAGGGAAGTATGGAAGCTCCATCCTCCAAGGAGGCAGGGGCAGCAGTTGTATTTGGCAACTTGGCTGTTCCTAAACCTGCCCACCCAGCAGCTTGTCAAGCTTAAACTGCCACCCACATTGGGTACAAACCCTCTTGGCTTTGCCTTTTCAGCACACATCTCCAGTCTGTCACCAGAGGAAAGCCCTGCCTGTTTGCTGGGGCTGCCTGCAGCTTGGCTTCTACCAGCGTGAGCCTCCTGCTCTTTTCATTTGGCTTGACAGCTCTTCAGTCTGACAGCTCATTCTCCGTGGCTTTAATGAAGCCTGTAATTGCCTTGGACTACAGTAGTTAATTTTGGATTGTAAAAGTTGCCAATAATTGGATGGAAAAGAAAGGGTCTTTATATTGCCTGCCAAGTTGACTTCCCTTTCTTAGACACTTTCTCTTCTTCCACACCATCTCAGTTGCAACTTTCTTATACTTCTTCTTGTTGGCTCCAGGCACCTCCTTGTCCTCTTGCAAGGGTCCACATGGCTGTCCCTTCTTCTTCCTCCCCATATTGCTTACCCCTTCTTCCTTTCCTGGGTGATGCCAGACAGCATGTGCCTCCCTGCCCTGTTCCTCTTTCCTCCCAGAACAGCCCCAGCCCAGGGTGTAGAGCAGCAGCAGTGTGCTGGTCATAGCATGGCCATGGCCCTGTCTGCAGAGCTGCAGCAGGTAAATGGAACATATCAGTCCATGTACATTTTAAATTTGCCTTCATTTCTAAATCTGAATTACACAGGTGCAGCCCTATAACAGAGAAGACTTGTACTGTTGACTAAGCAACAGCCCAAGAAAGCTTGTAAGCCTTTCCAAGTGCAAAGAACAGTTTCAGCTTAGTGAAGCCACCTACCAAGGCACACTGTAGTACTACACAGGTACTTTGAGTTAGAGCAGTGATTAACTACTCTGCTGTCTCAGAGTTTCAAATGGTGCAACTTCATAGAATCATAGAATGGTTAAGATTCCAACATCTCTGCTATGAGCAGGGACACCTTCTACTAGACCTGGTTGCACAAAGCCTCATCCAGCCTGGTCTTACCTCCAGGGAGGGGCACCAACAACCCCCTTGGGCAACCTATTCCAGCACCTTACTACTCTCATGATGAAGAGTTTCTTCCTCATGTCTAACCTAAATCTACCCTCTTTCAGTTTAAAATCATTACCCCTTGTCCTATCACTACCCTCTTTGGTGAAAAGCCCCTCCCCAGCTTTTGTGTAGGCCCCTTCAGGCACTGGGAAGCTGCTATAAGGTCTCTCCAATGTTTTCTCTTCTCCAGGCTGAATAGCCCCAACTCTCTCAGCTTGTCTTCATAGCAGAGCTGCTCCAGCCCTTTGATCATCTTGGTGGCCCTTGTCTGGACCCTTTACAACAGGTCTATATCTTTCCTCTGCTGAGGGCACCAGAGCTGTACACAGTATTCCAGGTGGCTTCTGACCAGAGCAGAACAGAGGGGCAGAATCACCTCCCTGGCCCTGCTGGCCATAATTCTTTTGATGCAGCCCAGGATGCAGTTGCTCTCTGGGCTCCAGCACACACTGGTGGCTTATGTTGAGCTTCTCATCAACTACCACCCTCAACTCCTTCTCCTCAGGACTGCTCACAATCCATTCTCTCCCCAGCATGTATTTATGGCTGGGGTTGTGCTGACCTAGGTGCAGGACCTTGCACTTGGCCTTGTTGAACTTCATGAGGTTGGCATTGGGCCATCTCTCCAGCCTGTCCAGCTGGGATTTGGTTCTCCTTACCTGATCCCTAGCTGCTCACACAGCCTGTCTGTAATCCCAGGGTACCTGCCCCAGCTTCCACCCCCTGTATGCTTCCTTCTTAAGTTTGAGCTCTTCTAGGAGCTGCTTGCTCATCCACACCAGCCTCCTTGAGCTTTTAACTGGCTTTCTTTTAGTTGCGATGCATTCTCCTGGGCCTGGAGAAGGTGATCCTTAAATATCAGCCAGCTTTCATGGGCCCCTCTTCCCTCAAGGATGTTATCTTCTTGAGCACTCTCTCGAGCAGATCCCTGAAGACACTGAAATCTGCTCTCCAGAAGTCAAGGGTAGTAAGCTTACTGTGAGCCCTCCTTGCTGCCCTAATGATCTTGAACTCCACCATTTCATGGTCACTACAACCAAGGCTGCCCTTCAGCTTAGCATCCTCTACCAGCCCTTCCTTGTGTGAGGAAAAAAGTCCAGCTTAGCACCTCTCCTTGTTGGTTCCTCAATTACTTAGAAAAGGAAGTTGTCATCTACAAGCTCTAGGAACCTCCTGGATTGTTTGTGCTTTGCAGCTTTGTCCCTCCAACAAATATCAGGGTGGTTGAAGTCCCCCATGAGTACCATGGCTTGCAAAAGTGAATGTGCTCCTATCTGTCTTTTTCATGACAGCAAAGAAAGATGTCTCAGCAAAACGGAGCAAACTTTCTTTTACAAAACTTGTCACATCTTGGATGCAGTCTCAGAGGAAGACTGTGAAGTATCAGGGCATATATGATTCATGTTAATATAAATGTGTTTATATGTTGAGCACAGTCTCTTCCTGGGGTTTGCTTGTCTTGAGATAAATTTGAGATATGAGAACTCCTCCCAGGAAAGAAAAGTTTTGATTCTGTTTGAAGCAGGTTATCAAATCAGAAAAGGTAATTTTGTATTCGGGGCTGACTGTCGAGCTGTGCTTTGCTCCACTCTGGGGTGGCAAAATGAAGCAGGTCTGTGCTAAGTTTGTGGCTGCCTTGTATCAAAAGCCATCAGGAAAGTGACTGGGGCAGCATCACGGCATGGGCTGGTAGGCAGAGCTGAGCAGGGGGGTCTGCTCTGCCATCAGAGGCTGCAAGAACCTGCAGCTTTCATGGTGGGTCAGTGGGTCAGTGGTCTTGTTGCTTGTTTTAATCTGGGAATTGCTGATTTCTGCTCCTTTCCCATGGAACTAGTGTTTCTGCTGGGCACGACAACATTTTAAGGAATTCTGCAGATTCCTTTGTTAAATCAGGCCTTGGAAATCTCAGTATTGAGAGCCATTGTTGGTTGGTTTGCTCAGGCACACTTATCAATAATAATTGCAAACGCACTGAAAGGTTATTACTCTCCACAGCCCTGCAGAGACCTCCAATGAATCTACTTGGCTCATGTCAGGTGCCTCATTTTGCTTTTTTCTTCTGGGCCTTTTGTCTTGTAACAGCATAATGGAAACATTCCTGTGGGGTCCAAGCCCCTGGCAAGCTCTTTGCATTACAGCTCCCCCACTTTTGGAGTAAGTGGATCTATGCGGGCTTTGAGATGAAAGGTGCCAGCTGAGCTGCCAGGTGCAGAGTTAATGCTGTTCAAGCCTCTGGGACTTCAAAGAACAAAGATGAACTGGGAGCTGGAGAAAGAGTGGGTGTGGAAAGGGGCTGATGTGCTGTCTAACTTGGCAAGTCATTTTACAGGCAGCATCACACACACGGCCGGGATTTCGCTGCTCTCCCACGCGGGACTTGTGCCAAGTGACAGGGTGGCTCTGTGGGGTGTCCTGTTGGTGCCCCTGAGGCTCACGGGGGTCCCCAAGCTGTCACTGCTGGCTGTACACAGAGGTGCTTCACTTCAGAATTGCCAGCCAACTTGCACATCAGGAATGGATCACACTTCTGGAAACAAGCCCTTTCCACGCCTGCCCTGTTCCACTTCTGTGGGCAAGGCAAACCCTCTGTCTGCAGGTTAAAGCCATGAGCGTGCTCTTTGCATGCACAGCAGTGGCACGGTGGGCATGAGCTGCTCCATACTGGGCAGGGTTGGATCAAACCCCTGGGCCCTGGTTTTGCCAGCCCCTGAAAATAGGGTACTTTTTGCAGTTCTCCATCTGAACAGCTGCCTTGTTAATACTTCCAGAAAACAGGGGTAGGAGACCTACTTTGAGGGCAGGAGCAGGTTTCTTCCAGTTTCAGTTTGCTAGCTGCTGAGGTGCTCCTGAGGCAGGGGTGCACAGGGCCTTACAGGGGAGCAAAGCCAGCCCAGCTGTGCTAGGCAGTGGAGGCTTCCTGCCCTGAGCTGTGGCTGGTGCTGAGACCCAGCTCAGTGAGATGCTCTGTACCTCCACCTGCCGTGCCCAGCGAGCACCTCAGCTCTGCGGGCTTGCACTGCTTCTTGGGGTTATTGTGTGGGTGTTATGGTATTATCTTTCCTTCTCTTTTTAACTTGCTGACAGATACATAGTTACCTGTCAGCAGGATGTATTTGAGTGATTAGCTCTGCTTCTAGTGACCAGCGTTTATCACAAAGCAGTGTTGCTTCTGGAGACTGCCACAGCGCTCACGTATGCTCTCACTGCTGCACAACCCTGTGGTCTTCAGTGCCAGTATTGGAGTCAGATCCCCAGTTTCCAAGGTAAATCTCATGCATGAGTATGTCTCTTTAACCTGATTTTTTCTCAACATAGCTAGTGCATAGAAAACTCTTTCCTGCCTCCATCTTGTCCTGTCAGAAGCTTCACTGTACTCAGCTCTGGAGAGCATCATCAGATTCAACCTGTGTATTTTTTACTGTCATTTTCCAAACGGCCCAAAGTGAAGTAATATGACTTCTTCCAGTTCTTCTCACAAGTACATTTTGTTGGCTACATTCAATTATGGGCCAACAGTTATCGCGAAGAGATATCTATGGATCAGAGGCACAGGCTTGGATTCCTCACTAACGAAGGACGCTTGTTTGCGCAGAGGTGTTTCATCATGGGGACAACAAATATCCAGCTCTTAACATTTGAGGAATGGCTGGTTTCTGGATGAGCCTTACTTTTTCCTGTACATTGTACTCTCATAGCCTCTGAGCAACAGGAAAGTTTGGACTCCAAGAGTGGAAATATTTGCTCTGAGTAGAGATGCGAGTTTCTAGAGACACATGACATTGGATCGCAACATGTGAAAGGTAAAACATTAATTTCTGTTTTAAAAATGTCCTGTTAGAAATTGCTTTCCTAGCAACACTGCACCTTTGTTTGCCAAGTGCTGAATCTTAACAACACCATACTTGTGCTAATTCCATCTGTTTCAGCTCAAGACAAGAGTTACTAATGAATCAACAGCAAACAATGTGCCAATTTCAGAGATTTAATAAAAATCATAATATCATTGCCATGTAACTTGTCATCTCTTTGAAAAATTTACTTACGGCGACTGTTCCAACGCTTCTGGATCACATGGAATAAGCATGCAAAGGAGGGGACACACTGGTATGAAGTATAAATAACTGTGCTGTTCATTGATACACTATTGGACTTAATGCATTTATAAACCTCCATTTTTAGGTATTGCCTCAAAGTCTTGGCTAATGTAAACAGAAGAAGCAGGACGACTAGGTGCACAGAATAATCTTTTTCCTCCACTTTCTACAGTGTTTCTTTAAATAACATTGGATGTCTGCTGGCTACACGTGCTTTCCTCGAAAAGAAGAGACTGGGCAAGAATATCTCTGAGCACTTGCAGAGCTGGAAAAGGGACCACATGCTAGTGGCATCTCTACAAGAGCAGATTTCACTGATGTTTATCAGCTTATGTTTGTTATTGTTTGTTTCCTTTTAAAGGATAGACTACAGGATGATATTAAGAAGCACCAGATGAAGAAGCCTCCTTTTGCAAATGTCAAGAAAGTTCAAGTACTCCTTCCCCTTTCCCTGTCATTCCCCTTCAGGAAGAACTGACTGTTTTCACATACAGTTAAGCATGTGTTCATTTGCTGTGACTGGCCACACATAAGCAGCAGCAGAAGTTGCTAGGGTCAACTCTAAACCCTATTCTTTTATTATCCCTAAAGATGATACTGTTAAAATTTGCTTAAGAACTATTTGTAAAAGCACACAAAGAAAGTAAAAGGTCAGGGAATTATTTTCAAATGCTCACACATTAAATAAAGTGAAGATCTTAAAAAATCCAAATGTTAAGTGTCTTTTTCCATAAGAAGGCATGGTCTTGGGCTTATATATTTATTTATATTTAGAATTGACATTTAGAAAAACACACAGCTGAGAATGTCAAGAGCTATGGGATTGTGTGATCTAATGTTCGTCATGACAGAAGTAAATACATTTCATCCAGCAAACAGACTGTGACTGGCATAATAACATAACCACTTTTAGTCTCATTCCAGATGTTCAGTTTAGTCATATTGTTAGCTGAGCCTTCCATCATATGGGCACTCATGACTCCAGAAGAATATTTGTAGAGAAATAAAGCAACCAGCTGAGTACAAGGAAATGAACTCATATGTTCTCCGGGCAGCTAAACACATGTACTCTTCACTCTCTCTCTATGTGAAGCTGTTACAGAGATGTATGCTTTATTTTATTTTTTTCCCCTTTTTTTTTTTTTTTGTGGCAAAAGGTCAGATTATTTTGTGTAAGAATAGGTGGACAATCAACTAGTAGCACAGGAATTGTATGCAACGGAGCACTGAACTTCTGAGCTTGCTCAGGGAAACCTGACTGCATGGTATTCACCTGGGTCTATACCAGTATGATTACACTGATTACATTGATTTCCACAAGGAGTAAAACCACGTTTTGGTCTTGGTCTGACATCTAAAAGCTCTTCTGTAGTTACCTGAAGTGCTACAGACTATGGCCATTTTCGCTCTCTCACATTTTAGCAGCTTAGAGAAAGTTTTGTCAGCAGAGCAGGACAAAGTTAACTCTTTCTGCCACAGCTTACTGCACAAACTATGTATTAAGTTGAGCATATGATAGGAATAGAGATAAAATGGATTAAAGGAATGTAACGTAATTCTGTTCCTCATCTAAACTGCTTGCTTTAGGTTCATCTCAAAGCAAGGAAGAAGAGATGGGCCACAGCTCATTTCAGTGATGATAGCTTGTCATGACATGCACTGAGCCATGAGCATGTAAGAGGCACAGCACATAGCACCATGCAGGTGGGGTGTGGAGTGCTTCCAGTAATACATTCCAGTTCTACAAGCTGCAAAACAGCTCTTCTGGATTTTAGAAGGGCCTCGAGGCTAGATCCAAAAGGGATTTAGGCAGAGTCACATGTGGGATAAAAACAACACAGAATCATATGTGCTTGTTGAGGAGCATTTAATTTTTGTAAGTAACAGCACTTTGTCTGAGTATTGGCCTGCACTACTGACCTGACAACTGTCTTACTGCTCCAGCTCTTCTCAGATTTTAATCCCCTGAAATAAAATTCAGGTCTTTCCCAAACCTAATTCCTTTTCTCACAGTTTTCCTATGTGTGTTTTACAAAGCTATTGCTAAGGAATATTTATTTCCTGTAGTTTTCTTGCTTTGTATCATCACAGACTGATGAATACCAGCCTCCATAAACTCCCTGTTCTAAGTCACTTTATTGTCTACATGCAAAACTCCATACCAGCTGAGTTAATAGAGTGTATATTTTTTGCTCTCATGAGGGAGTTCTCAGTAGGTGATAGGCAAGTATTTGTACTTCACAGTATGAAGCCTTCATAAGCATCCTTTTAATTGCAGAGATCATTCAAGACTGCTTGCTTTGGGCTGTGTGGCATTGCAGGCATAATTTTTTCATTTACTCCCATCTGTTTCCAAAATTGTTTTTTCTGGAAAAGTGATAGGGGCTTTAATGAAGTCTGCAAAAGGTCAAAAAACAACCTCTCTAATTGAATGCACTCCTGGGAATTCATTTGGAAATAGTACTCCTCATTTTTTGTCTCCCTGTCTGGCTGCCAGTGTTGAACCACAGGATCACAGCAGCCTGCTAAAGTAAGCAGGCTGGTGTGTCAGACCCAGCCACAGCCCTCGCTAAACCTTTCCTACCAGAAGAAGAACGGGGGGAAGCCTGCAGCTGGGGTGGAGTGTGAAGATGTGCTGAAGGTGGCTTAGCGGGATATGAGAAATGCCTTCCTTTTGGTAAAAAGCCCCTGCAGTCCATATGTGAAGGACCACAGAGTGAAAGGATCTAATGAGAGTTGTTTCAGATGCAGACCCAGCCACAGCCCTCGCTAAACCTTTCCTACCAGAAGAAGAACGGGGGGAAGCCTGCAGCTGGGGTGGAGTGTGAAGATGTGCTGAAGGTGGCTTAGCGGGATATGAGAAATGCCTTCCTTTTGGTAAAAAGCCCCTGCAGTCCATATGTGAAGGACCACAGAGTGAAAGGATCTAATGAGAGTTGTTTCAGAAGAAAGTTGTGCAATTCACTCCCCTATCTAGGCAGCACAAGGTACAGCTTTCCCTCCAAGTGCCCCTGCTGGTCTCAGCTTGCAAAAATCTCATAGACTGAGAGAGACAAGCATGTGGGTTTCCAAAACCTAAAGCAGTGGATGGCAAACAGTGCACAGCAACCACCATCTCAGATGCTGGTGACATTTGGCTTCACAGTGGCACCACAGTGGTCTCAAAGGGAGGGGACACATGTGACACCGTGGCCGACTGAGACTGGCACTACCCTGTCTCCATCAGGGCTGCCAGATGGCAGGATGGGCTCAGAGCAGGCTGCCAGTTTTGCCAGGAGACTATGTAAACAGTAACTAGCATCCTCCCCAGATGTTTAGCTTACAGTGAACTGTAGATGGCCAAATCTCATGCAATCTCCTGCAAACCATCCCTCCAACATCTTTGGTGCTCCTCCAGCGTGTGACTGACTGGTTCTCCCGTAACTCTACCCTCAGTCATGAGCTGAGATCCAGACCTGATGACTTTTTGTCACCAGCTGACAAGTCCCTTGAGTGATCCAGTCACCGGCAGGCACAGCCATAGAGACTCCAGCCTCTTTAAATTTCATGCTGACAGACCAGGAAATAAATGCCATCAAATTACATCATTTTAGGGTGCAGTCAAGCTTTTAATTAAACTGAAAAACTTATGTGTAAATGCATGAACAAGCATCTTCAGATACCAAAATAGATTGAATAGGAGTATTTGAGACTTTCAGTGTTCTACAGAAAACTCACTGTTAGTAAGTGAGATTGGCCTGATATGCTTTTCTTCAGTCTGTTTGCTCTCATTTTTAAAAAGCCACTTGAGAATTTTGCTCATGTAGAAAAACAGAGAAGGATTAATAGTAAAGGAGTGCAAATCCATTGAAGTCCAAGACACAAGTTAAGCTTTTGCTAACTGTAGGAATACAGGGATTTATACTTCTAAAAACTGTTTTCTTGTGCTATTAGCTTAACTGGCCTTATCTGTGTTGTATAATGGCTCAGTTCTATGGGATACCCTCACTCCTAGCAGCACAGAACAGTTTGCCAATAAGAGTGCTAAAATGACAGTGATCTGTCATGCCTTCTGATAGTGTTCATGCTTTCTGAAGCAGCCATCACAGGCACTCAGACAGGCTGTCACCATCTGGTATTCAGATACCTGGCAATTTTTTATAAAGGTGATCCCAAATGGTGAAATTAAGACACAAACAAGGTCAGATGTCATGCACACAACAAACTTTTATTGCAGTAACACAAAAAAGATCCCTAGAGCGGATAGGACAGGGAGGAAAACAGAGACAGAAAAGAGAGGAGAAAGCAGAGAGAGGACAGCAAGCGAGAGCAAAGTTACCACCCACGCTCCAGCGATGTCGTCGATGGGGAAGTAGTTCCTGGTGGGGAAGTGCTTCCAATGCACCCATAGAGTCCCAGGTTTTTATACAGTTCTTGCCCACTGCACCCCTACTTTTCTCCCTGCATAAGGGAGAAAATTCTTCAGATCTTCTCTGTGATAGCAGGGGCAGGTATGATGCCAGGGGCTATGTAGTCTTTGGCTGATTGATGAGATCAGCCATTACAAAGGAGGATGTTGAGCCAACTGGCACCACAGGATTAGTTCATTGTGGTTGAGTTTCTGTCCTAGGAAGTAGCTTGAGACTGGCACTCCTTGTCTTGTCCTGCTAAGTCAATGGTTTCCATATCAAGGCCTGGTTATCACTGGATATTCTGCTCCCAGCGCCAGCTGTAGAACTCCTTTGTCTCTGGTCTCAGCATGTCCCACACTGAAGTCCCCAGTTCTCAGGTACTCCTTGCAGGAAGGGGGTTGAGTGGGTTGCTGAGACATCTCTTTAGTCCATCAGCAAATGTTGTTCAACTCTCAGATGCCACAAGACAGACAACAGATATCCTGAGTGCCAAAGTCCATCACTTATCTCTTGGATTGAGACAAGCACTGTACATCCTGAATGCCACACAGGCATAGTAGGAACCTAAACTGGAAATAAAGGAATTCTTCATCTCTGCAATGAGGTTCAAGCTAAGGTGTCCCTCCCTCACGGCAGAGCCCTTGCTGCCCCCCAGGTCACTGAAAATCTGCTGCTCCTAGGACTTCCCACTTGAGGCCACCTCACCCTACCTGTGAGGCACAGGCTGACAGCCCAGTGTCACAGTTCTTCCAGAGCATGATACAGCACTTGAAAGCTGCTCAGCCACGCACCACATCATATGCAGGGAATTCTGCTATTTGCAGCACTTGCTTCTTCTGTTAGTTCCCAGCTCCTGCAGCTGGTGTGGGCTGGGGAATCTCAGCAGGACTATGCTGAGAGTCAGCACTCAATGCTGTAACCTGCAGCCAGGTTCTGTTCATGCAAATGTGTCAGGGGGATTTTCTCAAGGTGTAATTGAAATAATTCATCATTCATTCAAAGAGCAAAGTAGGACTAGTACAATGTGGGCTGGCTCCAGGGCTAGTTAAGGAGGGCAAGAGACACCTGATTACAGCAAAATGGCCACTCTTGGGAAGCCCAGCACAAGCTTTGGCATGGCCAGTTCAGTCAGTGAAAATGCTGGCTGAGCTGGTGTGCTCTAGCGCTACAGCTGTCCCATGTGAGATCAGTCGGGTGTGCACAGTGTCCACTTTTCTTCATTGCCCTTGAAGTGGCAACCAAAGGTACACAGAGCAAAGGTACATATATGAACATGCCTTTGAATAGTTTCTAGGTGAATACAATCAGTCTTGAGTGGCAGAAGCTTCTTCTTTAAACAAAAGCACAGATGTAATATGACTTTGCCTCAGAGCAAGGAGAGATAGGAAATGTCAATTTCAATAAGATCCAGCTGTAAGTTTTATAAAGTAGTCAATAGTTCTGGGTCTTCAAGAGACACATGTTCTCAGTAGAGCTGCAGGATCCACAGCTGCTCTCTTTAAGTTAACCATAGGAATGCAGGACTGGTTCAGTGCTGTGAGACCAGACCTGACAGATGTTCATTACATCTGCTTTACAGAGCTTCCAGTGAGCTAGAGCCCCCTGCCTCTCCATCACCAAAGGCAGCATTTCCTCATCCTGGCAGTCACAATCTTTCCTCATATTGATCCAAAGTCTTCTTTGCTGCAAATTAGGCAGATTTTCCTTGTCCTTCGCTTTAAGCTATGTAGTGAAACTGGTGAAAGAGAAACGGGAAGTACTACAAGACAGAGTGAAAGGCATAGATATGAAGAGGAAAACAGTCAGCCAGACAGCAATGTTACAGAGAAAGTTCAATCATCTCAACATAATAAAAAAGAAAACTGTACAATAATGTAATTTTTGTATAATGTCTCACTCATATTAGAATAACTTCAGATTTAGTACTTGCTCTCACCTAATTTCCCAATAAATTTTATAGCTCTCTCTATGCTCAGGTCCACATTGGAAATAGAAGAAGTTATGGAGCAGATCCATGGATTTCCTTACTGGACATGTCTGCTGGGCTGAACAGCATGACACACAACTGCTCCTTGCACATATTTATAGAACGGTTCCACAGATACAATTTCACTTTGTTTCATGAAAGAAAATCAGGGTGGAGAGTGTAAAAAGCCTCATATCAGGATAAACTTACTTGCTTTCCCATTATCTTTCAGGTGAATTATCCCCTCAGAGGAAGAAAGTAGATTGGTCTGTCAGCTCTTGACAATATCATGCTGATGTTTATCCCCTCTTTCTCCTTCAATCATTATTAATTGTTTTCTTAACAGCCCGGATGCCACGGACATCATGCTGAGTCATTAAAAGAGCAGATGACTGTCTGCCTCCCACTGCTCTCTTTTGATGAAGGGGTCCTCTGGGGCTAAGACAACAGATGCTTGTGAAACACCTGCCAAAAGAGCAGGAGGGGACGGAATGAGGCATGTCGTGGTATCCAGCACCAGAAAATTAGTAAAACCCAGAGCCTGACTCTTTCAACACTTATCATAATGCATCCTTGTGTGGCATCCCAGGCTTACTGTAAGTGCCCTTCCAAACCAAGGACCTGTCTCCAAAGGGATAATGGTGTGAGCAGTGTCACTTAATAAACACAATTTTCGGTGCCAGACATGACAGTCAGACTCTGAGTCACCCTAGTCCAGTGTACTTACCTGCCTCACCATAAAAGCCACTGTGCAGTACGTCCTGGTCTGTAGAGAAGGCTCAGCATGTTTGTGGCCCCCACGCTGGGCAGGAAGGTGAGGAGCAGCAGGGCTGGGGATCAGCAGTTGCCCTCAGCCTGCTCAGCCCAGGCAGGCAGTGTCTCACAGGTGACTTTCCTTTCCCACCCCACCAGGGTGCCTGGAGGAGCTGGCAGTGCAGCAGCTACTGAATACAAGTGAATGGGCTGTGAGAGCATGTGTTGCTGCTCAGGTCCTGCCTCTCCTCTCAGAACAAGGAGAGCAGAAACAGTAAATACTGGGTTTGTAGATGCCCCATAGCAAGGGACACTCCATACTGGAGGGGACTGCTGTTCCACTCGGTCCACAGAAGATATGAGCAATCTGTAGGGTTTTTTTATGCTGTGAGACAAAAAAGCCATCTTGGTCCTCACAATTTCCCTGCTTTTGTGCTTTTCTTCAACTCAGCGGGATCCCTGCCATGAGTTGTTTGGACTCCCATAGTCATATAGGTGGAAAACAGTATCTGACACTAGGAGTTTGCTGAGCCTGAACAGCAGTGTGGAGTTAAATGGCTGGCTTTAAGGCTGCCAGCACCTTGACAAAGTTCTCAGAGAATAAAGAGCAGAGACTTTTAATAACTGAACTCCTCTGTCTAATCTGAGGAAAACTGGCTAGAAGATTGAAAATCTATTAGTGGTACATAAGCAAAGGTACACACCTATTCACTATGATTACAGAAACCTCATTCTTTATGAACACAGGTTAAAGTATGAAAAATTAGGCTGAAACCAGAGCTGAATGAAGAATTCTTCCAAGATTTTGGTCAATCCCGAATCTGTTACGGTTTTGTTATGTTTGCAACTATTATATTAACTGACGGGGGTGTGTGTGTGTGTGTGTGTGTGTGTTATTTTTGACAGCATTTGCTGCAAGACAGTGTTGAATAATCATATAAATACAGTGTTTTCAAGAGCCATTGAGCTGAAGCTGCTCCTGTAGCCACTCAGATGTGACTGAAAAATATGCAGTGCCATATGACTTTGGCTAACTAATCCAAACAGTGGATCTCAGATACATGAATGAATAGTTGTGGTGAACAACTCATGAGCCACTCACAGACAGATGTTTACTTGTGGAAAACATTCAGCTACAGTAAGTTTTTTCTGGAGAAGCCATGGTCTGTTCACAGGAAATTTCTTACATTGATTTCTGCAGTGAATTTCTGACATCAATTAAAATGTCTAGTCTGAATTGTTCTCCAGTTCTTATTGAAACTAAATGAAGAGCTAGCTGATCTGAATTGTAGCACTTCTTTTAAAAAAAGCTCCAACACGCAAGTCTCTTCTTGATGCATTGCTAACTGTGCACAAGATTATTCAACTTCATCTTTTCTCAGGGGTGCAGCAAGCAAGCTGCTTTCTTGACTTGTGAGTTGATAGATTCTTGGTGAAGTTTCTCTTAAACATTAAGAAGGAAGAACATTAGTAAGAGAAGGAAATTGCAGCATGTCCAAATAATGCTAATGATATCACATAAGTTTTCAAAAATATGGTAACTCATAGCCTGTTGCAAATTGGGCATTCAGTTTAAGAAGGAGCATCCACAGTTTGTGCCTGTCCATGGAAGCTTTACTCTAACAGGAGCCTGCCTGGGTCTCCTCAGCAGGCTGAACCATTTGCTTTGCTGGCAGTAGCTGCCATCCAGCCAGGGAGACCTTACTTTCCCTGGCATGTTTTTCCAGTCTCTGTTGCTGCTTCATGTTGGGAAGGGGAAACCTCATGTCCCACTGCAGCTATGTAACAGAAATAATCCACCATAGACACCAGGATGCTGGTTGACTGCACTGTAAGCCAAAAACCATTACGGGCCACAGGAGCCCTGGGGTAGCAGAGCAGAGGCACTCTGCAGTTCATGTATGGTGCCAAAATTCATGGCAAACTGTGAAATGAGAAGCACTTTGAAAGATCTGCCCCAAAAGAGAAAAGGCTTTTGGGATATGAGGTAAACCTCAAATCCAGGTTAGAGACAAGAGCACCAAACATTGCTGTTGCAGTCTGGGATATGCCTTGAAAACAGAGTGCAATATAAACTCTGCTGGTCCTTCCCTGGGTATTGTGAACACAGGGTAACATCAGGACACACTGCATGCCTCCCTGGATCTCAGGGGTCACCCAAAATCTTGGCCCATCACAGGTTGTTCTTCACCAGGGATGTCCAAAAGCACTTCCCAGGTGAGCATGTCCATAGGCAAATGCCAGACTGGGGCAAAACGAATGGATGCCCATTCCTTCCTGCCCTTGTTTTCATGCAAGAGAAATGCAGGTCAGGTGGGGGATAGTGTACACTCTCAAAACAGTTTAGGTCACTGCTCCTCAGTTCCCTGCCTGTAAAATGAAGCTACCAAAGGTTCATATAGGCTGGTTCTGACTGCCAAATGAGTAGAGTTGACAAACTAACTCTCACGGATGCTCACCCTTGTGATTTTCCAGGCATTTGAGAACAGTTGGATCTGTCTATAAGGGAAATGCGACACACTTAGTTTTATTGTTGTTTTTGGCAAAGTGGAAATGTCTTCAGCATGCTCCATTACCCAATACCAGAAGACACACAGCATTCTCATAGAGAATACTGTTTCAGTTTGTATTTTACAGTGTAATGAGCAAGACAGATTTGAAAAATATTATATTTAATGGCAGTTTAGCTATATACAGTCTTTGGAAAACACCAACAGCTAAAAAGAAAACCAATATTGGTACTCAAATGTCTCTAAAACCACAGAGCCTGAAACTGGAGCCAAGAAATAAAGCCAGTAGTTCCACTCTATGCGGATTAAAACCAGAGTCATTTGGAAACCAGGGGTGTTGACCAGACTGCACAAACTTTTGGAATGATGGAGTGTGCTGAAGTAGTCACAGAAAAGCTAATGTCTCATAAAGGAAAAACTGGTTGGTTTTTGGGTAAACGTCTTACTGAAATGCTAGAAACAATTTTTTATTTTTTTTTTGTATTAGTAAGAAAGCCAGATGCAGTAAATGAGATAGGTTTGCTAAGTACAGATCTCAAAATAAAGACTTTCTGCCTTGCCAACTTTATTCAGGATTTCTGCTGTGCTAATGATGACAAATATCAGAAGTCTCAGGTGACTACAAGAATGTGACTAACCTTCCACAAATGTCTCCCTCAGCTCCACAGTGGAAAATGAAAGAAGAAGAAAGAGCAGTCACTACTTTAGTGCCATATCCAATGTCATTTCTTCAGCACACTGTTACATGGCAGTGAGGGAATGCTGCCCTTGGCCTTCATTTATAAATGATCCAGAACAATGCAGGCCAGTAAAAGACAGTCTTGAGATTTCAAAAAGCTGGAGGCAAGAAAAAAACCCAACAACCAAACCACCACATGTATTATTTTTTTAAATCTCGTGATTTCCCAAACTAACCTGATTTATGACTTCTGGGCACTGCAACTTGGCTGCACAGCAGGCTCAGACAAGCCACAGCAGTGGGAGAAAGAAGAGAGGAATGGGTGGCAGAAAGTGGCTCAGTTCCCTCATTGGAGTTGCAGTGGTGTTGGATTGGCTGGTAAGGCAAACAGAAAGCAAACAGTTCACCCAGACTTTGCTGGTAAATGGTGTTGATTTATGTCAGTACAGAGAAGCACCCTGAGCTCAGTGGGCACTTTTGGGTGAAGACGAAAGACAAAAGCTTTTCAGGCAGAACTAGTAAATGAAGGAAAGTCCAAGAGGAAATTCCTGTGGGAGTGCTGAGAGCATTACCATGGCAGATGCTTGTTGAAGTCAAGGGCATGAGCCCATACAGCCTGAACACAAACATCCTTCAGCCAAATCCTGCTGCACCTCTAGAGAGCCTCAGTGATTGTCTATGCAGGGCTTTGGCTCCATTGGGGTCCCAGTCAAACATCTCCATACACACTGATTTGTGTAGTCACCAAAACACTGTGGTAACCCAGAAGCAGGCAGGGTACTGGCTGATCTGGAAGCCAACTTTCAGGGGCTGGAAGAGCAGGAGAGAAACATTGGCTCCTGGAAACCTGATCAACATTTCTCAGCTTGTCGGTGGCTCTCTGAGAGAAACACAAATTTCTGAATGATAGACAATAATTGTGAGATTGGAGAGCTAGACCAAAACTGTAGCTGCACAGAGCTCTTTCCCAGGCAGCTGGAAGTGTGTGTGCATGCATCTTAAGAGATTTTCATCCCCTTTACAGCCCCAACACCTGCTTCCTCCTCAGGCTTGACAGGAGAGGAGAAGCAGGGCTGACCTCAGCCCAGGTACAGCCTGTCCCTTGGTGGAGGTATCTGCAGACTGTGCATGGCAGGGAGTGCTGCAAACCCTGTGCTCCCAGTGTGCTTTCCCATCTGGCACCAAAATTCCTCATTAGTTTGAGTGACGGGGCCTGCACTGTCAAAAGGAGATAGTTTAATTACTGTTTTCCTCCCTCCTCCCTTATGAAGTGGCTGTAAAACTGCTCACTGTTGAACCTGAGCCATCCCAAGAAACCAAGTGAGTGAAATATTTAAGAAGGCTATTTATTTAGGCATGCGACCCAAAGGCTTCCTTCTTCACTGTCTCTACAGCTATGAAGCCACCAAGCATTTCCATAGCAAATAATGATTTATTAGGGCTGTCTTGGGTTTCTACTCACAAACTCTCAGTCACTTCCATGGGTGGGTGGTGCAAAATGGAATCAAATACCAAATACCACAGGAGCTGGTTCAAATAAAGGAACAGCCACATGAGGCCACCCCAGGCTGGAAGACACTCAGAGCAGGGTTTCTGAATACCCCCATTCTTGAACACAGCAGCTTGCATGAAATCTTCAAGGGTGGGACAAGATGGGATTAGTTTATTGGGAAGCAAGGAGATCAGCGTGTGTACTTGCTCAGAGTATTAGCCTCATCATAGCATCTCCAGAAATTTTTCCTCTTAGCTGTTGCAAGATTGTAATTCCTTTGTGGCATCTGCCAGTACACAGTATATGGAACATGCTGGTAGCTATTAGACTGGTGAACCCCACAGCAAGGAAGTGGATGTGATTAACTGACAAAAAAGGTAGCAGATGGGAATAGACAACATGAGATGCTCATACCATCAAGAAAGCTGGCTGAAGAGTTAAAAATTTTTGAAGCGTGAACACAATGAAAGCAAAACTTGGGTTTGCTTGCTGAACTTACTTTATGGGGGTGGGGGATGACTGGTAAAGAAAATGAAAGGAAAGCACTTTTCTGTTTCCTGTATGGGGTGAGTGAGGCAGGGAAGTCAATGAAACACTGATAACTGCAGAAATGCTTGAAACACCTTGAAGAAGTCAATGGGAGCACTGAAGCACTGTGAATCAAAACAGAATTCAGACAGTATTCTAAAATACTCTTTTTAAAAAACCCGGGAAACAAGAAACAGAGAGTGATCAATAGTTCAGAAATAATAATTTTACTTTGTCTATCATCTCCATGCATATTTTGAGGTATTAAAGCAGGATCATATATGGGAAAGTGATTCCAGCCTCCAGGGTTGAAGAAAATAAATCTAGCCCCACTGACAGGCTTCTATTTGGCAAGAAGCATTCCAACCATGACAACCATATCTCAAGGCCACAGATTCAACCTGGAGCAACCCATGAAGCAAGGCAGAGGCACACCAAAGGGAAGAGCAAACATATCTCTTCCTTTAAAGGCAACTGCAGACTAATCAACATAATTTTAGTTAACCAGAGAAATATCAAAGACATTATAAAAACAATTTATTTTTGGCCTCCTAGAAGGTGAAAAAGAGATGAAGGGCAATTAACACAGATATGTTTGTGACAAATTGTTTCAAACCACTCCTCATCACTTCAAGCACAGAGAAACAGGTCTTGAGCATGAGACGAATGAGAGATTAAATGCATTGTTACTTTAAAAGGCTTTTTCCCACTGTTTTTCAAGATATCCTTATGAGACAGCTTAGGAAACAGGAAATAAGCGGGTACAAAATGACTGGAAAGCCATATACAAAGAGTAACTATCACTGGTGCAGCATTGCATTGAAAGCTGGTGACTGAATAGACCTCTCGGGCGTTGCAGTATTCACTGTTTTCCTCAATGAGTAGAAAGATGAAAGAAAGAGCATGCTTATTAAATTCTGATCTGCTTCCAAGTTTCCAAAATGCTGGAAGACTGGGTGAGAATTCAAAATTGTCTTGACAAGTTTGTGCAGAGTTCTGAACTGATGAAAAAGGGGGAAAAATTGTGAAGCAAAACAGAAAATGCCATGCTTGAAAGGGAAAAAAATAATTTGGTTCCATACAAGATTGGATAAACTGGCAAGACCACAGGGATGTAGAAGAAGACCTGGGGATTATGCATGATGTCAGGCTATCTGAATCAACACTGTCAGACTGCTGCAGAAATAAGCAGATGTTTTACTGGGATGTGTAGACAGGATTGTTGCAAGGCATGCAAAATTAGGCAAGGTTGAAAGAAAGATGGGAGTCTTGCCAGAAGACAGAAAGGAGGTGCTCTACTAGTGCTCAGATATGTAAAACTGCATAGAGTAAGATAATTAGATTTTTCTGTGTCCACTCTAAGTAAGATAGGGAGTACTGGATGAAATTGGAGGACAAGAGGTTTGAGGTTGATTAGATATTAGGAAGTGTTTTTTCAAAGCAAGGCCAGCAGCCACTGGGACAGATTCCCCAGGAGGACTGTGAAGTCTCCACCCTGATGAGAAGCCAGAGTAGATGGAGTTAATCCTGTCCTGAGCAAAGGGGACAGATACATGGCTTTACAGAAATGCCTTTTCAGCTTTGTTTTATGTTATTCCAGGCCCAATAAAACAATGACCCAAAACAGTGGCAAAATCAGTTATCCAAGTGTGGTAGATCTGGTGTGAGATAACTGCAGGCTCAGGATTGTGAAAACTGTGAAACTGAAGTCAGCAGTGGTGGCATGAAGACAAAGAGCACCCAAACCTGGGAAGGTGGGATTAGAGGAAACACAGATGGGATTCAGGCTTGTGGGCAGTGGTGCAGCTCACTACTATGGCTCACTCTGCCTATCTCCCCTCTCAGGGCCCAACGAGGGTCTGGGGGTGCACCCAGTCTGACCTCAGGTTGTCTGGAGGAGTCCTGGGCCTATTGGCAGGGAGGGGACTGTGGTGTGCAGGATGGAGGAGGCTTGGAGTTACAAGAAGGCTGCAGGGAACTGGGCAGCACCAGCCCTTGTGGTGCTGGCAGACCTGTTAACACTCACTTGGATAGTTTGAGTTGTTTGAGGTTGCCTAAGTTTTCACACTCTGGAGAGATTTTCTTCAGTGGCCTACAACTTTCTAAAGTAATAATTTGGGGGAAAAAAAAAATATCTTTACAGTCCTGGGCTCAGATGAGAGCAAATTAGTACTGATCCTTTCTGAAAATTGAGACAATGATGACAAAGAGTATTTAATTACTGTGCAAGTCTAATAGTTTGCTTTGAACATATGTATCAATCTGCAAGACAAACCATAGTGTTGAAATCCGTCAGGAAGACAGGAATAACATAGACCTTTGAAAGTCTACTGACAAATGGTATTTAGTTGTCAGGCTATGATGCATGTGGTCACTTAGGATTTCAATAGTATTAAGCTTGAAAAAGACTTCCAGCACCTTAGCAAAAGAGGTCTTACATGCAAGTGTAACATTTCTACAATCAGCTTTTGAATGTCTCACAACATTCACTGTCTCACCCTCAGGAAACCTGTCAGAGTTGACAGAGTGCTTTTGTTCATGACAACGGGTCAGTGACATCACAGTTAAGTCAGTGTCTGGAATCAACAGAGATTTGGGCTGGCACTGATGAGCTACAGGGCTTTTAAAAATACACTTATCACAAGACACCAATTAAGTTTACCAGCAGTGCCTTACTCATTTCACTCTTTACATGTGCTTAAACGATAGGTATGGACACAAGTTTCCTGTTGCTTCAGGTTTAGCTACAATTAACCAGCTTTCTAAATGCCAGGGTTCCTGTATCTCCTAAAAACATTGCCAATGATCAGCACACACCATATAGGGCTTGCTGTCACAGATAGCTGTATCATTGGCTTCTCCAACTGACTGCTGCATATAGCAAAAAGTACCTTCTGGTAAAGCAATTGCTGTATAAAAGAAGACCTTGTCTTGTAAAAGCAGCACATCAGGACTCCTGAAGGAGGTCAAAGGGAAACTGCTAATTTGTGAAAGAAAAGCTGGAGAGGGAAGACAGTGAGGAATGGTTGTATGTTACTAATCACTGCAAACAGAAGAGAAAGAGCATGGTATGCTCCTCTACTTCCCTGCTGGCCAAGCAGCCCAAAGCAGTGCTGACATGATCAGTGAAATCAAGTTAAAAGTTTGCAGGAGTTCCAGGGGTCCTGGACCAGACCATGGAGTACTACTGTGGGCACCCACGTTACATGGAATTAGTAAAATAAGGAATTAGCACAAGTCATTCATATGTGTGCAATTTCTCAGATTTCCCTTAGAAGATCCAGGAAACTTTCTGATTTATGTTTTAAAGATTTCTTTCCTCGGGGGTCAGATATTCTTATCAGTGACCCGCAGTGGTGATGTTTCTCATGCAAACAGTTAGAAGTTTCCTATCTCAGACAACCAACAGTGGGCTGAGCATTCCCCTTCCATACATCATTGGAGGCTCCGCTGGGACAGACATCCAGGTATCCTTGCCAGGACACCCTGCCATGTCTGTATGATATCATCTCAGAAATGCAGACAAACACCAGGTGATCCATGGTGGTGCAGATCCCAGGCTCTGCATGTGGCCATGGCTGCCCCCTCCTTTGTTGTGCCACTGTCTGAGATTCAACTTCCTGTCATAAGACCTGTGTCCAAAGCATCCCTGAGACAAGGAAGCAGAAATAGTACAGAGAGTCACAGAAATCTTTTGTGGTGAAGCATCAGTGTATTCAGCTTTTCTGATGGGGCATAAACGAGGTCCAATGGTTGGAATTTGGAAGCAAATTAATAATTGAAATAAGTCCCTACTTTTCCAAGGAGAGAGAAATAAAGTGCAGATTCTTAACTGCCTGAGCTCTTGAAGGAGAGACTGGATATCTCTCTAAAAGATGTGCATTGATGCAAGATAAAGTATTAGCATTTTATATATTCCCCTTCCTCAAGGCCTTGAAGGCTACAGGATTGCTCTGTTACCTTGCTGACCACCTCATTCTTCAGCTTCTTTTTACGCTGATGTTTGGAATTCAAGCACATGCTTTTGGAGGTCAGTCGATCCCACCTGGGATACTGGGAAGAAAATTTTTACCACTTCCTTCTGCAAGGGTTGAGAAGGAGCATTGCTGGGGGTGATATTTATCAGGATGTGGGGCATGGGGATCCCAGCAGCGTCGCTGGGCTGGCACAGACTCTGTGTGGAAGGGTTGGTCTTCCTTCATCACTACCTGCCGCTCTGGCCACATCTCACCCCCTGGACCTTTCCCTAAGGCTACTTCAGCTGTGGAGTGGAGAAGGAAGACATGGAGGTGGGTGCCACAGCTAGCAGCCCCCAGTGCATGGGCAGGTGGCTATCCCTGCAGCCCGCACCACGCCCTGCCTGCTACCGAGGGACCTTTCTCCCCATCATCTCCTCACCTTTTCAGTTTCCCTTGGAGTGTGGACCCTGTTGAAATCGTAACCCTTACCTTGAGACAAACGAGTGAAAGGCCCATGAAACAAGCAGGGACAGAGTATGTCCCCTCTTCTCTCACTGTGCTTTGGAAACTCTGCACCTGGGCTGTGGACAAGTCAAACCTAGGAGTGCCATCTGCTGGCAAATGCGAATAGGGTAGTGGGGACATCTGCGGTAAGTGGTGTCGGGTGATTGCACCCCGGGCATCTCATTTGCACTTGGGTGCTGCAAGGCTGTGTTTGTACCCCCTGGCCCCTGTTGCACCATGGCCACCGGTGACTAGAGAGATGGTCAGCACAGCCTCGTTTCATCACCTGCCTTTGTGAGCTGCTGCTCCCTAAAGCTCAACACTGACAGGGGCAAACTGACAGCCATCTGAGCAGGGGCCTTGGTGCACCAACACGGAGCCTCTTGCTTGCTCCAGGAGGTGGCCTGGCTGGTGGGAAGGCATGCGGGAAGGTGTGGAGGAGCCACCATGGGAGGAAGCATCTGTGGCAAGTCGGCCTGCCCATGCATCCTTTCAGAGCAGAGTCCTCTTTTTGGATAGATCTACCACTATCGCTCACTTGGCGAGAAAGAAAGTTCCCCTTATGGTGTGTATAGGTTTATGATCTTTCTGAGTCTTTCTGGGAGTTTTTAACCCTGGGACTGCAGTGGGAGGTGCAAGGTGCACAGCATCTGTGCTACAGCACAGGGTCCTTCCGGTCCATAATGCACATGCAACGAGTCAGACCTCGTGACGTGGCCTGAGAGCTTCATGGTGCTCACTGCTCTGTTTTAAGCCAAAACAGTAGGAAATTTTATAGTGCATATGTGGGTGTGTGTGTGGTTTCTTTGTACTTTATTATGTAAAAACTTGCAGTGTAAGAAAATTCATTGTATTTATCTTTGGTGGTTAGAACCTCAAAAGATAAGAAAATGAATACTGGTCACCAAGTATCATTTTTTTTTGTGCAAATAAAGAGATATAATAATGCAGCAAGCCCTAAACGTTAACAGGGCAAAAGGATTTCTGTGTAGGCACTTCCAAGACAAAGACATTTGAACAAGCTCTCTGTAGGATGTTTTTGCTACTAGATGAGATGACTGAGCAGCACTTTGGAGGGGTCATTTTTGTTCACCAATGGGATGGTGCAAATCCCAGTAGAAAACAAGATAGACATGTATTATCTACAAGATAATTACTCTCAGTGAAGGAAAACAAAAGTATAATTATGTATACCTTATCAGCTAAAAGAGCTGAAGTATGGTCTTGACTTGGAGGGAACTAAACTGCAGAACATTTTCTGTGTTGTAACATGCACATATTACCCTTTTAATTTGGCAGTATAGTTGTTTCCTTCCTGCCAGTGTTTCAGGGACACTGCTGTACTTCGTCTGCTTGAGGATGCTTGAAACTCCACAGAGAATAAAAGCATGTGCAATGCATATGAAAATCCCTGTTCATAGTTTTCATATGAGCCTAAATTAGTCATAGCTTCCTTTTTCAGATAAAGTAATCACTAGTGGTGGTATGTGAATTCACCAGCACCATAGATCTGATCCTGAAATAGATTTTTCTTCCTTGAACTCTGCAATGAGTTGTGATTTTTAAGACCAAAGCTGAAGAAGGTTGTCAACCTCAAAGATAGTTGAGGTTGATAATTGATAGGTCAGTCTTGGATGTGAACATGAAAGTTCTGAAGAAACAAAACCATGAGCAGGATTTCTGATGCTTTGGCTAGAAGTCTCACTGAAATGGTGGTTCAAAATTTTCCAAACCAGAACTAGAGCAGCAAGCACTTCCTGAGTTAAGATCTGTAATGGACCTGTCAAGCCATAACACAGGTAAAATGGTAAAAAGGGTTTTGACCAACTCCTTCAAATGGTGGTTTGGTCATCTTCTGTGCATACACGTAACAAAAATAGTATTGCCACAAACATGTTTAGATACCTTGGTTTTTAAGGTGTTATAAAGACAATAAAAACCTGGACAGGGAAAAGCTGACAAAGAATTATGTACATCAACTTCCTAGGCAGGAAGCTAAGGAAGAAAATTACATTCCAAAGTTATTTTCACAGTAAAAGCAACTGAATGCAGACAAGTTGGAGGGTGTTAGCTGGTATTCTCAGAGGTACAGGGGACTAACCAAAGCTGAAATATGTACGACTGACTGTTTACTACTAAGGTAGACAGTAGGAAGAAAAAGTGAGAGAGGTCTTCAAAGGTGCTTTGAGGCTTCATTTCAATAAAATATCAAGCAGAAAAACTCCAGGTCTAACCATGGAAATGGCTGATCAAGAAGAGAGATGAATGATAAAGGGCAACATTTTGGGGTGCTGCTGGATTGGCTTGTTTTATGGAGAAGATACTAAGGACACTGATCATCCCTAGGAAAAGATTCAGGAAGGCACCTCAGGTTAAATCTGCTTCTCTACAAACTTCTATAATTTTTTGGTGTGTGTATGTGATTTGCAATGGATAATTCAGCCAGCTGCTTTCTATACAGAATTTCCCAAAACCTCTGCTTTTGGCCAGGCTAGTGTGGTGGGTGCATCTGTTGCCTGTGTCTGCATGGCTGTTTGCATCCCTCACGCTTTGGCAGGTGTGTAGTGTGATCTCAGGTGAATCTGGCAAGAACAGGATGTGCTGTTGCTCCAGAAGCAACAGATCTAAAAAAAACAGTGTGAGCAAACAAGGCCCTGGAGATGCATGCCTTGGGGAAGAGTTTGGGTATTTCAAATTCTGGTCCACATGTGCTAGTAATCTGCAAATATAAGATTAAAGACTGGAATTACCAGGTGTCAGCTGCTATAAAAAGGCCGCCTCTGGCAGCTCTAAGGACCACCTAGCAGTGAGGTGATGGTGAGACAGCTGATGGCTCTGAGCTGTCACAGGGTGGCAGGATCCAGGCTGAAACACAGACAGCTGAGCTGTCTTTAGACCTGGGGAACTGGACTCAGCCCTTGGCCCTCTCATAGCCCAGAGTAAGAAGCTGAGATTTCAAGGCATGGCACAGTTGGAACTAGATGATCTTTATGGTCTCTTCCAACCCAAACCATCTGATGATCCTATTAACTATGTTCTTGCTATACAAGCCTGGCAAATTGATTTCCTTTCCAGGAGCCCTCCTTACTGACAACATGGCAATGTCACAGAACAGTGTGCCAGGTATTCAATGTGCCATGGCATCCCTGCTGCACTTAGTTTAAATCATTCTTTGTTTGGGAACTGAGATTAAAATGGTCAAACCACCAAATTTAGGGTTGCTAAGAGGACAGCAGAGAGCTGGAAAGCTGATATAGCCACTGTAGTCAGCATGGATGTCTGCTGAGTGGGAGAAGATACATTATGTACCACCAGATCAAGAAGAACCTATAGCTCCGACCCAAGCTGAGATCAGTAGATATTTTTTTGACTGACTTCAGTGGGATCTGGCCTTTATTCAAGTATCCCATGCAAGTCCATGGAGAAAAGGAACGTGATGCAGAACATGCATATTATTGTCCAGCACAGACCTTGGCTTTCCTCAGAGGACCAGGCAAGAGCTGTTAATAAAATGTTCCTTATGCAAGGGTTGTATCCACGGATGTACATTTGCACATGAGATCCCAGCTGGGAGAGGAAAGGCTGTCAGTGCCCCACGTCCATCCTTGCTCTATGAGCTCTGTGGTTATGGAAACACGATGGATTAAGTGAGCAGCCTGACAGTTGCTAATGTAATAGCATCTTTTGTCCCAATTTATTTATACTTGGGAAAAAAAAAAAAAAAAAAAAAGAATGTAAACTTCTTCCACAAGTATTTACTGTTCATTTTTATAATGTGTTTTTTAAAAAAATAATTCATCTTGAAGTGCATTTCATTATTATTTCAGTAACTATTTATATTCATATGGTACATGCACATGCAGTAAAGGCAGATGCATGCATGTCAAGGATACTCAATTATTTGAAGTTCATTTGTAAGCAGCTGAAAGAGAGCAGCTCACATAAGCCTGACTGAGAAGGACAGAGAGCTCCTACGTATGTAGAGTCAATGAAATGTCTGTTAAATGGAATAAAAAATAGAGATCACATGTAAACAGAGATGCCTTTCTTACAACAAAAAGCCTTCTCATTTCAGAGAAGCATGCAGACAGTGGCAAGGTTTCAAGAGGTTTCTGCTCTTCCTCTTGTGATCTTGTGCACTTGAAGTGACACCCAGTTTCCTGTTCCCCCATGCTTATAATTTTAAATAATAACATATAACATCTGAAGTGATTTAGAATAAGAAAGAAAACCTTATATTGGACTGGGATTTTGTAACCCATTTCCTTCACTTGCAGTCTGTGCTGGTTGATAAAGGATAGACTAAATCCAGTGTAGCATGGATCAATGTGTGCAAATTTCAGCTACAGTTTCAGGAAACAGATGTGAAAAGCTGAACTCCTAGAGGAGGGTTCATCTTCCCTAGACTGAGATGTCCACAGTGCATTTGCACAGAGCAAATCACCTCTGGTTTAGAAGGAGCTAAATTGTGTCTGTTTTTCAGTGTGTAAAGGCAGCCTGACCTATTTGTTCAGCTGTTAGGTGAGGTGGATCCTACCCTTATTTTGTAATGTACTGAAGATCTCATCTTCAAATGTACCAAGTTCCATGCTTGCTTGCTTGGGACTACTGACCTTGGTCACTGGGAACTGCCTTCACCTTCCCTTCTCTGTGCTCCCAGGGGGCCTCTCCTCAGGTGCAAATGCCCCGCAGGGCTCTGTTGACACCACAGCTCTAGATTTCTGTTGCACACCTACCAGTGTGGGGGAGCTTGAAGGTTTGTCATGTGAAAGTGTATTTTTCTGAAGACACCAACATGCTGCTGCTCTCCATGGGGTTTGCATCTCTCTCCCAGCACGTTTGTGATTCCAAAAGCCTCACCACTGATGCTGAGAGTTGCCTGTAGGTGCCAGAAGTGAAGCTCTAGCCCAACTGGGAAATACAATTGTTTAAGTGTACACATTTCCCAGACAAGTGGTTTTAGTCCAGCTAACTGAAAAGCAGTGAATGAAATGGGGAACAGAGTCTGAAGGATCCCTCAGGAAGGAACCAGGCAGACTTGTAGAGCCTGTGCTAAATGCCACACTGCCCTTATAGCTACCATCCCCCAACCCCTTGGAGAGCCCAGAAACCCTGGTTGTCTGACCTGCTGGGGAAAGTGGGATGTGGGAAAGCAGTTCAGCCCACACAGGAAGAGCTCTGCTCTCATCTACGTCTCACTGGAGAAGATCCTTCACAGATGAGAACACCCTGCTGCTCTTAGCCTTGGAAAGACCTCTTTGACACATCTCTCACTGGAAGAGTAAAAAGCTGTTTCCAGACATGTGGCCTAAATATCTTTCCCCACTCCTCTGTTTGCGTGTAGATACCCTGTGCCCCTCACTCTGATGTTCTTATTTGTGCAGGACCAAAAATAGGAAACTAAAATAGTTTATCTAGTATTGTCATGACAATTTTACAAATATTGTTGGTTGGCTAGCTAGATTTTCTGGGAGGGTGTGGAATGTGGGAAAGAAAAGATTGTTTTTGTTTTGGGATAAAATTTTGGGACTGTGTTAGATTTTCTGTCTTTTCCCTATGACTCTTGGCAAAAAGACTTAAACAACATGAGGAAAAGAACTCCAGATTAATTAGTCTGTGTGAAATTAAAGGTCTGCTGCTTTTGTTCAACAAAGACTTATGAATTAGTATGTTGGAATGAGCTCTTCATAGTGGACCAACATTTTCCAGCACTCAAGTTTGGACAATGAAGGAGAACCCTTGTATCGAGGTCCTTGTTTTGAAGATTCCAGTTTTCTTGGATGACATGAAATTCAGGATTCGAGAACATACTCTGATCATTTTTGGTGTAGTTGTGCTTCTCCCAGCAGATGTCTAAATATTTATAATGCACATATATTTATGATGCACATAAACATTTTCAGTTTATAAAAAGGAAACTCTAACAGAGAAATGGAGAGTCAGCTTGTGCTGCTCCAGCAGCTCTGTGTGCAAATCTAGTGCATCATCTGTGTCAGCAGGCAGGCTCTGCTAGACTGAATAAACTACCTTTAAATCATCCTCTCCAAAATAACAATTTTTTTTCACTTAGACTAAAGAAACATCATCCCACAAGAAATGTGGATTCTAAACCTGGGCATACAAAACAGATTTGGAACCTTAATGAAGAAGAAAAGGAGAAAAAAAATAAATAAGAAAAATGTTTCAGATTAAGAGATAAACTCCAAGGACATTTGATAAATTAAGACAAATTAAGTGCACATCTGGCTTTTTAATGAAAATTGAGGAGGTCTGGCAAAGAAAACCCTTAAACTGTTCTGTATTGACTCTTGGAGATAACAAGAAGATAATGTTTATCCTTTATCTGAACCCTTTGGATGCTTATGCATCACATTAGCAGAACTTGAAGATAAGTTGTCCTTTAGATCGATGTAAGAAACAAGAGATCAGTTTCTAAGTTTTAATAAAAACCTGAACTTCCTTTCCTGATCCAAAGCACAGTATAGGAGGTGAGGGATAACTGGGGAAATGCCTTGTTGTGACCCTCTTCTAAGTGCCTGTAAACACCTCTGGTAAAAGAGACTCCTTGCTCACACACCTGCACAGAATTTCATGTTTGCCCAGCTAGGGTCTCACCATGGCTCTTGGAGGGAGTTTACAAATTGGTTGAAACAGTCCCTGCTGAGCTGCTGCCAAGCTAATGTGTATGGGTTCATCTTCCCAAATACAACCAGGAAGAGCAGTAGGAGATCACCCAGCAATGAGATGCTGGCTCTTTCCTTTCTCTGCTGACTCCACTTTGTCTTATTTTCCTAATTAATCTTAAAAGTCAAATGAATCCAAAGGAGATGTGGTTTAACTGTGTCATTAGAGCACCATCTTTAGTAAACCTAGGAGTTCATAGTTGGCGCCTGGAAAAAATCCTGTTTCAGTGAATGTCTGTCCATGGGCTCCAGGTTTGTAAGGTCCCGTTATAGTCCACAGAGCTGAATGATTCAGCAGCACCTTACATGTCAGCTTACCAGACACCACCAGCAGGTTTCAGCTGCCAAAGCACAAGTCTCTGGTGCCACCACCTGAGGCACCATAAGGCATGGGAGAAATCTGCACAGTGCTGACAGATAGGGTGCAGAACCTACAGCAGACCCCTACCTCACTGGAGTGGCATGGAGGGCACAATATATGCTAGCACACTAAATGAGACCAGTTTAGACAATCCTAGATCTCCATTGACTAGCTTATACCCATGTCTAAGCAAGGGAATCTCTGTGCACAGTGTATTTCCATGAAATTCCCAGCCACTGCCATTGCACATGGGCACATATTAGTCCATCTACGTAGCTGGACATCCAGCATGTCTACCCATGCTTTTATTTTTCTATCACAGTTTAATAAGGGAATTTTCATATTAACTTCAGACGCTTAAAATACAGTGGTCTGAGGCACTAAACACTCAAGCTTCTAAACACCCAAGCCTCCTATATCCAGTGAAGAGAAATGGGTATCCAGGTTTCTTAAGGCAGGAAGAATTGCACCTGAAGGAGGTTTTTTCTCACCAGGAGACTCGAGTTTACTGGCCTGGGCTTAGATGACCACTTTTAGGTACTTCAGTGAGGTGAGAGGACTTCTACCCATCCTATCCTCAGTCACAGAGAGAGGTCTGGGGGTCTCAGAGGTGAGGTTTTCAAGTTCTAACAGCTTACACTCAAATCACAAGAACTCTTGGCACTCAATAAAACGAATAAAGAGTATGTTTGATTTAAAGCCTTTCCATTCCACCCCCATTCACTTGCCTTTTGATTTTGAATTTTTCTGCCAGGAGCTGAATAATCTGCAACATACTGACTGGCATGGTTCCCTCCAGCCGAAAGACAAATGGGAGGGAGAGGGGAGATCAATCCTTCATCTTGCCAGCAGCCTTGCTTTAAAAAAAATCCCTGCATCAGTCTGTTGTTGCAGCAACACTCCTGTAAACTGCTGTGTGTCCAGACAGGGAGGCACAACTGGTGCACAATACCAATGCCAGCCAAGCAGCAATTAAATATAGCACTAATCAGTGAGTCAGCAGGCAGGACAGTGCAAGCTGGGCTGGAGTGAGAGTCCAACTATGTGGGTTTCCACGCAGTTAGCACCTCTAAATAGAATAACCACATAGTCAATGGGATTGTTCACATGTTTAAAATTAAGCACATGTTTAAGTCCTGATGGTCCTTCCTCACCCATATGAGGCCCTGGATGCTGCTCAGGACTGCACAGCTCTTGAACTCCTTGAAGACTTTACCACTCTCAAAATTGGTGGTGCTTAGCTCTACTGTCCAGATCACTTCGATAGAGTATATATCCCAGCTTTGCAGTGCCCTTATGTCTCCAGACCTTTCAGACAGGATATTCACAGACCAATCTTTTCCAGTGTTCAACCTGGAGCATTCCATTAATTCCTGCTCCTTCAACCTGTTGTGATCCCTCTCCCAGGGATCACAGCCTCCAAGCATATCCTTACCATAAAACTGTGCCCATGAGTTAACCCAGCCTTCTGCTGCCATGTGCCAGATTCATCAGGTTTTAATGAAAAGCAACACTTACAGGCTAATTGGAACAGGAAGTTGCCAGCTTTTTGTCTTTGAGTCACACAGTGCTGGAGGAGGAATCAGCTTCTTTATCCTCTTCTATATACAAGTGATTAGCACAGTTACACAGAAGGAAAAAAGCAATTATCATCAATAATACAGTGCTGTTGCTTTTGGTTAGACTTCTGCTATCCCACAGAAACATGCAGCAATTCAACACATCCACCAAAGGTCCTAACAAGTCTGGAGCAACAGCTCTTAGCAGTGTCCTCAATGGATAATGACAAGCCAGAAATGCCAAAACAGACGTATGCAATCTTAGGTCAATCCATGCTCTCCTCTGAAGGAAAACTGTGTGAGTCAAACTGGTCTTTGTTCCAGGCAGGCAGACTTCCTGGACAAGCAGAGGAACCTCTCTGCTCAGATCCAGAAATGTAATTTGGCCTCGAGTGCAGAGAAATGAGCCTATTCAGATTAAGTTAGAGAACTTCAGGTTCTCAAGATTTAATCCCTTGTGAGACAGGTGTTCAAACACAAACACAAACTACCTTGTTGGGGTTTTTATATGGTATAAACGACACTGCCTGGTGTAAACTGCTATAGCTCCAATAAAAGCTATAGAAGTACTTAGGTTTATATCATTTGTGGGTCCAACTGTCTAAACCAGCCCTTGTGAAAGAGGCAACAGCTCATTCAAATTATTATATTTTTCTATTGACACTTTAAAATAAAGTTTAGTAGCTTAGATAGGGTTGGATTCAGCACAAAAGGCCAAAAGCCAGTTTCTTGCTCTGAATAAAAAGGTGGGTTTTTTTCTGTGTATAAATAATTTTTTAAAAGAAATGTATTTCCTGTTGATCAGCCTTTCTTAGTAATGGATCAAAACTGCAAGAGGAGAAATTCTTTAGTGTGAGGGTGGTGAGACACTGGAAGAGGTTGCCTAGGGAAGTTATGGATGACCCATGCCTGAAAGTGTTTAAGGCCAGGTTGGATGGGGCTCTGAGCAACCTGGTCTACTGGGAGATGTCCCTGCCCATGCAGCAGGGTTGGAACTGGGTGATCTTTAAGGTCCCTTCCAATTCAAACCATTCTGTGATTCTATAAGAAAAAATTCTTAGTTTCAGAAAGGAGCTTAAATAAGACATAGAGCAAGACAGACTCTGAGGTGTGGGGACATAAAAAATTCTTTAAGCAGCTGCCGTCTCAGGCTTGTGCACAACTTTGATTGAAGGGATGAAGAGAAAAAAGGAAAAATGAGCTACCAATAAATAATAAGTGCCATTTATTAATATTTCAGGTACTTAAAAATAATAGAGAATCACAAAACTTTCTTTTTTAGGTATCACTGCTGATACTAAAATATCATATTTACTTGCAAATGTCACCTACTGTACATATTTTTGTTTCAGAACAAAGATTCAAATGTAGCCATCCTGCAAATATCTGCTTCCTTCTCTGCATGAAGCAGGGCATGCCAGCTGATTTTTTTAACTGAACAGTGCAAGCAGACAAAAACCATCCAGGGGGATCATCGGACTAGCACATTCAAGCCATCTGAATTACATTAGTTTTCTACTCTGACATAAGGACACAGGAGAGAGGTAAAGGAGAAAATCTGATCAGTTGCTCCCTCAGATTCTCTGGCTACCTATGAAAACTTCAGGCTCATTTCATAGAGTATGGTGCCAGTAGGCTTCCAAACTCACCATACTTCATTATTTTCAACTCAACCCACTCAAAAGCTTATTTAACATCTAGGATGCCTAACGAAGCATGTGAGGAAAATATCCCCAAGGATTTGATCACACAAAGTGCATTCTAGCAACTTTTAAAGAATACTTACTGCCTTAGCTCAGCTACTTTAGTGTTATGATTTGCAATAATTTAAATCATCCTCTTATTCGGAATCTCTTCAGCAATGAGATCATTGATGAGAACAACACATGAAATCTCTACCCCGTTCATTTCTGGCTGAGCATGTGCTCCTCTGGCAGAAAGAGAACAGAATGACTGTCCACCCCACTCTCCTATCCTTGGGTAGGAAGAATGAAGTAATTTCTGACTGGTGCTTTTCTAATCTCTTCCTATAGACCTACAGTGATGGAAATTGTATGGGCTCCACAGGAAATCTGCTCAAAAGTTTCACTGTCCATAATGCTGCAAAGTTCTTCCTAATGTTTTTTTCCTAGTTAAATACTGAACAATTCAGTCAGAAATGGACCAAATTTGTTTGGGATAATTTCAAGAATCCCAAAAGTAACGTTTTATGGGAGAGATGAGTCAAATTTGTTTTAACAGTGAGGATTTTGTGACTACATTTTTACAGAGATTCATAAAAGCAAGTAGATACTTGATTAAACAGATGAAAGTGCAAAGCTTTGAAGCTGTATTCCATGCACAAACTGAATCTGTAAGGGTTTCAGTAGCTCTGTCTGCAATTAATATAGTGTTGCACTGCCTATGTGACCCTTTGAGATTAAAACACATTATCCAACGATAGCTAACGTTTCCTTGACGTGCAATGGCAGTGAAAACTCTTCATTCGCCAAAAAAGTTTTACATGGTAGATGAGGATTGGGTTAGGGATCAGTTGAGTAATCTGGACATCCATAAATCAATGGGTCCGGATGGAATGCACCCAAGGGTGCTGAAGGAGCTGGCGGAGGTCATTGCTAGGCCACTCTCCATCATCTTCAGTAAGTCATGGGTAACAGGAGAGGTGCCTGAGGACTGGAGGATAGCAAATGTCACTCCAGTCTACAAGAAGGGCAAGAAGGAGGACCCGGGTAACTATAGACCGGTCAGCCTCACCTCCATCCCTGGAAAGGTGATGGAACAACTTGTTGTTGTCACTATCTCTAGGCATATCAAGGACCTGGGGGTCATCAAGAGCAGTCAGCATGGTTTTATCAAGGGTAAATCATGTTTGACTAACCTCATAGCCTTCTATGAGGAAATTACTAGGTGGATAGATGATGGTAGAGCGGTAGATGTGGTTTATCTTGATTTCAGTAAAGCATTTGACACCGTCTCCCACAGCATCCTTGTAGAAAAGTTGATCAGGTATGGGTTTGGTGATCAGGAAGTGAGGTGGATTAGGAACTGGTTGAAAGGAAGGAGTCAGAGAGTTGTAGTCAATGGGGCAGAATCTGGTTGGAGGTGTGTGACTAGTGGAGTCCCACAGGGGTCGGTACTGGGACCGGTGTTGTTCAACATCTTCATCAACGACCTGGATGAGGGTATAGAATGTACCCTCAGCAAGTTTGCTGATGACACTAAGCTGGGAGGAGTGGCTGACACACCAGAAGGCTGTGCTGCCATTCAGAGAGACTTAGATAGGTTGGAGAGTTGGGCGGGGAGAAACATGATGAAATTCAACAAGGGGAAGTGCAGAGTTTTACATTTGGGGAAGAACAACACCATGTCCCAGTACAGGTTGGGGGCTGAACTGCTGGAGAGTAGTGTAGGTGAAAGAGACCTGGGGGTCCTGGTAGACAGGAGGATGACCATGAGCCAGCAATGTGCCCTTGTGGCCAAGAAGGCCAATGGCATCCTGGGGTGCATTAGAAAGGGTGTGGTTAGTAGGTCAAGAGAGGTTCTCCTCCCCCTCTATTCTGCATTGGTGAGGCCACATCTGGAGTATTGTGTCCAGTTCTGGGCCCCTCAGTTCAAGAAGGACAGGGAACTGCTTGAAAGAGTCCAGCGCAGAGCTACGAAGATGATTAAGGGAGTGGAACATCTCCCTTATGAGGAAAGGCTGAGGGAGCTGGGTCTCTTTAGCTTGGAGAAAAGGAGACTGAGGGGTGACCTCATCAATGTTTACAAATATGTAAGGGGTGAGTGTCAGGGGGACGGAGTTAGGCTTTTCTCAGTGATGACCAGTGATAGGACAAGGGGTAATGGGTGTAAATTGGAGCATAGGAAGTTCAAGGTGAATATCCGAAAAAATTTTTTTACTGTGAGAGTGACAGAGCACTGGAACAGACTGCCCAGGGAGGTTGTGGAGTCTCCCTCACTGGAGACATTCAAAACCCACCTGGATGAGTTCCTGTGTGATGTACTCTAGGTGACCCTGCTCTGGCAGGGGGGTTGGACTAGATGATCTCTCGAGGTCCCTTCCAGCCCCTAAGATTCTATGATTCTATGATTCTATGATTCTATAAGTTATACATTTGGTCTAATGTTGGAAACAAAGACCAAGGCATGTTGCTATCAGTGGACTGATAGATTTGGAAGAGAAACAGAGAAGGTAATCTGGGGGAACACTGGAGGTGAAAACTTTTTGTAGATGGCAACATTTATCTGTCACCATTAACTGACTTCTGTTCAGGAGAGTGACTTAGTATCTACTTTTTTGCTTTATGGGTGATTTATCTGTATCTAATGTTCAAGAGGCTGTAGATGAGCCCAGCAGTATAAACTTAAAAGTTATAAGTCATACTAGTTTTCTACTTTGACTTCGTGACCTCATGAATGTTTAAAAATATGTAAGGGGTGAGTGTCAGGGAGATGGAGTTAGGCTTTTCTCAGTGATGACCAGTGATAGGACAAGGGGTAATGGGTGCAAATTGGAGCATAGGAGGTTCAAGGTGAATATCCAAAAAAATATTTTACTGTAAGAGTGACAGAGCACTGGAACAGGCTGCCCAGGGAGGTTGTGGAGTCTCCCTCACTGGAGACATTCAAAACCCACCTGGACACATTCCTGTGTGATGTGCTCTAGGTGACCCTGCTCTGGCAGGGGGGGCTGCACTAGATGATCTTTCGAGGTCCCTTCCAACCCCTAGGATTCTATGATTCTATGATTCTATGAAAGCCCTGTTTATGCCATTAGCGCTGTACCTGTCCTCCTTTGTTTTCATGTATTGAGATCTATTTATCAGACTCCTAAGACACAAGTTCCCTTTTCTCAAATGTTTCCCAGAAGGATTAGAAAGATACTACCTTTAACAAACTGGTAGCACTAATTTCTGCTCTCCTTAAAACGTTGCCATAGCATGGGAGCACATCAGCTGCCTCAGGTTTGGACATAGTCACTTAAATGTCTCTTACTCCATGAAGACAATACTGCAATATCCAACATGCAGCCCCAGGGATGGGCGTCATCCATTCACTGTGGTTGTTGCAGTAACCCTGTGCTTTGTCACACTAACAGGGTAATACATGTCGGAAAAGCTGTGAGGATCACAATTTAAACTCCAGCTTTGTGATACATAACCTAGTATGTTCTTTGTTGTCCTCCCTGCTCTTGCACAGAAAAAGATAACCACTCTATTTTCTTATTATAGTGGCTAAAGCCACAATTTCCAGTGGCCCTAGCACCAGGATTTTCTTATAAAGGAACTCCTCTCTGGCAGACTGATTACTGGTCCCTTCCTCCACCTCCTTATCATGCACAACAGCTGGGACTAATATGTCCAAACCCATCTGTATCTGCTCTTTCATTACAGAGCTGAAAGGAAAAAATGAGCTATAGGACTTGGCTTTCTTTAAGCAGCACAGCATAGCTAATCCCTGGTCTCACAAGACCAAGAGAGCTGATACTCCCTGTCACAGGGTGTCTCAGCAATGAAGATGCTGTCTGAATTGAAGAGGTCTGGTTCAAGATGTTTCCAAGAAGGAATAATGAAAACTGGCCCATGTAAATGTTTTCACAGGAGTTAATAAAGCTGTACATTTCTGGCCTGTTTTCCACTTGCTAATTGATACTAAGGCCTCAACAGCATAGGATCAAAGCTCAGCATTAAGGAGATGAGCTGGAACATGCCTGCTGACCTGCCAGCTCCAGGGGAAGACAGCTGCCTCCACAAGCTGCTTGCCCCTCTGCTACTTTCTCCACTATTTTACTGCCTCCTTGCCCATGCTCTATAGAGTAACAGTTGGGGAGCTCTGCTCCTTAAATTGCTTAAATCACTCCCTTCCAATGGTCACCTCTAACCAAGCTCCTCTCCTTCCAGAGGGGACAGATGCAGGTTCACTATTACACCTCTTCCCTGCCTGTATCTCCTCAGGACCTTGAAGCTCTGCTTGTGGCTTCCCATTACTGGCCAGTCCACACCTCCAAAACTGCAGCACCCATGAACTCTTGTGCCTCTCCTTTCTCCTTCAAGTAGTGCCACACTATATACTGTTCCTAGGATAAGTGAGGAGTGAGCTGTGTCCCAGTGATGGATCAAAACTGACTGAAATCTGTTGCTTTCTGACTAGCAAATATTGGCAAGCATGTGTTCGTGTGCAATGCCCTAAATTTCAGTTTTCTGTGTCAACAGAAAGTAACATATAAAAAGATGAATAAATCAGAACTTTAGCACCTATCAGTCAAATACATTTTGAAAACAGTTTTTGCTATTTACTCCTTTCCTTTCTAAACACAGATTTGGGGCTTCTCCCTCTTGTATGGTGCACTGGTTTCCATCAGTGTTTCAACTTGAGGAGTGGCTGTTTTTCCAGGAGTTAGGTTGCCCTCTGTTAAGAGAAGCAGACCAAGTAAAATCTTAATGAGATCCTGGTACAACAGTAGACCAAGGGTTCTATTGAAACCAGAAAACCTGTACTAAGGGATGGCTGTAGATCACTCTTCACTGGCTGTCATCAGGCAGAACCTTTCTTTACTGCTGCACAGCCTAAGTAGTTCACTTACAGACATATTATTTCATGGAGCAGGGACCTCAAGTCAACCCCCAGCACAAAAGAGTGGAGCTCAGCAAGCCCCAGATCTCTGCCTGAATCTACCCCTTGGGAGAAGACGCTCTAGACCTGGTTCTCTGCTATTCGACAGGAAACATTTTCCGGTATTGATGTGGAAACTTTTCTGCTTCTTTCCTCTCCATGAACATGCAAAAGTGCCAAAACCCAAGTTAAGAACATGCCTCTGTCAGTGTGCTTTGTAAATCTATCTTAAAATAGTCATCTTGGTCAAAAGACATTTCAGTACTTTGGTTCAAATGTAGATGATCTCATAGGGGGAATTGCAAATAATGAAGACATTTATTAAAGACAGAAGACCTGGAAATCTATTAAAAACCTAAAGCTTAGGAAAACAAATTTATACACATCCATTCAATATAGATTTTCCTTCCATTGTTCCCAAATCCCTGGTCCCTTGCTAAGGCATCTCTCAAAATGCTGATGCTTTTCCATGTCTATTCAACAGAACAGAGGTAAAATAATAGGAAACTGTATTTTTCCATATACCATGTGAAAACTTAACCAGGTAAGTAAAAGATGGCTATACATACAGCCTAGCCTCTGATCATTCATATTGGTCTTGGCTACTGTTATAACTTGCACATTGCTTTCAATAATACTAGCAGAGTTATAAACTGTGACTTACTGCACTGTCATTTCTTTGGGAGACCCTATCTCTCTCTACAGCTACCTGAAAGTAGGTGATGGAACACTGGAATAGGCTGCCCAGGGAGGTGGCTGAACCATCATCCCTGGAGGTATTTAAAAGACATTTAGTTGGGATGCACAGGTTTCATATCAATATTCACTTAGAGGGTAGCTAGAACTAGTCGTGTAGAAAACTTTGGTTTTAAAACAGTTAGTTACCTTGTGTTTATATTTTTTTAATAAAAAAACACCTATAAATAAATTTTCATATAAATAAATGTTTATTTACTTACATGTTTCCATTTTACCAGAGTAAAACCAATGCAGTTCAGCTACTTTTAAAGGCTCAGGATTTTTTTATCAACTCTCACTCACATGAGCTGGCAAAATAGATTAATAGATTAATAGATTAAAGCAGCCTAAAAAATTTGCAAAGTCAATATTTACTCTCAAGCATTACAATTATCCTTTATCACTTGACATTCACTATGGTATAAACGAAGGACTGAAAAATGTCACAGCTGATATGGAGTCAGCAAGCAAGTAAAAACTCATTTCATAGCTCTACATGTAGGCAGGCTACCCTGCAAGCAGTGTGTGCAGTAGAATAGCCACACTTGCTTTTCTCACAGCAGACCTGCCAGCTTGTGCATACCCTATGGGAAGTTCCCAACAAACACAGGTTCATTTTTAACCTGGTTATACCTTGCCCCACTTGGGACTTCACCCTGGCAGGGGAGCTGTGATGGGGAAGCTGCTGATGCTGCCCCTGAGCACTCACCATGGAGGGGAGCACCTATGAGGGAAACCCAGGAGAGCTGAGGCACTGTCCCCCAAAGGGCATGATGCTGGCCAGGAAGACTCCTGTGCTGCTGCTGTAGATTTCCATTCCCAGCTAAGCTTGGACTCTCTCTGTGAACAGGCAGCACTCTCTCATAAGTCATGGGTCTCAAGGTGATTTCTGAAGACCTCTTGTCAAGACTGTGAATATGGGCATCCACATACCCAGAACTCAGAGGCATGCCCAGCTGCAGAAATGTAAAGGACCATAGCTCAGAAGCAAGAAAGGCTAGAAAACCTAATCACAAGGTGAGGAAATGAATTCCTGGGAAGCACTTTGAAGAGAATGTTCTCTCCCTGAGGGCCAAGGAGTGCTGTGTGCTGAGGAGGAAGGGTTTCTACCCCAGAACACCTGGGTTCCACTCAAATGATCTCAGTAATAAATGTAATGAAAAACGATAAATTACACCTACTTGAGCTGTGTGCCTTAAGCAGTTGACATTTTCAAGGCACAATGAAATCCTTAAAATGAAAGACAGCACACGTGGTGCATGAAAAGAATTACACTCTTGCCTAATTTCATTCCAGTGGAAAGCTCCTGATACCTGGAATTGCAGCGTGTGTCTGCAAAGCACAGATAACATGTGGACCTTTTCTTTCACCGTGAACAGATATTTACCATATCAAAGTTCATGAAAAGAGCATTCTGCTCGCTTTGGTACTTTGAAGCAGAACTAGGGAGAAAGTATAAATCCTAAAACTCAGGTCTGCCTACAGACCATATGGTGGTTAATGTAAGGTAGCTGCTGTGGTTTTCCCGAAATTCACTAGTCCTAAAACAGACTGAAAAAATCCTGAAGAAATGACCTAACAAGTAGGTAATAGAGCTAAGAAATGCTCATGTTTATTTCTGTGACAGAGGTTTGAGATTCCTCAAATTGTGGGAAGTCTGGAGGCTACTACTTCATCCAACACATGAATGTAGACACCTCAGTGAGGTGTGGGTGTCCTCATTCCTTTTGACCTCAGGAGAGGGAGCAGTCCTCTCCTCCACCAAGTCCATCTCCTGTCTTGCAGATGAGAGCCCTGCAGTGGCATGGGAGCATGCTGGGAACTGAAACACAGCTTCACCCTGCTTTGGTCCTTGGGTGGATAGAGACTGCATACAGGAGCTTGTTTGTTTACCACTTGTCTTCCTGGCCTTCCAAACAGACTGATCAGAGAAACTGCCTCACAGAAGTTGCCTGTGACTATATCTGCATGCCGTAAGGGTGCTGTGAAGCATCTTCTGCTGGTGTTGAAAGCAATGCCTGATGAGTTTTTACAGAGGGATGGGCTTGCCAGGCAATTACAGGACTTCTCTACTGTAAATTGGTTCCTGGCAAAGAGAGGAGAAAAGCTTATCTGTGTAGCTGCATCGTGCCAAGCCTGGGGTCAGCTCCACCTTTTCATCTGATCCAGCTCAAGATAACTTCACAGTTTTAGTGGAGGCTCCAGACACTGAGTGGCTGGGCTTTGCAGGCAGGGAGAGGAGGGGATGGGAGTGAGGGATGGGAACAGGGGCATTGGGGGCCCTTACTACTCAGTTCACAGCTGTTTGACATTGCTATTGTTGTGCAGAGCTGCTGCAGGCTAGCACTATGGCAGTGAGGGTGGGGGGAACACGGGAGCTAAGTGCAGCAGCTGTGAGGGGGACCCCAGTCACTGCCCAGTTACCCTGTGTTAGCTCCCAGGCACCACTGGCCAAATGCAACAGGCAACCTGCCTTTCTGCCTTGCCCCATTCCCACCACTGAGGGACCTGCCACAGAATCTGTGCTGGAGCTAAAACCTATGTCAGCTGCCTTTATGATCAGACTGGTACTGTCCTGCTCATAGGAAGAGGCAAATTGCACCATTTGTCTCCACTGTCCACTAATGGGGTGAGGATAACATGCATGGAGACAAAGTGTAGACACTCATATTTGGTCAGATGAGTCCAAGTCTCAATCCTGAATCTTCCTAGTAGATTAGTACACTTTCTATCATCAAGCTCCTTCAACATTAAGGGTGGTAACCTAAAAACTATGTCTGAATTGCCCCTAATCCTCTATATTCAGGAAGAAAAATTTCTGATCCTCATCTGAAGGTAGCTGTTGCTCTCCCAAGTCTGAAAACAGCTTTCAACACTTGTCTGGAGAATTGTGAGGCCCTTATTACAGTCCATGGGGAGTCCTTCCAATAGTTACATGGGGCTTTGAAGAGGTGTTGCAAACATATGCTGCATCACACTGACTACATAATATTTTCCTGGAAGGTGAGGGATTCCTCTGCCTATGTGCCCTGGAGACAGACTGCAAGGGTTGAAAGCAACAGCAAGACTCTGAGGCACTTGTATACCATCAGTGAACATATCTGAGGCACACTAGAAAAAGAAGAGTCACAGCTGGCATAAAATGAACATAACATTAAAGATGAGAGCTTGTAGGGGGTTTGCATGGGCTGTGTTATTTCTCTTCATGGTCCATTCCACAGTTTTTCCTAGGATCCACAAAAGTGCTAAAGAAACCAAGGTGGGGCTATTATCCAACCCAGTAGGAAATTATAATGCTACAGGACAGGCTTATGAGGGAGTCTAAAGCTGTTTTTTTTCCAGACTTGGAAAAGCCAAAATGCTTTCACAAAGCAGCATAAAGTCACAACTCCTGTCTCCAGTGACTCAGGAACTGTCCCATCAAAAATACTTCTGCAGACACTGTATCCTCACAAAACGTTTCCACCATCAAACCAGTATCTGGATACAAAATAAAAACTGCCATTAAAATGTTCAAATAAGCTCTCCACTGTAGGTTTATCTGGCTGCAGAGGCAGGACCTGCCTTATATGCCTTAAGTTTTAAACACTTTAAAAGATATTTTTTGAAAAATGGAGAGTGCTAGAACTCTAGAAAAGTACTTAGGAACATGGGCATTCGGACAGAGTGCAAGAGCACCTGACCCAGGGAAACGATTTTCAGAAAAACCCTTTTTTTGGTCAAAAGTGCTGCTTTGCTAAAACCAAGCTGCTTTGCAGAAGCATGTCAGCATTGACCAACCTTGTCTTGAGTCCAGAAGGGATTTTTTTCCTGGAGAAAATCTGTAACCCCAGAATAGCCTGGTAATTATCACAAACGCTTCTGCCTCAGCCAGAGCAGACAGAAACTTGGAGCAGACAGGATCCCACTTCTTGGGGTCCTGGTAAGGACAGCAATCACTTGGGAAAACGTCTTTGGCACTCTCATGGTTTTTATTAAAAGTTTCAGACTTGAGTTTTCAGTTTTATTATTACAGCAAGTAGTTTTAAGCCCGTAAGATTTCCCAAAACAGAGTTATTTTCACTGTGCTACATTAGCCATTGGCTCTAGGGAAGACCCAGGTTTTCCACCACACTTGCTTAGAACAGCCTTTTGAAGCAGAAAGCTGCACCTTGAGACAAGAAGTAAGATCCTTGCAATTTCCTTAGCAAACATACACACACTGTTGCCACTGCTGGAGGCATGTTTCCAGCCCCAGCATGACTGTGTCATCTTCATTTATCTCATATGCCTTGATCAAGTTACTCTTTGATGGCCCGTAGGGCAAGTGAGGCCTCACCTGTCATGCTGTTGACAGCAAAACAAGATAGGTTTCCTTTGGGTTTGCAGTGTTTTGGTTGGATTTTTCTTAACTTTTACATATCAATCTAAGAGCCAGCCTCAGACAAGATGTTCCAGAAATTCAGTGCAATAACTAAAGAATCTGCTGGGCTACACAGTCTCATGTTGGGGCTGATATTGGCCTGATAGGTCTGGGAAGGATCTTCCAGCTTGTTTCCTCTCCTGCTAAAACAACAGAAAAGATCCTGGGGGGGGATTTATAGACAAACTTAAAAGCTTGTCTGCCATTTGGTTCTAGATTGGCTAAATTAATTTGAAAACAAAGTACAGGCTTACTTGTCAGTTAAAGGCTATTAAGTTACACCCTGAATCTCTGAGGGACTTCTGATACCATGGTGCACAAAGGTGTCATGGGCAGATAATGACACCTCAATCTGGTCCAAGTCTGTGACCAGCTATCACTGCAAGTTGAGTAAACTTGAACCTCAAGCACATAGTGACATTACTGCAGATCAACAAGCCTCTCAGCATGGGCTGAGCACCATCCAGATCGGTAGGAATTACAAGGTTATGACACTTATCCTAGATGTTTTCCTCCTGGGACTATATTAAGATGCATTACTTCCTCTGCCATTCTTGAACATCACCTGCATGGACAATTACCATGACACAGCTGATATTAAGTACTTTATTCCTCTGCATATGTTTTCTTGAGTGGACTGGCTGTTGATAAGAAGTTCTTCTAATCGTTTTTTTGAAGCAACTGTATTCCCTGAAAAATAATAATTTATAACCTGGTTAATCTGTTGCTGCCACCAGAGTTATTATCATTGTTTTTATTAATATTATTGTTATTATTTTTTTATTTCTCAAAGTACTGCCAAGCAAGGTTTCCTTGTTACAGGCATTGATGTATGTCCCAGAGAGAGTACTGTCTAAAAGCAGAAGAGAAGAGCTGAAGAAAATTATTTAATGCCTAGGGAGATTCAGTGGAGTGATGCAGCCAGCACCACATCAGCTGAGCAGTGTGATGGCTGCTACGTTCCTGGAGGGCAGGCAGGGAGCTACATGCAAGGGGCCAAGTTGAAGGGCAGGAGAGGTGTTGTGATGTGAGAGGGAAGTCACAGAGATTTGCACTGCTGGGCTTTTATTTCTGCTGTCTTTTTTTTTCCAGGGTGATGAATGCCAATCCTGTAGTGAGAAAATGTAGAAGTCCCTCTTCCAATCCAAACAAAGTTCATTGAACTGAAATTTGTCCAATGATAGTGTCAGAGCAGATAAGCCTAAACTTATATGAAAACAACAACAAAAAAAGAACATCACTAAAAATAAAACCAGATCATCCCTTACCCTTGTATGTCACCCATTCCTCAGCCATCAGTCACTGCTGAGGCACTGTGTTAGAGAAATTACTGGGAGCATGTGGGAACACCATATGCTTGCATTTACTAGCTGGTTCTTTTGTCTGGGTTTGTTATCACTGATCCTTTATAAAAAACCTGATGTTTCAAAAACACCTTAGTGCAGCTAGCCTCATCATTTCCTCATGGCTTGGCTTCACAGCACTCAGCTGTGCACATTTTCTCCCTTCCCCTTCTGGGACAAGCGCAGTGACAGTCACTCAAGGGTTGGGCCTTCAGTTAGTGGGCAAAATAAGCAGGTTCCTCAGTACCAAAAGAGGGCAATCCAGTCTTCTATGTCAGGGTTCAATGGATCAGATAAAATCCTAGCCAAATGTACATCAGCACCAGCTCAAAGCATTTTAACATGCCTTTATACTCAGTGGGCTATGGCTTCATTGGGGCTACCCAACAGCAATCACAGCTACAGCTTCCTGGTGTGTCACAGTGGTGTTATGCAGATATACCCCCCAGTAGGTGGAAGTCAGCAGTTTTTCTAGGAGAGTAGCTGTCTGCAAAACCCACCTGGAAAGCAGCCAGTTAGAGCTCTGTTGGGCTCTACACTGCCTCCCAGTAATCTGTATTTTACTTCTGTAATTTCAAACATGTGCATAGGCTGTCAGTAGCTCAGAGGCTTGTCCATGGACAGCACTATCACCTAGCGAAAGGGCTCTCACATCAGCAGGCAGAATATGGGGTGGAACCCACCACAGACATCAAGAGAAGATTGCCACTTAATTAAGTTGGCCACTTAGAAGCATCCCTGAAGTTCACAGAGGGTCTTTCCATGGAAGTTGCTTGCTGTTTGGTGGAGGCCTAGTTGAGAAGGGATGGCTGTAAAGACAATTTATTCTTCCTGTACATGGCAAAGAATAGAGGGAAGGGGGTGTTGTACTACTGTACTTCTTTAATTCTTTTTATTTACCAGGTCCCAAGCTCAAGGTTAGTTGTTTGTTGTTCCTGTTTGTTTGTTTTCTCAGCATTTCAAGTGTCTAAAGCAATGCCCAGAAACACAAAGGATATGACGGAGAGATCAACTTTACATTTCTGTAATTCCCCCTGGGTAGAGAACTTATTTATTTAGGGGAAGAGCTGCCTTTGCTTAGTTTCCCATATGACAATTCTCTGCTCAGTCTTATTTAGGAGTGACTCACAGGATGGGTCAAAAGGTGAATAGAAACTTCATAGTGACCTCTTAATAATCCTCTTGTAAAGCCTGTTTTCTTTGGACTCTCTATTTATATTTGTAATCAGTGGGCAACTTCCCTTCATCTCTCCATTTTCCACCCTTCTTTTTTTTTTTTTTTTAATTGAAAACTTAGTAAAATTGAGGTTCCTTTTCCACCAAAAGTTCTCCTCCTTCTTGCCTTGCATGTCATGTGCATTCATCCAGTTCCCCTCAGGCTACATCCTCAGCCACTGAAAAAAGGTCAAAACTCCATTGCCTCTGTTCTGATGTCCACCAGTGCTCCAGGAGAACTTCTGCCCTACCCCAGGGAAGAGCAGTGCCCTGACGTGGCTGGTGATGGGCGCTATGGAGTCCTTGGGGGCTCCTACCCTACCTGTGGGAGGGGTGTTTCCTAACTTCCTCCAAACACAAAATCACTCTTGCTTAAGTTAACATATTCCAATATCCCAAAATACTTCTCAGCCTGGCTTTGTTCTGGAGAAGTTTGTAGTCATCAGTAGAGCCTTTCAAGCAATGTACTTGGGCCAGACATCAAGAGGGCTTCAACAATGCCTTTGCCTCCATTTCAAAAGTAATGTCTCCCTCTAGACATTTGGCTACCAAATACAGAAGTAACATGTTCCCTGCCCCACACAACCCACTCTGTGCACCTCCATTTGCTACCTGGGATTGACCACCAGGCCTTCCATGTTAACAGTCATTACTCTGAATCATTAGTGTTAAAAGAAGAAGACAAACTACCTGCAATTGGGTCACCCCACATCTCCTAGTCTCCTGAGTCCCCAGGCAAGCCAATGACTTTCAGTGTGCATCTGATACTCCATGTGGGTTTCAAGACCATCAAAGTTAATGGAAGTGAGCATGTGGATATCATTAAACTCATGCTTCAGTGCTTTGCAGATGGATTTAGACAGGCATATAAGTTTTTTCTGAACACCAGCCTATCAGGACATTTTTATCTATTGTTAAAAATTCAGGAGTTGATCTTAGTCATATGAAAGTGCACCTATCTGCTGCAATGGACACACGCCAGATGGAGAGATAGAAGAACAGGGAAAGTGTATTTCCTGGCTTTTTTTCATTTATCAGTGACCAAGCATGTGCAGGTGCCTGGGAGATGAGTCTGGAAAGTGCAGGCAAAGCAAATGCACAGAGCAAAATGGGAACAGACCTTGCTTCGACACCTACACAGAGCAGTATCACCTCAGTGACAGCTGCAGCAGCAAACTTTTCCACTCTCCACCTGCTAGCATTCATTTTAATTCCTGCAACAAGGTACTATGGAAAATATGGGGTATGGGAGTCCTTGCTTTTTTCTTAACTCACGTGTTTCTCTTTTCTTCCATGGAGGAAATGTTTCTGTTTCTACAGTATGTCCATTTTCAGAGGCTTTTTTTTTTACATCACCAAAGGGAAAAAAAGAAAAAGAAAGGAAGAAAGAAAGAAAGGAAGAAAAAGAAAGAAAGAAAGAAAGGAAGAAAAAGAAAGAAAGAAAGGAAGAAAGGAAGAAAGGAAGAAAGGAAGAAAGGAAGAAAGGAAGAAAGGAAGAAAGGAAGAAAGGAAGAAAGGAAGAAAGGAAGAAAGGAAGAAAGGAAGAAAGGAAGAAAGGAAGAAAGGAAGAAAGGAAGAAAGGAAGAAAGGAAGAAAGGAAGAAAGGAAGAAAGGAAGAAAGAAAGAAAGGAAGAAAGAAAGGAAGAAAGAAAGGAAGAAAGAAAGGAAGAAAGAAAGGAAGAAAGAAAGGAAGAAAGAAAGGAAGAAAGAAAGGAAGAAAGAAAGGAAGAAAGAAAGGAAGAAAGAAAGGAAGAAAGAAAAGAAAGAAAGAAGGAAAGAAAGAAAGAAAGAAAGAAGGAAAGAAAGAAAGAAAGAAAGAAGGAAAGAAAGAAAGAAAGAAAGAAGGAAAGAAAGAAAGAAAGAAAGAAGGAAAGAAAGAAAGAAAGAAAGAAGGAAAGAAAGAAAGAAAGAAAGAAGGAAAGAAAGAAAGAAAGAAAGAAGGAAAGAAAGAAAGAAAGAAAGAAGGAAAGAAAGAAAGAAAGAAAGAAGGAAAGAAAGAAAGAAAGAAAGAAGGAAAGAAAGAAAGAAAGAAAGAAGGAAAGAAAGAAAGAAAGAAAGAAGAAAGAAAGAAAGAAAGAAAAAAAAAAAAAAAGGGGGGGGGAAGGGAAAAAAATGCAGTAGATTTTTTTCTACAAACCTAATGTATGAGTCAGGAAAAGGGTAATGTACCTTGTTCCAAGTGGCACCAGTATTGTGTCTTTCCAGACAGCTTTTTTCTTGCAGTCAGTTATATGAAAAGTAGGATGTCAGTTAAAAATAGTAAAAAATTATGCCCTCCATACATAACTGGTCATTTCAAGCTAGAGACAAACCTTCTACCAAGTTGCCTGCCTCTGAAACCACTATTACATTTCAAAGTTATTAATGGGAACTGAATAATTTCTTGTAAATTAATCAGTCCTCCATAATTTTAGGCCTTGATTAAAGAAATATGGTTAATCAGGGCTGCAAAAAACTTTATATCAAGCACACAAACCGTGTGCCCATGGTGTGCTGCATGTTAGTAGGAAAACAGAGGCAGAAATAAGCAGCTAAAAATGCTTTTCAGTCAACAAAAGATTACATCTCTAGCAGCACAAAGCAGAAACAAAGTGTATTTAAACAAGCTGGGTAGTGTAGTGGAGGGACAGCGTCCTTTGATGAGACAGGACACAGAGCCATGCTCCCAACCTGCTGGTGTGCCAGCAGCTGCAGGAGCACAGTCCTGTCCTTTCCATCACTGCAGCAGCCCTTATGAGACCAACACACCTGAAATAATGAGCAGCCACTGTTTAGTTTACAGGGCAGTAATGGAGAAGAATGTCACGCCAGCAAATTCAAGGTTTGACCCACCAAGCCTTGCCAGGTGACCAGTGCCACTGGCTTGGGCATCCTGCATTTACATGCTTGCTAGTCTTTGTCTCTATTGTAGAGAGAGAGACAAGAAAGGAGACAAGCAGGAGTGTTTGTGCTACTTGGAGAAGTAACATGTGTGCTCAGGCTGACATGAGATTTGTCTCAGAAAATGGCAGGAAGAAGGTGATTGTGAGGTTTGGGGTTGAGGGACTAGATGCCATTTTTAACACTGTTGCTGTCCGGGCTAGTACAAAGTCCCTTTCAGCCATATAATACCTTTGTTACCCACCTGTGACTCTGGGGTGGTCACATTCCCACCCTGCTGTCCTTCTTGCTGTCTATTGAAAGAGCAAGTGCTGCTGGTGGGACAGGGTGCCTGCACACTGGAGCACCTTCTGACATCGCACCTGCTGGGGAGGAACCAGGCCAGGCTAATGCATGGCTGACCTGCCTGCTCCTCGGCCCCATCCCTACGGTCTCCCTGCCTGCTGCAGAATACAGTGCTCAGGGCTGGGCTGCAAGCTGAAGCTGGAGACAGACTCTGGGGACAGCCAGCTGCCCACTGTCACCCTGCAGAGAGGCTTTTAGCCCATTCTCTCATGCAAATAGTCACTGCTAGCAGCACCAGCAGAGCCAGAGAAGGGTGCAGGCATTCAGCACCAGCTGAGGCTCCAGCTAATGGCATTTATAGTTAAGAATAACAGAAATTAAACTTTATCTGTTGCACATGTCCTGCACCCAAAATATTTGCACAGCAGCATATATGTGGTCATGAGTGTGATCATCCGAATGCCCACACGTTCCCCTAACCAGAGCGTAAATGCCAAAAAGCTGTATAAACATACCTCATACAGCACTCGTGGGTGACAGGCAGATTCTTCTCATAACAACAGGCCTGTTGTTTCCTGAGTGACAAATGTATGCTAGAGGGGAGCAGCAGAAAAAAGAGATGATAGAAAAAACAAAGTGGAGGGAAAAACAAAGAACAAATAATGGAGGCCAAATTAACAACGACAATGACACGACTGACAGGACTGTAATTGCAACACAAGTGAAATTTAGCTCAGCAAATAGCACTAACAGACAGTGTTTAGCTAGTGCAGGAGCTGATCTGACAGCTGCAGAATGTTTCCTTGAATAGCTAATCATGACCATACCTTTCCATAAGGCAGGCTTTGGTTCCCCCAGCTCTGTTCCTGCTTATACACATCTCAGCACTGAGCCTTCACTTTGAATTGTAGGTTGGGATGAAACCCCCAGCCAATGCTGGATTTAGTCCAAGAACTCGGAGAACACCAGTGCTAAAAGGGTTGTAGCCTCAGCAAGCTACTGAACAAGGGCTGTCTCTGTTTTTCTGAAGTAAAAGGAATTTTCATTATTTTGATAGCAGTTTCAGTAAGAACACTGGAGCAACCCTTCCTGTAAAACTTACCCAAAACAATCTAAAAGCTCTTCACTTCAGCTGCCTTAAGCAAAACTGCTTTCAGCTCCTTTAAATATATTTTTTTCCTTATTTTCTGAAAAAATAGGTGAGGTTTTTTATCTTCTCTAGGAACATAGTTTCTATAAGCTGGGGACAATGTCCCCAGTTCTGCAAGCCCTCCTTACCTGGTGTGCCTTACTTTCAAGTCCAGTCCCATAAAGTCCACAAAACAGTTAATAAATACTTACAACGCCAACTTGACAGGCTTTCTGGGAGGTTGCCTAAATGTATCTGTGTGGATCAGAGCTGGTGTAAGGTAACATGGTCCCTCTAGACATGTAGGTGTGATTGGTTTTCAAATCTGGCATGACTGTTCAATGAGCAACAGAAATTTCCTGTGTTAGAAGTGCTCCAAGGTACATAAAATAATAAAAAAACCTATAGATCTATATATTTTGCTCAGTTAGCAAAACAGCATTGAGCACCACCTTGTATTAATAGAGTTTCTCATACACGTGTACTGGGGACACGTTTTCCTGAAACTTCATATTCTGCACAGTCCAGTTTTCCTTTTTGTAGTTACTCACTCTGCTATTTGTGCACACATAGGGAAAATGTGGGAGTCTCAAGGTGGGCAAAACCAGAGCAATGAGTTCCATGCTGTGGATTGTAGAATCAACACCTGTGCCCTCTTCCAAAGGCTTTCCAAGGGCTGCATTTGCACTCACTCTTCTTGTTCTCACCTCTCCCCCTGCCTCTGGGACAGGGTGACCACTTGACACTATGTGAGACAATGGTGCAGAAAGGCACACTTGACTCAAATAAAAGCCAACATTGTGAGGAGCCAGTCTGTGGGGCTCAGCCTTTCCCTTCCTCACAGTGCCCAACTCCACAGGCTTCATCCCCAAGCATTGCAGTGCCCGGGCAGCCCTGCTCCCTACAAAGGAGAGGACAAGGCTACAGCCTGGGTTTGGTCATGAGCTGGATCTCTGCAAGCCCTGCACAGGCCACCCTGCTCCACGAGGAGCTGGGAAGTGGGTGTGCTTGGTGAGGCACCACAGAGTGAGCAGGATGCTGCCACCTGCCCCTGGTCTGGCACTGTGATGTCCCTTCTGCTGTACTACCAGAGGTGGACAGTGTCACCTCCAACAGAGTGAGGACATAGGACATAGGCTGTGGTGCATTTTCCATGCATCATGGTACACTTTTTTGCCCAGTGATTTACAAACCCAGCAGAGCAGAAGAGCTTGCATTATATGAAACACAAACGCCTAAGAGACTTAGCAGCTTTCAACATACATTTTTATGACTGTGATCTTTTCCTCTAAGTTGCAGATACACAACTGTGACACTTGGATCACTGCAAAGGTAAAAACTTGACAGACTGTTGAAAAACAACCACAACAATGCCAGAGTGACTGGTACTTAATGATTTAGTACAATTAAGACACAGTCCTGGCCTTTTTTTCAGGCTGGTGGACATACTGAGTCCATTTAGTAACTGTTTCACATGCCTGAAAAGGAGGAAACTATTCATTACAAAGATTAGCTTTTGAACCACATAATGATTTTTCATAACAATGCTGGTGTCGAGCCCCAGGTGATTATCCCAGCCTGAGCTCACATTCCCACACTGGATTCGGGTAATGTGTGGGAGTCACGACATGAATTTGCAAAATTTACACAGATGTTAGCAATGCAAAACCTCCAGCTGCATCACTTTGCATCCCAGAGGATTGCTGATGAACAGCAGGAGGACAATCCACCACCCCAGGCCAGTTGGAAAGACTGGGCATGTTTGAGGAACCATATCTCCCATGTGCACGTCTTCCTGCCCTATTTTTGCCGTCATCCATGGCAAAATGCTTGTGCATTGCCCTGAGGGCTGTGTTGCAGCACCCCATGGCCTCACTGAAGTGATGCAGATTTCTCTAGAGGAGGCTGTCAACAGTTTACATCACACAAAAGGGCCAGGATGGCTCTGCCAGCACTGGCCAGGGGGGTAAGGTGAAGACAAGGTGGCATGTGGTGGACAGCAGAAAGCCATAGCCCCATGCTGAAGCTGGTCAGCAGGGCTGTTCCCCCAGTGGGTGCCCTTCCTCCTACTCCCCCCACTGAGGAAGAGGTGAGAGGGTACTAGGCCCATGGCTGCTCTCCCTCCTCTGCCATCATCTGCAGCTGGTCTTGGAGACCTGGATCCATCCTGTGTGCCTGGGGGCATTCACAGAATCATAGAATCATAGAACTATTCAGGCTGGAAAAGACCCTTGGGATCACCGAGTCCAACCATCATCCCTCCTCTACAAAGTTCTCCCCTAAACCATATCCACCAACACCACATACAAATGACCCTCAAACACATCCAGGGATGGTGACTCAACCACTTCCCTGGCCAGCCTATTCCAGTGCCTGATCACTTTTTCTGTGAAAAAAAATTTCCTGATGTCGAGTCTAAACCTCCCCTGTTGCAGCTTGAAGCCATTCCCTCTTGTTCTGTCACTAATTACCTGTGAGAAGAGACCAGCACCAACCTCTCTACAATGTCCTTTCAGGTAGTTGTAAAGACTGATGAGGTCTCGTCTCAGCCTCCTCTTTCTCAAATTAAACATTCTCAGCTCCTTCAAGTGTTCTTCATAAGATCTATTCTCCAGGCCCTTCACCAGCTTTGTTGCCCTCACCTTGATATCTCTCTTGAATTGAGGTGCCCAAAACTGGATACAATACTCCAAGTGGGTCATTCCTGGAAGACCTTTCTGCTGTTGGTATTGTTTTCTGGAGTTAAAGGGCTGGAGATAGCAGGTTTAGTGTCCAGGGGGTACAGCAGGAACAGTGAGGGCTGTGGAGCTCATCAGGTATACCTATGCAAGCTCCAGGTACCAGCCCAGCCTGTGCAGCCATGGAGGTGTCACTGCACTGGGTGCCTGTTACACTCCAGAGCAGGTGAGCAGCCCGTGGGTGGCAGGTGAGGGTACTGGCTGCACAGCTGCCCTCTCTGCTGAGCACAAGAGGCCATAAGCAGAGGTGGAGCTGGGAGCCTGTCCTCGGTGAGGATGCAGATGGAACAGTGTTAATAGCTTGTTTATTCATGCTAGAGCTCCCAAATTTCTTTGGGAGAAGCCAAGTGTCCTAACAAACCATCAGCACAGCCATTCTCCTGTCAGCTACATCTGTGTTTTAGCAGCCTGTCTGTCATCACGGTGCTCTCGGATGTTTTGACAACCAGGTGTGAATGGCCAACACCAGTAAGCAGCCTCTTTTTTTTTTTTTTCCAGCTCTTGCATCCACAATGCAAGTATTCTAGTCCTTCTGCACAAAGGGCTCCTGCCTGCAGCTAACTGTTCTCTTCCCCGGGGACCCAAGGCTGTACTGACAAGACTGTCTTCCAGCTCCACAAACTTGTCTTACTTGATATGTCCTCCAATCCTGGTGAAGATCCTGCCAGTCTCAGAGACAATTTGGATGATAAAATCTTCATCTAAAAAGCCTTAATCTAAAAATCATTGCACCTAGGAGCAATACTGGTGCAGTGCTGGGCTCCCCTTGTCATGCCTTCTCCAGCCCCAGTGTCCCTGCAGCTGAAGGCTTTGTGGTTCTCTGAACCCTAACCCTAACCTTAACACCACTGGAATTTTCTGGCCTGAGGCTGAGGTCCCCAGCACCAGCACAGTAACCCTGGCACAGCTATGAAGCTGGAGAAAGAGGCCTGCCTCCATGCTGCAAACATGGATTAAAATCTTCTCTTGTTCAGGAAAAAGGGGATTTCATTTGAGACCTCTACCAGAATGTCTATGCCAAAGGGTCCAGAGCAGGTGATGAAGTGCAGGCTGTGCCATTTTGCAGAGCAGGGCAGCTGCAGTGTGGGCTCATCTGCAGAGCAGCCTGTGCTCTTGGCAGCGTGGGGACCCCATGCATGGCAGGCTGTTTTGGAGGAGCTGGACAGACAGAGAGACAGTGCAAGTATTTAGCATCCTGAACACTTCTTTTCTAAATCAGTGCAAAGGTCTTTGTTATATAGAGTGAATTAAATAGAAAGAAGATAAAAATAACCCTAACATTTTACAAAAAATATTTTTTTAATGTCTCCAGAAGACTCCTATACAATTTCTTTCGTGGTTTAGTATAAGACAATGCAGAGAGATTTCCTTTTCCAGTGTCAGCCTTGATTCTTGTCTTTCCCCAGTACTCTGTGGGACAAAGATCAAGTGGCCTATTTTTGCAAAGCAGCTTAAATGTCCACAGCAGCCAGTGGTCCACGTTGCAGAGGGGGTCATAAGGATTCCTCCAACTATTTGTCACTATGTAACTTTTCCTTATGTCTCTGCAATTCTTCCAAAACCACTCCCTGCTTTGTGCTGGATGTGGAAATGCAGGAAAGATCATTCAAGTTCTTGAGTCCAATCCCTTGCAGTTGCCTATAGCTGTCCCACAGATCCTAACATAAAAAGAGCTCATGCAGCATTTTCTTCCTACACCCCATACATAAAAAACTTTTATTGAGAGTTTTGTCAAGTATAATGATTTCAGCTTGCAAGATCAAAAGCCAAAAATGTATGCAATATATATCAGGAAGAGAGAAAGGGATAAAGGAAAGAAGTCACCAATATTTTATTTCTCTGAATACCAGAAAAATTCTTAGGAAAAAAAAATATTTTAGGAAACATACCTTGCCCCAGAGAAAGGCAAATGCTGCCTCCTAACCTCTCTCTTTACTCTCCTGATCGCATGTGAGCAAGACACTTACCAGGGTTTGGGTGCTTTTAGTGCCTAGGAGCACAGATAATCCCAGTAACTCATCTCTAATGCATCACTGAAAGACAAAAACTTATTTCTGAAGTTATATAATAAGAAATGGGGAAAAGGAAGCCATCAAAAGCCTGAAATACAATTAATATGGTAACTAATTGGTTTCAGCATTATTTTAAGCCTTTCTAGTTTAATTCTTAGTTAGTCCTAAGGAAATCAAATGCCAGATCAGGGCTAAAAAACACTCTCCATCACAGCCTGCAAACCTGGTTTAGGTGTCTCCTGTGCCTTGCTTTGGGATAGCTGTAAGACTGTACCTCCTAATGCTTGGGAGGAGTCCATTTCCTCAGTTTCCCACAGATGCTTTTCCTCAGGCTCACTCCTCTATGTGTTGTACAGGCAGCTCACTTGCAGAATTGGCCAGCAGTCACAGCAAGTCCCTGGGGTGGCCTTTGGGGTGCTGATAGGTTCATTTCCTCTCTTGCCAGGATATTGGATGGCTTTCCCACATCTTAGCAGCCTGCCCAGTAGTTTTGAGGGAAATGAAGCTCCTGCAGTTCCCCAGGACCTTTTCCTTTAGGACCCTAAGCTCCCTAATGTCCAACTTTCCCAGCTCCCCTAGAGAGGGGAGGCTGGAGCTTATGGGCACCCAGTTTCCAGTTCCCAGTCAGTTTTGGCGGTGGTGAACTGGGAGACTGCAAGCTACAGGACCTGGATTTCAGAATCACCAAGTCACTTGATTGTCTGTGTGTCTCTAGCTCCACTGAAAGTTAACAGGTAGGATAAGGAGGGTCTGGAAGTCCTAAAAATACAGATCTTTGGCTGCCATGCCAGATGATATGCCACACCAACAGCATGGGTGTCCATTTTGGGGCAGTTTAACATGTAGGTAGCCCTGGAGTTTGTGGCATGAAAGTGTCTCCAAGCTGTACCCAAGGGCACAGGGCAGCTGAAATTTTCAAATTCAGCCAAAATAGAAGTGCTGGCTCCCCCTGAGCTCAGCTGCCAGCAGGAGTGGGGCAGGAGCAGCATTTGGCCATTGCTGCCAAGTGTGGATCTCAGCACAGTCTGGAAGCCCTGTGGGGCAGGACACCCCCCACCAGTGGCAGGCAGGCTGTGACTGTGGGGGGCTGAGAGCAGTGAACTCCTGGGGTCCTGCA
>NW_009953649.1:4652489-4665664 GCF_000747805.2 Chaetura pelagica
CATGGGAGAGTGTCTGGGGTCCTGCAGCCCCCAAATGTGCACCTGCTGCCACATCAGCCATGGCATGCACCTTGCCAGGTGCCCAGGTCTGCACAGCCTGCACAAAGCTCTGCTGCTTGTCGTGAGCTGGACTTTTCAGCCTTCTTTTCCTGTGTATAAAGTGATCCTGTAGACAATACATATAGGCTATTCTATCCATAAAATGATTCATTTTACCACCCTTCCTCAAACGTGTTTTTTTTTTGAGCCGTAAGAGTAAGTATTTTTCTACAGGTAAGATGGGACACGTAAAATCACCAGGGAAGTGGGAGACTCATCAGCAGAATGGACAAAAAAGGTTCTTTTCAATTAGAGGAAAGGGCTGTGCATTTTTCCATTAGACAAACTTTAAAGGGACTGGGACATAAACCAACAGCCAAGCAAAATACTGAGAGCGATGTAACCAGTGAAACAATGGGAAAGTTATTTAGCAACATGCACAGCCCTGGAAGGGCCTTGCTGTAAGCACGCACACCAAATGTATTTTGGGCTGCTGGTGCCAGAGCACTCAGCTAACCCTCTGAAACTAACACAGACACAGCATGCTTACATTTCCCTCTCAACAACAGCTTGTGAGGCAATCACTGTGGGGGGATACACAACACTTATTTATTTCAAACAGCCACTCATGCAGAACAGCTTGGTCTCTCTGATCCTAACCAGATGCTCTTCAACAATCCCACATGCAAGGTGCATTGCACAGCTTCCACGTGTGGCCCTAAGGCAGCATGCTCTGCTCTTCTACTGCTCTGTACAGAGCACTGCTGGCTGCCAACCACTCTGTGTTGCCACTTCATCTGTCTCCTGAACATCACCAAGTACAGGACCATTTCTGACATAGCACAGAAAACCTGCTTTTTCTCTCTAAGAAAGAAAGGATGCCCTTACTTACTGGTGAAATAAAGCTGTTGCCAAATTACATGCTTTGGCCTTCCCTTGACTCAAGTCTTCCTCATTGCACCACATCACCCCTGAACTTAATCTCCTCTCTGCAGTGGCTTTAGGGAGAATCTAGTTAAGCCTGCTTGATTTGCAGATATTGCTTGTTCTTGTCCAGACATTTGGGGATGGTTTAGGTCAAAGTGTGCCTATGCTGATGTAAAATGGACTCAGGGATGCCTCTGAAGGCTGAAAACCTAAAAAGTTAAGCAATTTGGGAAAACAACCAAACTGAAGGCTTGGCTCCTCTGCCATTATTAAAGGTGGCTGATATAACTTGTGTGGAGGCTTTAAAAGCAGCCCACGTTTCTTCTTGGATTGTTTCCTTGGCAGTGCTGGAAGATTTTGTTCTGTTTTTGAAGGATCTACAAGCAGAAGAATGCTGACAACTAGTGCAATTTTTTTCTGTCTTTTTCCCCATGTCTGGGAAGAAAAGAGCGTTGGTATTTTCTTTCCAGTTTCCCACAGTAGAACCTTGGGAAGACAATGTCATCCCGGGTTTGAGTGCAGTGCAGCACGTGGCGTCATCCCCAGAGCAGAACGTGCCAGAAGGGCATCCTCCTTCCTTGCAAATAGTGGCAATAATAGGAGCACCAGGTTTCCTCCCCACCATAAAATTATTCCTCCTATTCAGCAGTGAATTCTCTGCACTTGACACCAGGAGTGTGCTGGTTCCCACAGGCACATCCTTCATGACTTCAGTGGAGTCTTCAGGATGGTTTCTCAAGGAGTGAAATCTTTTCTTGCAGGAATGTTCCTGCCCCAGCCACCAAAACTGCTCTCCTAAGCACTTTGGTGGGAAAGCAAGTCATTTAGATGAAGAAAACACATTTCTACGTATTTGATCACCATTGTGTCTCAGCTGAGAGAAAGGGCAACAAACATTTCTGAAAGGTTTTTGATTTGCATTTATAGTTTTCCTGTATTATGTTCATGCTTTGGAATAGCAGGATCATGATTTGAAACATAATGTGTGAGTGCATATGCGTGTGTGAAAGACAGAAAAAGAGGGAGGAAGGCATATGCAACTTCAAGTAATAAGAGGATTTTTAAAGCTTCATCTTCACATAACCTGAATGTTGTAGTAGTCTGTAGTAAATGTTTTCTTTTGTTTTGACAGCCAATATCTCTACGTGCCAGCACACAATGGAATCAGCTGATGTTTGTGCTGTCCCAATGAAAGGGTATCCTATTATTCCACTGATTGCATTAGATTAGATTAAGAAAACCATGTGGTTGGCTACCAATGACATGAGCTCAGAGTACATTCAGCAATGATTCATGCTGTTGCAGGCTGAATCTGCTAGAGAAGTTCTTCACTGAAGAGACAAAGGTGGGGTTTTTTAATTTAAATTTTTCAAGCCAGGAGCAAATTGTTCTCCCAGAGAGGTTCCAAACCTTACTGCAGTTTTGGGGTGTTGTTATAGCATGTGCAAGTCAGAATAACTGAATAATCCTAATTGTTAAATTGAAATTAGCTCTGCTGAAACAGAAGAAGTGGGAATCCTGGACCAGGGTCCTGCCAGCTCAGCACACACCTTGGCAAGAATGTACATTTGCTCAGCATTTTGACTCCTGCTCTGCACCTCTGGGAACTGTCTAGTTGGCTTTATTTTAAAAGAAACAGGAAAAAGTAATGCATTCCAAGAGTCATAAAGAGGTGTGAGGAGCCAGGTTGTCCCAGAAGATTGATTTTTGGACACTGAGACCAAGAAGTCATGTTTGGACTTGTCTGGGCCCTATTAAATTTGCCTGTATTTCAGGATTGGCCTCTGCTATAAACACTGTGACATTTTAATTGTTTCAGAAGTAGACTGTTAGGGGCACAACTACATATACACTGCTCTGCCACTTGTCATTTGCTGGGTCACAACCAGCAAATTGTTGTTTGCAAACACAAAGGGTCTCTGCAAAGGGTCCACACATTCCCACCCTCCCTTCCTGAGTATTCCAAAACCCTTCCTCAAAACTGACTCCAAGCTCCACAATTTAGTTCGTGCCTCATTTTCCACTATTGTTATTTTCTCCAGGGTGCTCCAGTGAGCCCGTTTACCAGACAGATACAGGTGGCAAGAAAGATATGAAAACAAAATTTGTATATAATGTATTCCTTGGGCTAAGCAGAAACAAACAGACATTAAGAATCCCAAACTTAACAGATGTTGGGAATGGTTGTTGCATTTTTTCCCATTCTGGCCTTTGCCTTTGCCCAGTGTTATGATCAGTTAATTTGTAGTGATCACTAAGGCTGGTTATGGCATGTGTTGACATGTCAATGTGTTTGCATTTGGTACCAGAGGGCTGTGCTGACATCCATGGGGGCCTCCGAAGGCTGGGAGATGGGTGCCCCATCCAGGTGCCTCAGCAGAGTTTCCAATATGTCAAGAAAAGCTAATGCTAATGTAAACTAAATCTCCTTTTATACCTGTCCAGATCCCATTCAGAGCCCCTGTGGATGGGACTATATCAATCAGGGCTATAAAGATAAATCAGATGTTTTCTCTGCAGCTTTCCTTTGCTCAAACATTTCTGGACGACAAATGAAGAGAAATTGAGTTTGCTTCAGGACACTGGACAAATGGACTGTCTTGGAAGATGGCATACAAATTTTTTAGAGGTTTTGACAAAACTGAGATAGGTGGAGGAAAAGAACACACAAGACTGTTAAGCACAGGAGCAAATTCCTTAGAAGAAGAGTCTTCAGGCTTAGTAAATTTAGCACAACTTAACAATGAGGAAAACAGACTGAAAACAACTTGCTTACAGCCTGTGAATTCCTGCTTATGGAGAAAACCCATGGCTGTGAGAGTTATTTAATCCTGTTGAATAACATGAACCGAAGGCTGGAAACCAAAAGCACATGAATTCTAACAGAAAACAAGGCCCGAGGGGAAAGGCAGACACAGAAAAGTTATGGCTGTTCCCTCTGCAAAGCCATGAGTCTCCTCCATGCAGGTGAGGGAAGCACAGACAGAGGGGGACACCTGGCCAGCAACTCAGCACAAATACTGAGGCTTGAAGAGTTACTTTATCTCCTCACTGTCTCCCTCCGCAGAGATCAGCCTGCCCCTTTACACCACAGAAGGTCACTAAACATCCACCTGGAAGACCCAAAGCAAGGAGGTAAAGCCTGAGATTAGATGACACGGAGATGCCAGTGCTCATGTCCATCAGTGAAGCGGGATGCAGAGACACCAGTTTGCAGTCCCCATGCAAAGGGCAGTGTCCTGCCAGCTCAGCTCCCACCTGACCTCCAGGTCTGACCCAAACCCCATCCCATGGGTCCAGCATGGGTCTGCCCCATGCCTGATCCCATGGTACCACTGTGCTGTGGAAGTGCAGTGGGGCACAGCCCTCCTCGTCCCCCTCCTTTTCGTTTGGAAAAGAACATGAAGACATCACAGCCTTGCCCACCCAGCAAGCACCTCTGTGGTTAACAAATTTACATTTATACTGACTGCAAAGAGCTAATTTGCTGTCTGGGTGAGCTAGGTATTTTGGTAGGTCCTTCAGGAACCTTGGGTAGTATGGGTGCTTTGGCTATGCAACCCTTCATTAATTAGCAGTGTTTCTCTACTGTGTTTTTACACATGGATCTACTCTGACATACATCTAGCAATTAGTTTACTCCCAAGAATGTGAAGTAATTTTTGGCCTCTAAACTAGAGGCTCTTAACTCTTTGCTGCCACTGGGGATACTGCAGGAGTCTCTGAAAGGCAAGTAACATTTTTACCTTTTTCTCTACCAACAGCTGCAGAGATAAGGTTCTGGGACCAGTGGTAGTGAATGGCTTACTTGTTACTGTTGGAAAGGCTTTGTCATTCTAATGAATTTCAGAACTTAACAAATCACTTTAGTGGAAGCCTTTTGCTATTTTAGGGCAGGACAGGATTCTGGATAAGCTGTAGACAGGCTTGGCTGTTATCTTTCTGGTGATGTAGCAGTGGTATCTATTTTGTATTATGTTTTTACTATATTTTCTCAGGAAAATATTTTTTCATTTCTACTGTCTTTTTTTTTCTGTTAACTTTGGCTGAAGGACCAATATCTGAGTGTTGTGTTAATATGCTTTATTGACGTTTTATATGTTCAAATCAAAAAAAGTTTTAATAGAAGATGATGAAATCTTGACATTTATTACTGTAAATCCCATGATTGGAATCTTCCAGCATAGATAGTTTTTCTGTTGCAAAGAAGGATAAGGTTTAACCAGGTTATGTGCACAGGAATTTTGGCAGCAGCAAAGAATATCACAAATCCTTACATGTCTGAGATCCCATATGCCCATGTATTCAGACAGACAGCTGGATAATTTTCTTATGTGTGAGAAGATTAGAGCAAAAGAGATGAAATGCTGATTATCAAATGGTTTGAATGTCAGTTTTATGTTCCTCTTGCAGTCTTTTAAAACAATGCTGCAAAGAGAACCTGAGTGTACCTGATCTGTAGTGTATGAAAAAAAGAGATTCTTATTTTTATTATCATTCCCATTAGGGACAAAATAAAACCAGTTATTTGATTCTGAAATATGAGCTTTTGGAGTAACAAATGTTCCTGTACCTGATGCTCACTGTGGTACTTCATGTGCTCTAAGTGACTGGGTGTGGCATTTTCTGTGTCCATTTGTTTTCCAAAATGGGATAACTCACTGCAACTGTGTTGTCACTAAATACCTGCCTACAATGTGAAACACAAATTATGCAAAAAGGAAAAGAAACTATATTTTCAGCATAAGACCAGAAATGAGAGGTCCTATCTGTTTGTGACTGTTTCCTTTATCTTTGTGAGTAACCTTCACTCTGAGAGATGCTGCAGAGAATCTAGGACATGGATGAGAATAGAGATCTTAAAATTCTTAGTTCTACCCACAGAAACGTGGGGGGAGAGATAGAAAGGAGAGGAGACTGCAGGGTTGTATCCCCAAGGCATTCAGCCATAGTGGAAGAGCCTGCTACCGCTGGTAGGGTCACAGAGGACTTCATCTTCTACTGGGACAAGATGATACAGGATAAAAGCCAGCAACCTTCACCTCTGCTAACTTGCAGGGTTTGGTTTGACACCAAAACCATGACAGGACTCCTATTCCAAAGCTCTAATGGTGATACTAAATTTTACACTAACAGTCTATTGCTTTGAGGTTAATTTTCTGAAGCTGCATTCTATCTGGGGATCATCACTACCTCCACAGTCTTTGCACTGAGGCTTTTTCTCAGACTGAGAGGAGCACTGAGTTTGCCTGCCCTGAGTCAGTCCTTCAAACAGCAACAGAAATAGCATAAGAGCAGCTTACAGATTTCCTTTGTTGATGATCTGAACTGTTTGAAAATAACTGACATTATTTTTTTCTTGGATCATCTTGTTTCCAGACTCATGATGAAAAGTAGAGAACAAGCCACTGGCCTCACTGCAGAAGACTGGAAAGGGAGCAAAGCATCTAAGCAAGCCCCTGAGTATGATGGGAGATGCAAATGCTCAGGCATTTCTGGAAGGCAGCTTCAGTAGACTGGGGACCTCAGCCAAAAAACTTCAGTAAGATTAGGGTTAGGGTTCAGAGACCCACAAAGCCTACGGCTCCAGGGACACTGGGGCTGGAAAAGGTGTGTCAAAGGGGAGTGCAGCACTGCACCAACACCCATCTTCCATGGGTGCAGCACTGTGAAGCCTGGGACCTACTGACCCTACCAAAGTCTCACCTGCTGCCCTGTAGTGTCTGACTGGAGAAGTGGCAGGGTTTTCTTGGAGTCTTATTGTTGCAAGGCTGAGGTGAGGAAACATAAGAAGTTCTGTTTTTTCTACATGTCTCTCTTTCCCCAAAATAAATTTTAATCAGTCCAGTATAATGCAGCATTGGCATAGTTTGACAGTGTGAAATCCACCCCTGTTCCACACATCACTTCTGTGTTTGGTACTGGTCAAGTGCCAAGGGCTGAGAGCCACCCAGGCATCCACACACCACAGTCTGTCAGCCAAGTGAGGGCACTCCTGACAGACCAAACGGTGAGGAGACTTGTGTGACATGGGTGGCTTTTTTATTGGAAAGAAGAATTCCTTGAGATACAGAACTTGGCTGACATAAGCCTGTTGGTGGTGTGTGTGAAAGGAGCAGGCAAGGAGAGAGAGAGATTGAGAGCACAAATGCAAACTGCAGTCCATGAGCCACAGAGGTGCTGCTGCTTGAATAGCCATGGGTTGGAAATATTTATGGTGAAGATCTTGGGTTGCACTCCAGTGGCCAAATGGGATTTCAGATCACAGCATAGGTCAAAGGCAATGTCAAGAGAAAAGAAAGTTGGAGGAAGAAAGAATTCAGTGACTAGAAGCAGCCTGTTGTATATTTTACAGGATGAGGGTATCTGTATCACCATCATGGCAGCACATCTGTTACAGACATCTAACATTTGCCTTCTTCCTTTTTAATCTTAACTCCCACACCATCACTTTTCTATGATCACACAGGGCTTCACAGCTGCCACCAGCTGAGCAAGCAGCTGCTTGGACCTTCGCTTGTGGACCAGGGCGGGACAACCAAGGTCAGCAGTCGTTGCTGTGTCCAGAGGGACACATCAAACAGGATTACATACAGCAGGAAATACAGTCCCCTGAAAAGCCCAAGGCAGATTATCAGTAACAACATTCCAGTAGAGAACACTTCTGAATCAAATCTGGAGTCAAGGGCCCTTCCTATCCTCTCATCCCTTGACCTTGCTGACACTGGTAGGAGGAAACTGGGATGTTAATACAGCAATCCTGCTGTGATTAGGTGCCACCATTCATATTTCCTCCCTCTCTCAGTGTAAATGTGTGTAGGGCAGCTTCACAGGGCATGAAAGAAAGATGAGTTTATGGTGCTCAGGGTTTCTTGATTTTTCTTAGTTGTTTTTTTCCCTGGGACAACACTTGTTCCACAGGCATTTTGGCTAAAGCTTCAGCTTTTATCTTTTGGCTACACATCCAATCCCTTAGCATTTTTCTGCCTGTTGAACAACATTTCTGAAGGGTTTTCTGACACCAGCCCTTGGCGAGAACACTACAGGACAGGGTGGGAAGCCTGTGAGAAGGGAAATCAGCTCCTGCTGCACCCTGGGTTAATTCAGAATTCCTTGGCAAAACCTTTCCAGAAATGAGATGCTTTCTGGCTTTGCTGCTGCAGGTTTGGTTCAGCTAAGTGACTAACAAGCAAGGCAGAAGACTGTCAGTTGTAGCTTAGAGATTTGTTTGTGTGACAGTCAAAGAGATATCTTCTTCTCATAGGACAGAAAACTGTTTGGCAATTGGCCAGCCTGTGACTCTTTCCAAACAAAGCCTTTGATATCTGTATCTTGGCCTCTCCTGGCAGATGTATATCTGATCAGTCTTTAAAAATGTCCAATCACAGGAATAGCAAGTCTTTCTAAGCGTTCTCCTCCAGTTTTGGATTTTCCTAAGAGTAAGAGGTTATTCCTACCAGCAAAAGATATTTCCCAGTGCCTAAGTCACCTCTGACATTAATTAAACCAGTTCTTCCTGTGTCCTTATGGGCACAATTCATCATAGTCTTTCACAGTAATGTTTTAAGTACTGGAAGTTTTTCATCATGTCCCATGGCATGAGGATTTTTTTTTTTAGATTAGAAAAAAAAACACAAAACCACCACAAAAAAACACTGAAAAAAACAACAAACACATCAGTTCCTTGAATCTTTCCTTGTACACCATGTTTTCCAAACTTCTCATTATCCTTGCTGGTTTCCTCTGGCACGTCTCCAGTTAGTTTCCATCTTTCACCAAGTGCATGGCCCCAAAGCAGACACCATGCTCCAGTAAAGACCTCATCCACACTGAGCAAAGTTGAAAAGTTACCTTCTGTGGATTACACGATACATCTGTTATTAAATGTCAGTACAAGACCATTTATGAGTTGGGTTTTTTCCCCACCTTCTTTATAACATCCTATTATTAGGTTGTTTTTTCAAGAATTGTCAGTCCTTACAGACTCAGCATCAGCTTCACCTCCTGCTCTGTAGTACTGCTTAAATGGGCTGCTAAATAAAGATCTAAACTGGAAGTAAATCCATGGAAATGGTGAAATTGCAGCAGCAAAAATTATGTAATAAAAGCAGCAAGGAGCAGTGTCAGGACCAAGTAATGGACTGAGTACTGGGGTACCTAAACTTCAAAGAGCTAATATGCCTATTATATATTGATTTTGCTTTCTGTAGAAATGTGTAGAGTTCTTGGCCATATTCCAAACAGAATAGTACTTTTACTGATGAGTTTCTCCTTCTCCTAACCTCGTGAGCATTTGTAAGAGCAACATCTTAAATCTTGCCTCCATCTTGTGGAGGCAGGGTTTCCAGCATGTAGCTGTGGATCACTCAATGATGTGGGTGTACAGATAGTGACAGCAACCTAAGAAAACAGGCAAAATAGATTTGGAAATATAGTCCCTGGTTTAAGCTTACAATGTTTTCATCTCCTAGTCATACCTAGTCTACTAGGTATTTAATATACAAGAGCATAGAGATGCTGGATGCTGAGACTGGGGACTGCCTGAGATGACTCCTGCCCAATTAAAATCTGTAAGAAGCTGCCATCACTTAACCAGTGAATATTTGCTTATTCCTGTTTTATGAAGTAATACTTGGCTGTCCAGATGTTCAATAAATATTGTTCTGTAACTGCTTCCATCTCAGTCAGTTTGCTTCCAAACAAGATTTCTATAAATCTTTGTAATGCTGGGAGTGCACTCAGAATTACTTGGGTACTTTTTTTCCCCATAAAGTATGTTTTATAAGTTACTCAGTAGAAAAACCTACAAAAGACATAGGCAGGTCTTTACGAGGACTATGGAAACCAGGAAAAAAAAAACACCTTTGTCTTTGTTGTTATCTTCACATCAAATGTCCCCACAGAGCAAAATTAAAGCATAGATCTAGGAAAGGCCAGAAAGATAAGAGGAATAAACACATCTAGACTCTTCAGCTAGACCAAGGAGAGAGAAGTTTTGTAAATCTGGCCATAAGGAGGTCACTGGTGACCCTGAATATTTAGACATATGACTCATATATAAAAGGATATTTGAACCATCAAGAAACAAAAGATTGTTAATATGTTGGCCTCTTTCTTCACTCTCTCTCCCTGGGGGAGGGGGGAGGGAAGTGGCTTGCAGTGATTTATTTTACTCTCACATGTAATTATTCTATCAATCTACAGGAAAGCACCAGACTTGAGACTTGAAATGAGGAATTAATAACTTCTAGTTTACAGTAGCATACAGTAAAAGGGGTTCCTGGGCATTGAAAGAGGGTTACAGGATTCCCTTTGCTGATTCACCATTTTAGCAAGTGGTGTTGACCTCTGAGAAACTGAGATTTCATAAACCCAGCACCGGGGGGAGAACAGGGATAGAGCAGTTTTGAAACAGAGAAGGTACAGTAGGAGCAATCATGCCAAGTCTAAGCTATTTTCAAACTATTCTCTTCAAAGACCCTAAAAAAGAGGATTTTGGGCTCAAGAAAATGAGCATGTAGTTACCTCAGAGATATCAAGCAGCAGACATATTGACAGATGAAAAGGATCAGAAGACTGGAAGAGGCTCTTGAGTTCAACAGCATTACTTAACTATCTCTGTGGACTCACAGGTTGCAGGTTTCACCTGGCATATCCACCCGTCTTCATCCTCTGTATGGATAATGTGACAGCACCACCTCAGCATCAAGAAATATCATATACAACTCATGTTTCATGAGCCAAGGGTCTTGCCTCTTCTCTCAACCCTTCACTGCTGTAAAGCTGGACAGGATTTTACACAAGTGAGGCATACAGATTTGTCACTTCTCATCTACCTCTCGTCACAGGACAGTTTGCTTTGCTACACACACGAAGTCCCAGCTTCTATTAACTGGGGAGTGTTGTACCATGTGAGCCCTTGCTTGCTGAGATGAGCTGTGAATAAAAGTTGGCAGCTGGTCTGAATTCCCACTTCCAAGTAATGAAAATTGGAAGAAACATCTTAAATAGGCCCTGTACACTAACAGTTAGAGACAAAAAGGGATGATGATGATGATTCACAAATTTTAATTTTGGCTTCTTTGCAGAGTTCTTTCTTTGCTCAGAGTAGACCTTAGCAAGTACCTTACCAAACTCAACTCATTAAAATCACCATGGAGATCTAATGCTGGTGTCCTTGTTCCTGTGCATAGTGTGAATTTGATCTGAGAGTCAGCATGATTGCTAAGCAAACATCTCACATCCATGGCAAGGTGGATTTGTTTCTAGTAGCTGGGATAACCTTCCTCAGCTGCCACTTGCAATCAGAAAGTCCAGCACCATAAATCAGAGGAGCCACAAGTATTTCAGAGCTTCTCTGAAAGCAAAGACACGGGGGAATGGTTCAACTACTGACACAGTACCTCTCCCTCAGACACTACTGACCAAAGCCAAGGCCTGTAGGAAAAATCCAAAGAAAATAATGGTGTCATTATACTTTCCATCAGCTCTACCCATTACTGTAAGAGAAATTTGCAGCTATCTGCCAATACCTTTGATTTGCTCAGGAGGAAGTACTGAATGATCTCTTGAAAATAGACTAACCCAAACATGGCACACGATTAAAAGTAACAGCCCCATTCATCATTATCAGTTGTTGCTGCTGGAAAAAGCATAGATGTAATACCTCTGGCAAGTAAGATAAATTATGCACATAAGGTCTGGTTGAAGACACAATGAAGTCAAAGGCTTTCAGGACCCCAGCCTTTGGATAAAGTCCTCACGGTGCTCTACACACAGCAGGGGAATAGCTGGAGTTCCTGCTGTGCCCTGCTTTTTACTGTGCCTGTCTCATTCACTCATTTACAGGCTGCCTTCTAGTCATGGAAAACTTCGACCTCATCAGTCTAAAAACCACATCATGATGTTTCACCACATCTTGGATATAATACACTCCTTCATTTATTATTGTGACTTAGATTAAAGGCATCTAATTCCCTTGGAGCTAGTGGGAGTTTGGCATTGGTTTCTGTTAAAAAGGGATGAAGCATCAGTGTTTCCTCACTTCTTTTTTATCTTTTTTTTTTTTTCCTGAAGACACACTTCCATCTGCTTGTGAGTATTTCATTGAATTCTATTTTGTTTGTTTCCAGGGGAATACTTAGTAAGAGAATAATAGTCATTTACCAGCCCATTCTCACGAGTGCCGTCACACCCATAGTCATACCAACCAATCTGCCTCTAACACCAGAGGACAGTGAACCTAAACATATATAATAAAGAGATTTGTTGCTGTTGATACTTTCATGGTATCTGTGACTGTAAGGTTAATCTGCACAGAGTTAATAACATCTCTCATGACGTGGTTATCTTGTACTTTACAACATCTGTCCTTATGGTGTCCCCACTTGGACATACCTCATCGGCCTCTTCCCCAAGGCTGGGCAGTGCTCAGTGTGTGGCTGCTCAGTGGTGCTGCTGCAGCTGCAGTCCCAGGAAGGGGATTTTACTAGATTAAGGGCTGAAGCCTAGGAGGTTGAGGAAGAGGAAGTCTCTCTGCCCCCAGAAGCGTCTACAAACTGTCCCTCATCCATCATGAGATCCGATCTGGAAATCAGGGGTCAACGGAGAGACACTAACTCATCCTGCCTCTATCAGTCTCTTGGGTTCCATTTGATCCCTTCCTCAAAATGTTCAAGAGTGTTATGACACATGGTGAATTTGTGACATTTTTGTGAAGCAGCAGCATTCTGAAGGATTCAAGCCATATCCCTAAGAACAAAAACATGAACACCAGGAATCCGATGGCAACAGCTCTGGAAGTGCAACTGCTTTCTTTGTGGGACAGACTTGACATAAACCCCTCTTATGCATGTGGCTGTCTAGGCAGTGGGACTTCTCTGAGCTTCTGCCATTTTTCATCCAGGGAGATGGAGTTCAATCATCACTAATAGAATTATTGGACACAAGTGTCACCTCATTACTTTGAGCATCATTTAAAAGGCAGATGTGCTGTGACCAACCAGTTCAGCCACTGAATTTCCAGCAGGTAGCAAAGTTCTGAGGTGATTTACAAGCTTGACCTAGTCACCCCAGCATGAAAGACTACTTTTTTACTCTGCACAATCTAGTTTTCTATTTCAAATTACTTATGGAGTGCATATTCCTGAGTACATATTTGAAAGGGTGTGTTCCCCATAAATGTTTTTCATTAACATTTCTGCATTCCT
>NW_009953649.1:4665691-4697697 GCF_000747805.2 Chaetura pelagica
ATTCCTGCCAGCTTTATATCTCCTCCTTGCAATTCAATTGACAATCAAGAAAGACAAAGAGTACTTTTATTTATGGACCTACTGCAAACAGTAAAGCAAAGATTTCCAGAATAAGAAGACTCAAGTCTGACTCACTTACCTGTCAAATTACTTTTTCCAAACTGCATTTTCCCACTATGCTTTGTTGTAACTGAAATAATGGCAAAACAGCTGTTTTCTGTTGTATACAGTTATTCCATTCCTATGCTTTTTTTTTTTTTTTTTAATTGTGATCACAGAAAAGTAATTTTCACAAAATCCATATATGTCTGGAAATACTCTTTTTAACTGCAGGTGAAAAAAAATATTCATTTTTCTTCCACATTTTCAGGTAGTTCAGTCCAGCTACCACCCCTGTCTAGCTTGTCTGTCATTGGTTCCATTTATTTCTACTCAACAGCCCCCCTAGTCAGCAAGGTGGCTTCTTTCTGACTTTTTCATGGAGAGCGTTTGCAATGTGAAACCCAAAGCACCCATCTCCTCAGTCAAGATAGTGTCAGCTCCCTTCAGAACATGTCACACATCAGGTACTTCACTCATTTGATTCTCCAAGAGACCAAGTCCAGTCCTACCATTATTCAAGAGCCTCCCAATCCTCTCTTGAACTCAGTCCTTAATCGAGAAGCATTGGCCAAGAAAGCAGAACAGATCAGGTAGGATGACAACATCTGAAATAAATATAACTCCACTAAAACAGAGGTTAGGATGATGACTGAAGTATTATACTTTCTTTTAATATGAAATAAAACAGTAAAACGAGATCTTGTGTGCCTGCCTAACACTGTGTACAGCATGCTTTGAGTTACTACTCAAAGCATGAATCATAAAAGTGACACCCTTACACTGAAGTGTTTACCTCAGTGCGTTGTCTGCATGACACATTGGTTTGTTTTACAGGGCTGGAAATTAATTTTGGCACTGATGCTGCTGTATTTCACAAGGTTATAGCTTGAAAATGTACAGCTAGATTTCAAGAAAATTTAGCAGACCAAAAAAACTGAAAAACAGTCCCCCAAAACAGAAGAGCAAATAGTGACCCTGATAGCTCTAATATCCTCTGTTAATACAACTGTAAGATGGCTAATGTTTGCACTTCTGATCCTGAGATACATGGATACATGTATGGTATGGATTGAGGGGGCAGAAACTAATTTTATGGCATTTATGCAATGATATATGATGGTCAGGATCAAGAGAGAGAGACAGTATTATTTAAGGCACCAAGGAGGCCCAGAGGGTGGAATGGAGAAGGGTGAGATGACCTCAGTATTCCCTCCTATTTTCTGTCATATCCTGTAAAATGCCAGAAAGGTAGGGAAGTTGGGCCTTGGACCCTTCTCTCTTCCAGCAGATATCTTGGAAGGAGAATCCTGGCGCTCAGTCTCCAGGTCACCACATGCTCTGCAGAACCTGACTCTATCCATTGTTGACAGGAGTCCTGGCCCTTTTTTCCCACATTGGCTCATGTTCCCATATCAGCTACCATTAACATCAGGTCTTGTGTGTGTATATATGTACATTGTCACTATCTCTTCCCTGTTCCATTAAACATGTTCTAATTCTGATTTCCAGCCCTGGAGTCTCCTTTCCTTATTCCTCGTTTTACCTTACAATGGGAGGGCAGGGAGTGGGAGCAGTAATAGAGAGCAATTCGGTGTTTTGATTTGCCCTGACCACTAAATGGAGACAATGCCACTTGGTGGAGATCCTATACCTTCTTTACTCTTGAAATAAGGCTTGTAAGAAGCCTTATCCAAAGTACAGAACAGTGAGTGGAAGACCTCTCACCAACTTGGCAAACACCTTAGCTGAGCATCTAGATGCAGTGAGGGACTGCTGGATTTATTTCAGCCACAGTCTCCTTGGTGGGACACAGAACTACAAAAAAGAGGCCTGGTGGCTGTTCTTCTGAGCTCAGCCCTTTGGCATTTCTTCTTTCACCATCACACCAGTGAGCAAGGAGGCCCGCCCTTCAAGTACCTTTGCACACCAGCCTTGCACACCAGCACAGCCTTTGCATGAGAGGAGGCTTTCCTACAAAGCAGCAACTTATCATGTCCTTCTTGAAAGGAAGGGGTCAATACAGAAAGAGACAGCCCAGAGATTCAAGTCTAGGAGAGGCTGGAAAGACTATAATGGAGCAGGGGAGTGGCATCACAAAGACTTTTGTGAAACCCAGCTCCTGAGGAGCAGCAGTCTGAAACAACAGATAGTTTACAGTGTGATGGAGAGTGGGAAAGTGATCTCTGAAAGGTGTTGCAACATGTGAGAGGAGAGGGCTATTAGAGCTGGGAAGGTATCTAGAAATTGGGCCAAGGTGCAGTAGGAATGTGCTTGAGTAACATGATGCCATTTTTTGATAACATGGATGTCTTTCAGGCAGAGAATTACGAGTCAGCCAAATCTCTCTGGACATCTGTATGGTATCACATGGAAATTAGTAACTAGAACTGCAAAAATAGGAATCAGTACAGAAATGGCTATGAGATGAGGACATTCCTGGGGAGATGATGAAGGATTATCCTGTAAAAAAAATCTAATCAACTGGGGCAGTTTTCTCAGGAATAAGGTGAAGCATCAATTAAATGTGATCATTAGCAGAGTAAATGGGAACGTCTGGTAGTACTTAATGATGTAAAAAAAAGCTGGGAGGATTATCAGCATAGGGAAGAGCTGTAATGCCATAGGGGTCAAACCCAAAGACCTAGGGGGCCAGACTAATGAAACAGAACAAAGTTTAAGAATGCACAAAATCCAAGCTCACACCCACAGAGACAAGTTACCCAGGCTTTTGCAATTGTCAGGACTCCTGCTGGCTGAAAACAGGTGTGGAAGAAGACCTGTGCGTACAGGTCGCATGGTGACGCAAAGCTCTGACCCCTGCTCTTGCCACTCAGCTTCCAAAGCCCAGCTGGGCATGAGATGGGAAAAGGCAGCCATAGGACAGTGCAAGAGAGGGATTTTGGAAAAAAGGCAGATACAGTGTACTGCCCACTGGACACAGACCAGTCTGGTGATATCTAACAGGGTTGCCGCATGCAGCTTTCCTTGGCCGTGTTTATGTTGAAAAAGCAGATTTAAGTGAACATGGAGCAGATACTGACCATGGGATTACTGGGGAGAATGTCTTAAGACTCCAGACTAGACAAGTCTGGCTTTTCAACCAAAGAAAAGCTAAAGCTGAGAGCCAACATGACTGTCCTTTGCAATGCAGTATTAGAGTTAAAAGCAGCGAGGGGAAAAAAAGCACTTGGACCAAGGACAAAACTCAAATTAGTATTAACCTGATGTAACTACCTGTACTCTGGAAACTATGAGCCCATTCCTCACTGCTAGGGGAGCTCTGTGCTAAAGTGTCTTCCAGGTTGGTACAGTGAGGACAAGAAGTCTCCCTGCTTCCCAGATGGACCAGGCTAAGCACTTGGACACAGTTACACAGTGGCTGTAAATGAGAGCACTGGCCCTCATGACCCAAGAAAATTTTTGCAGATCCACTTGAACTGTGGATGAAATGCCAAGAAGTCATCAAAAGTTAGAAAGATAGAGATGACATGTTTACAGAAGGGAAAACGGAAGAAGTGAAGACCATTAAAATATAGAGATGAAGCCCTAGGAGACTGTAAGAGTAATACATATGCAGTAGTACTTTCATGAGAGTCAATGCACACATACTGACAGTCATAATTAAAATTCACACTCTTTATCTCTTGATTTTAGGATTCCTATTAACTAAAAATAACTAACAAGCCAATTAAAAATATATTACTTTTTTCTTCTCCATTAATGACATAGAGCAGAAGTGACCCTCCCTGGGCCTGTTTGCATCATGGCAAGTGTGGTGAGTGTCCCGGCTGCACAGTGTGGAGCTTCGTGGCAGTACCAGCTCCCTGCATCACTTCCCTCCTGCAGGTAGGAAGCATCCCTAAGCAGAGTCATCTGCAGTTCATTATCTCTTTGAAGAGGAAACAGAGCATTAGGAGCATTATGCTACGTTGAATTACAAAAAGTCCCTAAGCACCTTGCCTAAAGGAGCAGAGAGCGAATACAAAGTGACTACAAAGGAAATAAAAGCCAGATAAAGTTCAGAGGCAACAATACTGGATGTATTATACTTGACCCTTTTCATTTTTTTCAGTTTACAAAAATTTCAAAAATCTCCCGGAAAACGTAACGGGCCAGACTGCATTTGTTCCACTTGGATAACAAACTTCCTGCAAACCTTACGAAATAGCATGGAATGCAGCTTTGGCTTCACAGGAGAAAGTCACTACTGGTTGATAAAGAAATCATTAAATAATCTGTGCCCAGTGCATCAGCGTTTTGCTTAAAGTTTGCTTTGTCAAGGGGGAAGGGCAGGAGCAGATCTGCCTGTTAGATTATTCATTGCTGGCCAGAGGGTGGGAATTAAAGTTTGCAAAGTATGGTGTACTGAAAGGAGGTATCTACTGAACTGAAGTAAAAGGTTAAATGCCAAGGATAATTTTTTTTCAGGATATTTGTACAAGGTAGATCACAGTCCAGGTCGGAATCTGAAATTAATCATACATGCAATGATTTTATTAGGTTTAGTAGCAGCTGATCAGCTTGAAGATGTGGGCTGGTTATGCACAAGTTTTAAACACAAACTCAAGAGCAGTTGTGTCATTTTCTTAGTCAAATTTAGCTGCGAGGTAAGAACCGACTATGGTGGCAAACATGCACAGAGAAATGTATATTGGAGTTAAAAATCCACTTGGCTCTTCCTTGTTATTTTCCTCTGGGTAACAGATCAGGTTCCTGTGTGCCACCCCTGTAGTGCCATGGACACAGGGCTCAGGACGACAGGAAGGACAGGCAGAGGTGTGAGGGGAATACCAGTGTTTGGCATAATGAAACAGTTTCAACAGGGTGAGAGAAGAATGCACTACCTGTTGCAAGCCCTTCTCATGAGGTGACTCACTGTCTTTCCTGTTCTGTGGGGCTTATGGTAAGCAGGGAATACTGCCCGTGGCAGGTACTGTGCAAGCACCAGTGATGGCACCAGGCTCTGGGATCCAGCTGCCTCGCACAGCAGCTGGACACCAGCCCCTCTATCGACATCTTTGTGCAGAGAGGGGAGCAGGTTTTTTTCTACCTCTTGGTGAGAAACAATGTGCCAGCCTTGCCATGACAGACTGCATAAGAAACCATAATAAGGTGCCTGTGTCTCATCACACGATGTGCTGCCTGTGCCAACACCAGGGCAGCAGTGCCAGCCACCCAGGAGTGAAGATTCGACAGCTATGAGATCAAACAAAAATGAGTGCAATACATCATCTAAAACAGTGAAATTTTAAATTTCTTTTCTTTGTGTAGTCTCAGAAAAGATAAGGTTTGGCTGTTTGTGAATAATAGTTGTTATTTTTTGTTTATTCAAGTCATGGATCACTATTTAACATGCACTCTGGCTTAACAACAACAACAAAAAATACAGTTTCTGTATTTGTAACTTTTCAGTTGCAGAATGGTTCTCATTTTGCTGTTTTTTCCACCTTGCTTTTCTCTCTTTGGCAAGAAAAAAAACAAAGTTTTGGGGGGAGAATGGAGAGAAAGGGCAAAAACAGAAATAAGACCATGTATTCTGAAATTCAAAAGAAAAACCAAGGTTGCATTTTTTCATATGGTTGTCTCTTTGGAAGAACTGAACATTGACTTTTCAATAAAAGGACCAAATTCCAATGAGAAAAAAAGATTGGAGTTTTTTTCCCTTTGAAGATTTGGATTGTCTTCATAAGGTTTTTCTCTAACAGGTAACCAATAAAAAAACATGCTTTCTAGTTCATATTTACAATCCTTTCTCTCCAAAACTCATGCACAGCTGTAAGACTGTCTAATGCAGTAGTGCTTGGGGACAGGATGGAAATGAGTGTTGGCGTGTGCCTTAATCCCAGGAGTAAAATATCCCCTTCAATATTTTTTGCATTTACTCAAAAATAACGAAACCCACCTTGAGTCTCTGCACTCCATGTATGCCAGGAAGGGAGTCAAGAACTCAAGGATATTCTTTTCTTCTCTCCAAATAGTTTATTTCCCCATCAAAAGGAAAATTAAAAAAATAAAAGTGCCATCAGTCTGATAGACTTGCAGGAAGCAGGGGAATTAATTTAGAATTGCTAGGGCCCAAACTCTGTTTCTTTAGGCATTGGTAAAAAAAAAAAAGGGCTATTTTACATCCTTATTTACATAACTAATGAATTATAGGAGACTGCTTAGCAACCTCTCATAGAGCAGCATGAGACCCACTTTCCAAAAAGCAGACTCGTCAAGGAGCGGTGCAAATATTTAGCTGTTTTAGTGTGTGTTAATAGGGGAAGTTATGACTTTACTTCACATTACACAGACATATTTTTTCCATGTTTTCTAAAGGTTTCAAGTTTTTAAAAGGTACATTTTTATTTTGTGTTAATTATCTACTTTTCCCCTTTCTATGCAAGAAGCTTATTAGCTTTTATTTCCTCATAAAAAGCTTACTATTAGACTATACTAAAATATGTTGCATTTTCCCTGTTCTATTTCACCAACAGGGAGCTCTTAGATAATGGCAAAAGTGGTTTGGCTTGGGGGATAGGAGACAGAGATCAAATGCAAGAAAGAAATTATACAGACAGGTGCTAAGATGCTGCATTAAGGTGAACTCAAATGCCACAACTTCTGTCTCAAAGCTTACTCTCCTGAAGGGATGAACCAGCAGCCTCTGCTTTCACCAGAGGCTTAATCCACAGGTGGCAAAGAGCACTGTCCAGTCACCCCAGATACCATCAAAGCATGAGACAAAAACAGGGATGGAAAGAAGAGAGCTCAGTGGCCTTCCAAACCTGCCTGCAGCCACTGACGAGGGAGGACAGGGCTGGTGTCCAGGAGGGATCTTCCTGCCAAGCGAAGTTGGTCTTGTAGGTAGCTGATGGGCAGAGAGGAGAGCATCTGGTTGTGGCTCCTGCCAGAGGGCAAATCAGTCCCTCCCAAGGCACCCTGGTAGCTGCTTACTCTTTCATAGCTGCCCATGGTGAAACCCCAGCTCTCATTCTACTGAACTTTGGTTTAGAAGTGGCTCAAACTCCTTGGAGAGGCACCTGGCTTTCCAGATAAATTACTGAAATCGCTTATGCACCTTATTTTTCCCTTCCCCCTGAAGCCAGCAGGTGACATCTGGAAAACATACAAAACAATGAGCCAATTGTCATGTCAAAGGGATTACCAGTTCCACCCATCCGTGTTGTCTGGGCGCTTCAGGGATGCTCTGCAGGAGCAGGGCCAGCATCCCGAGGGAGCACGGCTCCCTGTGCATCCTGTGGGATTTTGCTAAAACAAACACAATTTAAGGCGCTGGTTGAATTGACTCAGTTCTAGGGGAGAATGATTGTGGGAGGAGCAGGAGGTCAGCACGGCTGCAGGTTGCTGCCCTTGGTGCCTCAGCACATGGTTCTGCTGAGGGCTGGAGACAGTCCTGCTAACACCTTATGGCCACAAGACATCCCTCAACTCATGGACAGCATGGACACCTGAGGTAGGAGCACTGGCCACATGGCCAGGAACAGGGCAAGATCCCAGGTTTTGCTGTGATTTGCCCTTGTGGGAGAGAGCTTTGACCTAGGGCATGGTGCTGTGCTCACATGGCTGGCCAGAGCCAATGCTCATCCTCTTGGCTGGGGAGCAGGAGCCAAGGAGCATGACTCTAGCTTCACCTCCCTGCAGGAACACATCCCCCCCACCAGATTTTAGAAACGTGTTTGACAAATAGTCGCAGGCTCCAAAATCACGAACAAGAGCAGGGATGAGACAGGACCTGCCTGAGCCACTTGACCCTCATCGTTTTGGGCACACACTGAGGTACAAAAAACCCCATGGTATGCCTGGGAGCTCATGGCAAAAAAAACAACAACAACAACTTGGTCTTACTGTTAAATGTATAATATACTTTATAACTTTACACAAAAATGAATGAGAAAATTATTTAAACTTTGCAAAGACACATTGGTTTTAACTTGTCTCAGTGACAATGGAAAAGGAGGACAAGGAACATCAGCAGTTTTTTACTACAGACTGAAAAAAAATTAATATTATTAATATTAAAGTAACATCCACAGCATTTCAAAATAATGCAAATATTCTGTGGTAAGAACTTACAGTAAAATTAAATCATGTTTTCTTTCATTACTGGTGGTACTGTAGATGAGCTGAAAATAAAATCCATGTCAACAAATGGTTTAACATGCCATTCTGGCATGTGGAAGGGTTAAAGGATGCTCAAGTGCTCCCTCACACCCAGACAGGGTGTTTGCTTTTGGACAGGGCTGTGGAAGGAAGAGTTGCTGTGATCAGCAGGAGGCAGAAGAAAGTGCAGGTGACTCTGTGATGCTCAGAGGAGAGGAGGAATAGATGTCATGTGGGACAAAAAACATATCTTTGCCATACATATGAAGGCTTTTCTCTCAAAGGACATGGCATAATCATAAATAAGGAAACTAGGCTCAAAAAAAGCATAGTAATTTTGAGGAAACTCTCAATCTCTTCAGCAAGTTATGGGAAGCTGGTGGAGGAAAAGTGGGTGAAAGCTCTGACTGGTTCAAAGGAGAAGAGTGGCCAGAAGGTGTGGGGAGGGGCAAGAGCCAGAGGCAGTGAAGTTCTGCAAGGCAGGAGATACAGGCAGGTACATCAGAGACTCAAGAAACAGGATGCAAACAGCAGGGGACTGTTTTCCTTTGAACCTGCATGTCTCAAGAGCTTTCTGTTGCTTGTTTCCTCCTCCAAGCTGCCAAGGAGAAAGCTTTAAGTAGCTGAGAAGAATGGAGAAAGAAAATCCAGAGCACACACCCCAGAGACCTCCAAGGTAGACCAAAGACATATACTCCTGGAAAGCAATCTCCTGAGGCTGTTGCCAAACAATATGATGCATGCAGTAGAAAACACTCTTACCTTCATTCAGGGAAACTTTCAGAAGACAAGCACATGAAAGATGATCAGGGCTTTCCTCTGCTGATCAATCAACTACAAAAAAAAAGAGGCATGATAATTTAACTAGCTTCATCTGCTTCATATGTGGTATTCCAGAATGCCAGCTGCACAGATGCTGAGGCAAAACCAAACTAAAAATATTTTTCTCCATGTGATGCAAGGGAGACCACAGATTCAGATTCAAACACCAGGTTCCCCTTCAGGCTTTGGTTCTGAACTGGATCCCCAAAACTCTGAGGAACCATCTAAGCTGCAGGCACATCTGCTGTGGTAAGATTTGGCTCAGGGAGTATGAAACATGGAAGATTTGAACAGGATTTTGTAAATTCTCATCCCTTTCTATATCCTGGTTTTGTTTAGGCTTATCCTAAGCCTGACCCAGTTCTGAAGACTGGCATCACCATAAAGAACATACACCAGGGAGTCACAGCATCTGCTTTCTCTCAATGTTTTCTTAGTAAAGGATAAATTTTGCTAGAAGCCAAAACCTCCTAATTTTTATGTAAAGGCTGGCCTGAGTACATTGCATCCTGCTCCCTGTCACCAAATTACTAGCCAGGTATGAAGAACATTTTATCTCTCTTAGCTCTGTTGCACGTCTGCAACAATTCTAAAAACTGAAGATGGTCTCTCAGCAGAGCAAAGGAAAATCACCCCTACCAATAGCAAAGCTGTCCAAACAAAAATTAATTTCCTGACCTGGCATGTCATGACCAATAAGTCTTGCAGCAGTCTGGCCAAAGTCCAACGACTTTGTAGCAGTTGGAGATGTGTCCCTGCCCAAAAAGTGCCAGGCCAGCTGCTCTCCCTCTCCTGGCAGAGCCAGGGAAGGGATCTGAGTCATGCATGAGTCTCCTGTCAAGAAAGCAGCTGGAGGCAGTCAGCAGTGCTGGCGTGCTGGGCGCAGAGCCTCCTCCAGGCTGGGAAAGGCATACTCTGGGGTTTTGAGATGGGCTGTGTCCTTTGGAGCCAAAAGTCATGGGGTTTATGGCCAAACACATGGACATAACTGGGAGGAGGGGGAGGCCACCTGAGGAAGGGTAACAGAAGCCAATACCAAAACACGTATAGGGCTCCTTAGCAACATGAGATTAGCCTAAACATGACATTGCATTGCAGACCTCTGGACATCCACATGCTCTCCCTTACTCACACATGCTAAAGCCTTCCCTAGACTCCAGCACCTTCTGTGGCCTACCTCCAGCAGCCTCCCTGCACTGCTCCATCCTGCTCAGTGGAGGCCACCAGCCAAGTCCTAGCATCCCTCGCCTCCTTCCTGCACCAAGTAACACAATATCAAACACCAAACACACCTCAGTCTGCCCCTTTATTCACCCCAGGATATTACGGACTCTTCTTCATCATTAATCTATGAAAGGAAGAAGAAAGCCAGAGCAGAAGTTTGTAAATGGCTACAAATACCACCAGCAATGCACAAACCATGCCAACGTGCTGCTGGCTTGCGGACCCCCAGACCAGCCACAGCCAGTGGTGCCTGTCACAACTGTTGCCGATGATGATGCTCATCCAGAAAAGCCTGGCACTGGTGAGTAATGTCATTAACACTGTCCCTTAACTTGGCCCCCAGCACTGCATCTGTAGGTCTTTCTTCAGCTGCAGCCCTTTGCCAGACCTCACACGCTGCCCAGGGTTTCTTCATGTTTTGGTGGGTGTCCACGCAGGCCCATGGCAGAAATGTGGTGAGGAGTAAGACAGGGAGGCTTCTCCTGGAAAATGTGAGCAGCATCAGGGCCATGCTCAACATTTGCTTCCTTCTCATATACAAAAGCCTCATCATGCTGGGTCTGACATGTGCAGCATAGAGTTGTGTCTTCCTTTTGAAGATTCTCCTTATCTTGTTGCCTTTCATTGCAAAACTGTGTCTCCTTTCTGGATTTGCTTTCTCCGTGCAAACAAAGTTTGTTCTCCTGTGGCTACCTTCCCCACCTCTAGCACCACCCCATGTGTGAACGGGTGTGTAAATATAGCAGGGCTACCAGAAAATCCCCCTTTCCTTCACTTTCTGTAACATGTGTTCAAAACTAAAGCAGTTTTAAACTCAAGGCTTCTCTGCTTCATGTTTTGGGTCCTGTCATCAGCAGCATGTGTTCTCACCAGGACATAATCCAGCTGGTCTTCTTTCTGCCAGCTGCTCTTCCTTGTCCTAATGTGATTGATGAGCAGAAAGGGCTAGACAGAAGGAACGGGATAGAGAGCAAAGAAATGGGAGAGAAGGCAGTGGAGGAGAAAGGTGGAGAAAAGAACCCTCTTATAATAGTAGAAAACAGGTAGAAGAGAAGAAAGAAAAGACAGATGTTGATAAGCAAGTCGGGAGCAGGAAAGAAAAAAATAGAGAGGATACAAAGTGTAAAGCCACAGAAAGCTGAGCAAGTAAAAAATTGTGTGTATAATGGAATAATAGCAGAGGCAGTCCTCACTTGGAAATACACATTATCACATAAAGCCTTTTGACTAGTACACAGTAAATAGTTTGATCATGAGGGAGCAGATGCAGCCCTTCCTGTGGAACTGGGGACATTCGCCACAGGCAGGATCAGTGCCTGAATAATTTTTTGAGGGAGTTATCCCAACAGGATCAGAGATGTAATCTCTTCTACAAGCTAGAAAGGGTAATTAAATCACTTACCAGAAAGCTGATCTGTTGAAATGTCATGCTTGGTTCATTTGGGAGTAGCATGTTTGTGTGCCCATCTCCTCATCACACACTCCTGGGGACCACAGATGAGCAGACAAAGGAGCTCACAGCACATAGGCAATAAAGCTTCCTGCTTCCATGTTCCCTGTAAAAGTGAGGTCAAATCTGTACTACAGGCAGAAAACTGTGCTCTCTTCCACTGTAGTTATCCAACTACTTCTAAAGGTGGTTCCTCACAAAATGAAAAACTCTTGAACTCTGCTTTATAGCAGTCCTTTTCATTGTTAAGATGTAAATCTCACAATGAAAGCCAACATATTACCAATTTAAGGAATACTAAATGAAAGCAATGCTAATACAATAAATACTAAATCAGATGAAATTAGTAAAACCCACTTTATCCTCTTTATAATCTTCTGAGCACACATGCTACTACCTACATTCTGACTGAGATCTCCATGCAATAACACACGTGGAAGGAGTTTGCAGGTATGAACATGAGGGCAGAAGTTGTGCAAAGAAGCTTTTTGAGAGAGTTCACAGCAATGACGTTTTTGACCCTGTGAGGACAATTATTTCACTGAAGCACATGACTGCTGGTGTGTGGTTTGTCACATTGGGGTTGATGGATGCAGTTGTGGAAAAATAATGCTGTTAAGGGGTACTTTTTGAGGGTTCCCCAATCACAGTTATAAAGAGCTCCCAGTATTTCTTCACTGGCACTTGGGAAAGGACCACATGGTGTGATTCTTGGGGTGCCCTACACAGGGACAGGAGATGGGCTCAATGATCCTGGTGGGTCTCTTCCAACTCAGCATATTCTATGATTCTATGATTCTACGATTCTATGATTCTACGATTCTATGATTCTATAACCTGACGCTGAAAGCAGTGTTTCCCATTTCTGCTGTTTCTCATGTTATTAGCCTGTCACTGTAGGCTATAAGGCTACACTAGGCTACAAGAGGGCATTAGAAATTCAGAAGTATTTCTTCAATACAACACTTCAGCATGTCCCTTCTTGTTCAAATCCATCGTGCGTGATGTTGTCTTGAAGGTGGATTATGGAGCTGCTGCACTTGAACATTTCAGCTCTTCCCTAGTACAAAGTCCTTCCTGCTACCCACGCCACACACCCTCCTAGAGACTGGTGTCCCAGTCTCTGAGATGGTGGCCACTGGGATTCATCTTTACAGAGTACTCCTACCATACATGCCCTCAAGTCACAGGTGAGGGGAGTGACTCTGCAACAACCCAGACCCTCCTATCCATGTTATTATCAGATCCACACTGTGCCTTGATAAATTAATTGTGGGTGTGCTCTTGGGTTTGTGTGAGGTGCATCTGTTGGAGCAGGATTGCAGTCTCTTGGAGGACTTGTTTCTGGATTTCTGCCTCTGGTGGTATCTTGCATAGTGTCTTCTTCAGGTCTCACTCAATATCTGTGAGGCAATTCCATACCTTATGCTGTGACATTGTTTTAAATTTCACACTAGCAGGTTCCTTTAGGCATAGTTGGCCAAAGATTTAGCAATGTGTTAATAGGAATGTAAAGCTGACATTTTCTAGAAACAAACTCAGTAATCACATCATCTTTTTTCAGTGCTTAAACTAAAAAAAATGTAATATGTAAACATCCAGTATCAACTGCCATAAGCTATTTCAAAGTGATTTTTATCTTCTTTTTTTAATATTAAAAGCTGTTGGTCATAAAAACACAGAAAATGTTTATTTTTTCTAAAGTAAAAGCATTTTTTACATTCTTAGGAGCTGACATTTGTGAAGTGCTGCATTCAAGTCTTGAGATATTAAATCCAAAATGATCTAAATGCATATTCATATATTTCTAAATAGTGAAGCTAGTTAGTTTGTTATTCTTTCTTTGAAGGATTAACTTTTTCCTTTGTCACATCTGACTTTTAAAAACATCAGTCTCAGCACTGGATAGACTGCATTAGCACAGAGGATGAAATCACTTCATGACAAATACTCCATGTACTGCTATATGCTATTATTCCAAAGCCTAATAGCAAACTTCAGCTTTTAGAAGCAGAACACTGGCCAGACTGCTTAGTTACTAAATGTGTTTTGCTCTTGTGTTTACAAACTGAACACAACCCTTCCTTCTTTTAATTAAAAAAATAAAAAAAAACAAATAAATTCTAGTAATTTATTAAACTAACTCAGCACTTGCTTGCAAAAGGTTGGATGGAGGAATGTCCCTTCCAGTCAGTCACCACAATTAATGGCTGTGCTTCTCCCCATCATCCCTTTGTCACACCCTGTATCAACAGAGACATCTCCACCCCACTCAGAAGTTTTTCATCCCCTCTGGACAAGAACACCATGTGTTCTAGAAAAATTAATTAGACTTTGACTACTGCTTGTGGGCACTGGAAAAGCTCACATTTCTGGTGTAAGTAGGGTTGATAATTATTTCTTATCTGACAGAGTTTCTGTGAAATGGCCCTATTTATGTTTGTGAGGAAGTCAGATATTCAGTGCAGCCTGCAGGAGAAAACCCAGTCAATAAACCAGGAACACAGCTCTGCAGAGGATGCTGACAACTGCCTGGGAAGTGGGATGAACTGGCTCAGCAGAGAGGAGATACCATTGGGATCCTAAGGTTCGGAAGGAAGTCAACATTTATTAGCCTGACCTCTCTGAGAGCTGACGGAAAACTAGCAAAAAAAAAAAAAAAAAAAAAAAAAAAAAGAAACCAACACAACCCAGTATCATCATGTTACAACAGGAGCAGCCAACCAAGAGCAAGAGACTGACTGACCGGCCAATACGGTAACATCATATTTTCCAAGGAAGCTGTGTTAGAAAACAAAAGTGCACACTGAGGGCAACCTCATCAGCTGTGACTGTCTGTGCCGGCACTGGGCCTTTGAAGAAAAACCACAAGTACTCAGGGAGGGTTAAGATCATCTCAGCATACACAACCCAGTATCATCATGTTACAACAGGAGCAGCCAACCAAGAGCAAGAGACTGACTGACTGGCCAATACGGTAACATCATATTTTCCAAGGAAGCTGTGTTAGAAAACAAAAGTGCACACTGAGGGCAACCTCATCAGCTGTGACTGTCTGTGCCGGCACTGGGCCTTTGAAGAAAAACCACAAGTACTCAGGGAGGGTTAAGATCATCTCAGCATATGACAGAGCTAAATGGGCAGGAAAACAGCTCTTTCTGCTCCTTCCCTTCACAGAGATTTCTCCAGCTTTCTCTGTCATTGAAGGAGAAATGATCCAGTATATCTTTGGTGGAAAACATGTAGACACATGTAGTATTGAACACTTTATTTATCCAAGCACTGACTTTTCCCCATTGTATTATCATTTTCCCCAGCACACATTACAACACAGTTACAAAATTCCATATGGATCTGTAGAAGAAACTCCTGTACCACATGACCAGTGGCAAAATCCCCATCCACTTCAGCAGTGCTGGAGTTTCACCCGGTCTCTCTTTCCTTCTACAGCCTTTTTATTCCTCAAAAGTTTGTGCTCACATTTCTTCTCATGGGCTGGCTTCCAAATACACACTCAGTAGCACCAAGCCACGTCTCAATGCCATCCTTCAGGTGCACCTCCCCACCTCTATGCCCTTTCAAGCCACAGCAGCAGAAGCTGAAGGGTTGTCCTGCTGCTTTCAGTAAAAAAATCTTCTGTGCCCTTCAGATTTTGCAGATTCGTTATTCCAAGTTGGTCACTTTATGTTTTTTATTACTCAGTTTGTTTTTCAAAGTACATTGTCCCCTGTGTGACCTCAAGTGAATTAAAAAGTACCATATGCTAAAGGACTTAAAAAAGAAAAAGTACATACATTATCTGAGCAAATATGCAGAAATTGAGTCCATCATGGGACTCTTTCCTTACAGAAATACCATCCTTCAGGTGTGATACATAACATAGTTGCCTGCCAGACATTTATTCTTTTTCTCCTTTGCCCTGTGCAAAATAAAATAAGAGCTAGAACACAGTGATATGAGATAAGGACAACAGTAATGGCTCAAGATGCCATAGCTCAAGGCTTACAGGAGTATCCACCTTATCAGACCAGCCTGGTGGGAGCTGTGTATCCCCAGCTCTCTCCTCTGCTGCCTGGCACAGGGGGTGACTGGGAAAGAACAGAGCCCTGCTGGAGGTGGGTCCTGCAGTGGGGCAGCCCACAGGGATGCTGCAGGAGTACACCTGGGTACCACTAATGCCAGTCAACAGGGAGAACCACCAGCAAAGCTGCTGCAGCGTGCCAGAGACAAGGAGGAGTTCTCTCTCCAACCCCAAGTGTCCTGTGCCACAGTGGGGCACCTGGCCCCATAGAGTGCTAATGCCATTAGAGCATTTGCTGATGGAGGTCTGATCTGGGTGTTCTCACTGCTGTCAAGGAGCACTTTGCTCCTGAAGCTGCATGGTCCCCCTGCCCATGAGAACCATCACCTTGCACCCCTGCTCAGACCTGCCCTGCCCCTGCCTGCTTTCTGGCTCTGGGCAACTCTCCTTGGGACAGCAAGGCTGCCAGCTCTGATAAGGTCTCAGGGATACAGCAAAGAGGGCTCTGCCTCCCTACACTCTGGCAATCAAAGGTGGTCACCAGACCTGGCAAGGATGCAAGGTCCTCAATTACTCTGTTTTTAATATGCTTTCCTAGGAGAAGAAAAAACACCACAAAAAGAAACAAGCTGTGCAAAAACTGAACAGATACATACAGCTCTTTGCAAAGAAAGTTTGACTTTAGGATTAGATCATTTAATAAGCAACAATAGCAGTGATTGCCAAAATACGTGCACTGCTATGTCTCTCTAGCAGAGGACTGTGTGCTGAAACCTGCATACTGTACAGCAACCCTCAATACCTCCCATAAAATCAGATTTATCTCCTCTATTTGTAAATGAACAGCAATCATCTCGATTAAGCCACCATTAACTGATAGTTATTGCATTTTCATGTCAGTATTATTCTAAAAAAACAGTCAACGTTAGTATGAACACGAGCTAAAGCCTCAAAACACAACCCAACTAAAAAAAAAAAAAAAAAAAGAAAAAGGACTGAGTCAGAAGAAAATTACTCTAGGCATATGTTTAAAGAGCTTTTGTCAGAGGTGCAAAACCTGTCTCTAGCCTGTTTTTTGAATAATTAGAACATCCTATAAAGAAGGATTGCATATCTATCTAACTGAATAAATTGCTAAAACAAAAAGTAGTATTATAATAACAAAGGGTCTTAGGAGCAAACATAGAGCCAGTAAGGTATGGGAAAGAAGAGTTAGTCAATAAAGAAGCCTCTAATTAAGATTTTAGGAAGTACAGATACAGAAATTAAAAAGGCAGGGAGCTGGAAAGAAATTAAATAGTTTTTTTCAACATGCACAAAAAGAGTAGGAGGACTGAAAAATGAGGCTGATGGACAGAATGGCAAAGGTAAAATGATGAATAATTTAGACACTATATTGTTGAGCTTTAAATAAAGATCCACTTATCATCCTGGTTGCCTTCAGTAGTCATAGATACGACATGATAGACCAAGTGGGCACTTCCAGTTCTGTGTTATGACATTGAGAGGTGCTGGTGGTGCACCAGTGACATTGAGAGGTGCATGAGCCCTAGATCAACCTGGGGAGGAGAGGAGAGGAGAGGAGAGGAGACCATGCTGTTTTAACTTAAACACAAAGTTGCCTGAGTTGAACAATTAAGATGCAGCAGAACAGAAGATGCAGCCCTAATTTACTGTAAAGGTCATTAGCTTCAAACCCCACCCAAGGCAGCTGTGTTCAAGTTTTTCAAACCAAGCCCAAAACTTGTGACTTTGTTTTTGGCTGGAACAGAGAACAGAAGACTGCTTGAAGGAATGCTTGGAAGGAGCAGTGAGGGTGGGAGAAGAAAGCTGCACATGCTAGGCTGGTTGTGGAGGTTGCAAAGGGGGATCTCATAAGTGGTATAATGAAGATCCAATAATGAAAGAATGGCTAGAAATATATTGAAATCAATGGGAGAAAAGTAGGAGTAGCCAATATGCAGCAAAATGTCAAGTTCCAAGTGAGCCTAACACAAATAATGTAGGCAGCCGTGAATATGACATCTCTTCAAAGGCCTATTTTTTGGAGAGAACTAAAATTTACAACGCAGCTGGGATTAAGATTTTTTTTTTTAATTTTGTAAGAGTGCTCTGCATTTCATCTGGTCATTTGCAAACAGAAGGAAAAAGCTGAATGTGTTTAGGAATCCCGCAATAGGTGTTTTACAAACAGCCCTTTAACTGGCCTCTGTCATGCCCGTGCTCTGGCAGGACCAGTCACCAGCACACACAAAAGGCAAGGAGGGAAGTGCTGGGGTTAACAGAAACCAGCCTGCTTGCAGACTTTATTTTATACTAATAATTAAAGAACACAAAAGATACAAGTATTCTTTCCAAACAAAAACCACTCTGTCCAGGGCAAGCCAAAGCCAAATAATCTATTCCCCTCAGTGTTGCAGAATAAGCACTCTGGATAAGAAAAGTTCTGGGTTAGGACCAGCAAGAATAGTGAGAACTGCCCAGCAGGGATCTGCTGGTGGGTGTCCAGCAGGGCAGACATTCCCTGGATACTGCTGTTGAGTTTAGTAGACTCCTTAATTTCAGAGGTGTACTTGTTTTAGTTTGCTTTGGTCTTCTCACCCAGTAATGTAGAGTGGAATGAGAAATACAAGAACTGGAAACAGGAGAATCTGCAGAGGCAAGGTCAGAGAAGCTTGAACATTGAATGAGAAGTGTTTGCCTTTTGTGTCATATCTTTTAATGAAACATGTGGAAACTGTTAAGTGTATCCTTCTCCTCAGCAGACCTATTTAGCCACAGGGTCACAGATTAATCCAGCAGCTTAAAAAAATGCCTTTTTCAAATACACCTCCCCTGGGAATGTGTGCCACTGTAAAGATGCAAAGTGCTGTTGATGGGAATACATTACCAATAAAACTGCCACAGCCATGAGTATCACAGAAAACATGCTGCACTCTTAACTGATGCTCCAAAGTCATCCAAAGCTGCCACACCAATGCAGCAGCCTTGGTATCTTTTGAATTTAGCCACAAATGGGCAAAATCCAAGCCTGGCCATCAGATACCTAATGGAGTTTCCTCTGCAGAAGCAACCAGGGACATTTGTTGTCAGTCAGAGACCATGTCATATCCTCCACAGGAGCCCTTGCCAGGGTCAGCATCCCCTGAGGGGCTTCCACCAGCACTCCAGACCAAAGCTGCCCTGGGGAGGGCAGTCACCCCTGTAAGGACATCACAGTAGCAGCTACCTCACCCTCATCTCTGTGTCCCATCTCTGTGGGTGTAGCTGTGCTAAGGGGAGGAGAATCCCACCTCTACCCACTACATCAGACTTTGGTCCACAAAGACAGATAAGAGGTGGAGAAGCCAATTCTCGCTCTCAAAGACTTTGCCACTGAGGTTGAGCAATCCTGGCCAGCCCCTCTGCAGAGGCACAGCCTAAGCCTGCTCTTGGCATGGAGCTCTGCTGGCATGGTCAACAATACCTGCCTAAAACTATTGCTACCTGGTGTGCTCTGTGCTAAAAATTCCCAAATGTGGCTGTGCTGGCAGAGCTTCTCTGTGCAGGAGCTGGAGCTTAACATGCTGTGCTTTCACATTCCCTACCCCAGTCAAAAAAAAAAGCAGGAATAGGTTCAATACCCTGGGGCATGTCTTTCAAAATAAATTTACAGATTCTATCTGCAAACAGTATCTTCTGAGTATATAGAAAGACAGAGAAGTAAATCAATCAATCAGTCAATCAATGTACCTATCTATCTCAATAAGCATCCCCCATCCTTTACCCTCTGCTCAAACTAATATTCATTTGCAGTCAGGTCAATTTCCTGCTGCACGTTTGCATCAGACTCAACCTTCTGAATCTACCACCATAATTGTGCTGCCATCACATCTGGCCAAGTGTGGTTTCTTTTCCACAAATATCCTGTCAGAAAGCACTGCTGCTATAGTCACATAGGAAGGAGACTCCTGCAGCAGAAAGACAAGAATTCAGCTGCTGACGGAGTCTCACTAGGCCTCTCTCCATCATTTATCAACAACCCTGGTCAGCAGACAGATCCCAGATGACTGGAGCCTGGCTAATGTGATGCCCATCTACAAGAATGGCTGGAGGGGTTGTCTGGGGAAGTACAGGCCCACCAGCCTGAGCTTGGTACCGGGAAAGATCATGGAGAGGCTCATCTTGAGTGAGCTCACATAGCAAGTTGAGGGCAGCCAGGGGATCAGGGCCAGTCAGCATGAGTTTATGAAAGGGAGGTCTTGATTGACTAACCTGATCTCTTTCTATGACCATGTGACCTGCCTATTGGATGAGAGGAAGGCAAGACAAAGCCAGCATGTCTTCTTCTGGATTTATGTTGATATTTTTTATATTTCACACTGATAAAATGATATCTGACTGAAGGTTTCTCATCTATTCCTATTGGTATTATAAAAGTTCTGCAAGAGGACAAAGTTCATTACTTTTGCCTCAAAAATATAAAAGCAGACATAAACACATAGCAAAGAAGGGATCCACCCTGAAGTCTGTTTCCTTAATATGCGCTAAAAATATTTGGGTAGCAGTCCCATGGAGTTAAGTTATTATATGCTATTGACTTTGATGCAATAAATTTAGCATTATCTACTGTCATGGTTTATGATAGTTTCATATCTTGATTGACAGAAACCACTATAAAGCCTCATATCTGAACTTAGATCAAAAGAGATCATGCACTAGCTCAGACAGATGTTTTTTATTCAGTTCTTCCAGAAATGCCTGGAATTTCTACTGCAAGCCTTCTTGGGACTTTCCAGTTAGCTGGTCATCCACTAGGCAGCCTACACATTTCTGGAAGCTGTTGCAGACCTTAAGAGAGCTGGTAGAAAACTCATTTTCCATAGCTCAGGCCACATTTTTTTCTTGGGGAACCCTGCATTCCACAGCTTTCACTGTCTGAATTTGATATATGTGAAATCCAAGCTTCTAAACATGTTCCCAAGAAAGATTTATTTTTTTACCACCACAAATCCTGTAAAGCAGGCATCACAGTAGGAAAAACACTGGAAGAGAAGAAGTGCTAGAATAGGCAATAGAAGGATGAGGTAGCAGTATCATAATTTCCTAAAGGCTGAGACACTCAGAGAAGTCTACACACACTATGAATTTAGAAAGGAGGTGAGTGCCAGAGTTTTTTTCTGGAACCTGAAAATTCTGCCCCTGGCTTCAGGGCTTTACAAGGTGTGACACTCCTCTTTACACCAAAAAGACCCTCTGTGTCAGGACAGTGGACACGGTGTTTCTGACCTTGCAGACAATTTTGGCATTTCCTGACAATACCAACACTCATATCAGGAGTTACCCATGACCAGAAGCAGCAAGTGCCCCATATCATAAGCCTGGCACACTTGAGGTTACTTGGTTCAAAACTAGATCTTGTCATCCCCCCTCCTACGTACCAGTAGGATTGGGATTGAGCACTGGGATTCTGAAGTGACTTTTTGTTTTACTTGTGCTCCTAAATCTCTACTGTTATTTGTAAAAGCCTACTACTCACATATCAATGGTGAGATTTAGCAGCAAGAAACTACTGAGAAATGACAGTGCAAGTCAGTGGTAGTTCCTGTGCAACACATGCTGCTAACCTAATGTTCCCTTGGGGATGGGGGCCTCTCATGTCTTGCTGTGGCAATTCTGCATGCAGAGCTCAGTGGGAATGTTTCTGTGAGGTCCAACAGCAAATAGAAGGGACTTTTGCCTCCCTCCTCATCCACTCCTGGGTCACTTTGGGCCCCTCAACTGGACAACAGCAAAATCACAATCCCAGAAAGACCCTCTAGCCAGACTGGTGCTACCCACCATGTGCCCAAACACCCTCATCTCGCTGGCCATGTCTGCCAAGATGGGAGGCCAGCCCAGATGCAGGAAGATTTACCTGGACTTCTCAAGTGCTACATGACAGCTGTCTCAGCTAACCCTTCCCCAACGCTGTGCTCTGCCAGCTTGCAGACACAGGATCGGGAACTATGGGCTCTCCTGCATCTGGCCCTCCCAGCATGGAGGGAAGAGCCATGCACAGGAAGAATGCGGTGGCAGAGGGCTTGGACTTGGTCCAAATCCAGCCCCTTCCAGTGCAGGCAAGGGCACTGAAATGGGCAGCAAAGCAGTTCTGACTAAAACACATTTCTTTGCAGGCAGCAGGGACACGGAGAGCAGGCCAGACACATGATGTCATCCTTTTTATCACCCATAAATCTCCTGCTTTCCGCACTCCTAGCCAGCTCCATGATGTGGTGGATCAAACTTTGCTAGAGAAGGAAATAGAAGCCTTCTTGTTAATTCTTATGAAATAACCTGTGGGTTTGCCACAACAGATATCAAACATTATTTTTCCAAATCTATAGATCCTGTAAGACTTAACATGGGGATTAGGATGTACATTTGGCACAGCTCTATTACATATGCTGTAAGAGAAGCAACTTCACCCTGAAAGGACAGCACTTGCAAGTTTTGAGAAACCAGTGTCATGGAACATTCGCTTTCCTTCATATAAATATGGTGATAACTTGAGCCTCTATCTCTGCTGAAACCATCAGACAAGCAAGTATTCATCAGATCCAGATAAACTTGCTGGGGATGGACATGCCAACTTGAATTTTAGGGCTGGTTTCACATAGATGCAGCATTGTAGAGCAGATTAGAATAAAATTATTCAGGAGACATGTAGGAGGAAAAAATAAGGTATGTTCAGAAGTATATAACTTTTTATCTAAGTATTTAATGCTTGTAGAACATAGCAAAAATCCAGGTCTGGCCAAGGTCAAAGAGCAGCTGACCATAACATTAAATGTATCACTCAAAAACCAGTTCTTCTCTATTGCAATGTATCACTTCAGCTTAATTGGAGATTTAAAAGAAATACATAACTTGTAAGGTGACCACTCAAGCTCCTGCCCAATATTCTCAACCACAGAAAATGGCTTCTATGCCAGTGGTATCTTTGTCTCCCTCAGAGGAAAACACAGTGGAAAAGGGAGCACGGGATACAGTCAGAAGCACAGTTGTGTTTCCAACAAGAGGAACTGGCCAGAACCTTTCTTTCCCTGCAGCAAGGATGGAACAGGAGCTGCCTGTGCTGCAGGACAAGGCAAACTCCATCTCCCTGCTACAGAGCAAACACTGAGGACAAAGCCCAGGCATACTGCAATCCATCAGCATCCTATGTCTGATGTCTCCTGACAGCACACAGAAACCTGATGGGTTTCTGGTCAGCTCCTCCGCAGAGACCCTGGGTCTTTCTGCTGACAGGTGGAATTTGCTGCACATGGCTCACTGCTTGCATTGGGTAATTCAGGCACTGAGATACCATGAAGTATTTTTAAAGGAGGCTGTTATGTGGAGGAAGAGCTACAACACTGTCCCACCATGGGCAGGCAAGGAATCTGTTCAGAGCCCAGGGAACACAGCACAAAGGTGCTGTCTTACATAGATGTGGGGTAAGAAATGCCCATCGTGTCCTACAGCTACCAACAGGTTATACCAGAGTAAACAGTGCCAATGTAAGGGATCTACATGAGTGTGTCTTGGATGCAGGAGCCCATGCTGGGTGAGTCAGTGCAGAGGCAGGTGCTGTCACTGCTCAGCCCTCTGCTTGTGTTTTGTTGTAACAGCTTCTTCCCCTGTACCTCACCCTTTATCTCAGCTAGTGTCTGTGGATATCCAAAGACATGTTCTTAGTAAACATATGGTATTTAAGATCTGAATCACAGAATCTGGAACTATTAAGGCTTTTATTGTTGATATCTCTTAAGCAGTGCATCTGGCTAATTCTCACAGCCTGTGAGGACTAGAGCTCTGTTATTTCTTACTTTGGATGTTTACATGAGTATCAGTTATTGCCTTGTGGCCTTTTTCAGAAGTATAGGTTATTAGTAATTTTTTTTATATTAAGAGAGTGCCTAGAAATTTTAGGCATGAACAAATGATCTTTTTGGTAAGGTCTTATCCAAACACATAACAAAATAATTCTCCACTCCCCTTCAAGTACATGGTCAAGGCAAAAGAGAAAAAAGAACTGGCATATATGGAGCGTAAGAAAACAATATCTACATATGACAAAAGTTTACTGTGAAAGTGGCTGGGTTTGAGTGATTAAAAACTGTGAATGTAATTATGAACTAAACAACATCAGAGTTAAATATAGAAATAGCTCTTCTGGGTCAGAACAGGCTGCTGAGCTTCTCCTTAGTCTGCACCTCACCATCATGCACAATCTCCTTGCATTCCCAGGTCCAGGGTTGACGTCTCTACGGGTATTTGATGGACAATCTTCATGGCAATGACTGTTCATACAAGCATGACAACAAATTCACATCTATCTTTTCTGGCTAGTGCTCCACAGTCAGGAAATCGCACCTTAACTCAGACACCAACCCTAGGGGAAGCTCCTATCGATGCACAGTTCCCAGTGCTGGCACTTGGGAATTGCCCATGGCCTGACCAATGGCAACAGAGACTAAGTTTGACCAAGTGTATTTTATATAAGCTGCACATTACACTCAGGAGATTGTAGCATACATCCTCTGAGAGGAATGAAGTTACACAGCTGCTCTGAAAAAAATTTCCTCCCTTCCTTCCTTCCTTCCTTCCTTCCTTCCTTCCTTCCTTCCTTCCTTCCTTCCTTCCTTCCTTCCTTCCTTCCTTCCTTCCTTCCTTCCTTCCTTCCTTCCTTCCTTCCTTCCCCAGGAGATTGTAGCATACATCCTCTGAGAGGAATGAAGTTACACAGCTGCTCTGAAAAAAATTTCCTCCCTTCCTTCCTTCCTTCCTTCCTTCCTTCCTTCCTTCCTTCCTTCCTTCCTGTATAGTAGAGGAAATGCAATTCCTGTAACACTGCTTCACTTCCATAAAGATACTCACATATGAGAGATGCAGGTGTGCATTTCTGTCTATGTGTACACATCAGCTCTTCTTTCGGAGGAAGAATTCAACATTTGTTCTTAGTTTTCCATTACTATTACTTCCCCTCCCAGTGGGTTTCAAAAGTTAATAGAGCTTCTTCAAAATTATTATACTGTTCCCTCTTCTTGAACACCAGGAAAATCTGATACTCATGGTAATGATTTATTTGAAAACTCTTTCCACTCACCTACAGTTATGAGCAATGCCTAAACATACTGTAAGATCATCAGTCTGAGAAATCTGAGGCCAAATTCTTCTTTCTGTGACATTTTTGATTGCAAGTGAAGCTGAAGGGTTTAACCAAGACTTGGCAGTGTAAAAGCACTTCTAAGTGCAAAATGTCTCTCACCTGGGCAGTATCTCAGCAGAGCAGGTGGGTGGCTCCAGGGACAGAGATGCTTATGAATACAGATCTCTTGCATTCTGTAAGCTGGGGAAATGGGGGAGTCTGTTGCCTTCCTCTCGGTGTCTCGTTTGTTGCTGTTCATTTCCTTTCTGTTCTTGTAAGTGCCTGAAATGACACATTTAATCTGGAGTCAGAAAGAATGTTTCTTGCCAAACTAAGTGGAATTAGTTTGGTTCTGGTTCATTGGGTGAGAAACAAGACCTCTTCCTTTTTACACCAATTAAATCCAAAGCCAAACAGTTTTCCTCCTTCATCTGGCTGTTTAAACAAAACCTCTTGACGTAGCCTTATGCAGACCTTTCATAGCCTTATGCACGGCCATCAGATATTAGGAAGAAATTCTTTAGTGTGAGGGTGGTGAGACACTGGCACAGACTGCCCAGGGAAGTTATAGATGCCCCATCCCTGGAAGTGTTCAAGGCCAGGTTGGATGGGGCTTTGAGCAACCTGGTCTAGTGGGAGCTGTCCCTGCCCATGCAGGGGTGTTGGAACTAGGTTATCTTTAAGGTGCCTTCCAATGTTAACCACTCTATAGTTCTATGATATAAAAATATATCTGTATGTGCATAACTATATGGATATGTCTATATAGAAAAGATCCCTATACATGGCAAACCCATCACTGAGCAATCCTTATTCTTAGAGCATTTGCTGCTCCACATGGGATACTGTTTAAGGACGACCACGCTAAGACATTGGCTCAGATCACATTATCTATAAAGAAGTTGAACGTTATTTTTCCAGCCTGTACATGAGTTGAATGGCCAGATTTTTCTCCTTCAGTGGAAGAATACTGAAATATTCAGAGGTCCCACATGAAGTATAAATATGCTAATTCCATTAACTCCCTTAATCATTACCATAGCATCATCCTGAAAACACATTTGTCCAGACGTGAATTATTCCCTAATGGGATAAACAGAAATATCTGTAAGAAGTGTCAGGCCTCTGCCTCCTCTCACAGAAGAGCTGCTTGAGAGCCCAGTAAGGACAGGATTCTGACATGTCCTTGAAAAAGCCCAGTGACAAAAGTAAAGTGCTCTCTGCAGTGGCCCAGAGCCTGGTCCCAGCCAAGACCTGCCAGCTGTTCCGATTCACTTTCAGCAAGCACAAATCTGCCAGAGGAAAAATTAGAGAAACATCTTGGGAGTTGTTGCCTAGACTTCAGGGCAACTTCCCCATGGTCTCAGTTACTTCAGGTCACACGGAGAGAGCTTGTGCCTCTTCCTGCAAGCTGCCACCAGGCTACCTGGACAGGAGACGACAGACAGTCCTCTAAATTCAAATGACAGGAAAGGACTTCTAACCACGCTCCCAAATGCCCTGGTGTCAGTGCAATGACCTCAGGTTTTCATATTAAATTATCCATCCCCTGCAGCTAATCAACTAGCAGGGTTTTTCTCATTTAATGTTTTCCCTATGAGCCAGAGAAGAGTTTGTTGTTGGTAACAACAAAACATAACAAACCCATATTTTACCCTAGGTAATTCAAGATTGTGCAGTCCAGTGTGCCAGTGAAATTTTTAACCTGCTTAGTGGTTACAGTCCAAATCTTCAACTGCAAATTTGTTAAAAGGTAGGAACAAAATTCCCTTCTGAAAACATCATCAATGTTTTCATGCAGATACCGGATTTGAGACATGAAAACACTGTGGGATTGCTGCAGTATAAATCTCTAAACAATGAAGGGAGAAAAAGAAAATTAAACAACTGTATGGGAGATTTTACAAAAAAAGACCTGACAAAAAAGCTTAGTGGCATTACAATAAACACAGAGGGATGTAGAGGACGTACTTCAGGAGTAGCATATATACAATAAAGGCACACGCTGAATATAATTAAATTGCAGGGTGGGCAGTGTTTGAAAAGTCAACACCTTAAAAAGCCACACAGGCTCCAAAGGGAGTCAGGCAGAACAGGCTAATTACAGCACTTCAATGCACCCTTATCAGAATTTTTTTGGTATTCATACTAATGTTTCTGAATTCCTGTTTCAGCCTCTGAGGACAGGTGTAAAATATCAGTCAGCAGATGCCATAAGTCAAAAAATATGTCTAATTCTAGCACTTTGGCAGTAAGTTACAAAAAAGTTTGTTGTGTAAGTGACATACATACATTTGTGTTCAACTGTTTTATTTCATTTAAAGCTCTTTTTTAACCATCAAATAGGGATTAGAGTGTAAGCACTTTTAAACTTCTGTAATAAAATATTTTCCCAGAGACACTTTCTTAAGTCCAGTGCCTGACTGAACTTTCAGCCAGGCTTCAGCCAACACAATAAAAGAGGTTATTGGCCAAACATTAATGACAATTAGTATGCTGTTGATAAAGATAATTTCAGGCAATGCAGGCCCCATTCACTATACTGCAAAGCCCTAGAAGTCCAATTGCTTGTTGGAGTGTTCACAGCCCCATGCTGCTGTGCCTCTGGAGAGGACATCATCTGTTCAGAAGTGCCACGTTTTCAGCACTAGAGCTGAGAAACCTCTTTGGCTTTTTTAAGACTCTTATGTTTTGAAGCAACAGAACTCATTCCTTTTGGCAGACATTCTTTCCAAAATGTGCAGATAATTCCTATACAGCAAAAATGAATGATAAAATTGCACTGTGCCAAGAGGAAAACATATAAAACAGACCTTCCTGAGAGAAGCCAAGCTAAACGTGTCTTGCAGTCTTCAGGAATCTGCCCTGCTTCAGCTCCTGTTGCCCAAAAAGCAGGGCAGTGCTGGGCTTGGCAAAACCCTGAGTGCTCATGCTGACAACCTGCTGATCCCAAGGGCTGCACCCCTCCAATGTGCTTGGTAGCCAGCACCATTGTCAAGTGCTGCCCCCATCACACAGTTTCACCTGTAGACTGCCACATTCATACATCTACAGGCTCATAATCTTTGTTTATTTCTAAAATCTCTAGTGTACTTTCTCTGACCGATTTCTTCACTTGCCTGTTATCCTTCCAGGTCTTCATGTCCCTTCAAATGCAAAAATATCCTCAAGCTTATCCTCCTTCCTACTCCTCCACTGAGTCTACACTTCTCCTCTTTACTTCCTTCATAGAACTCATGTCCACTCTCCCCACGACTGCATGACCTCCAACACTGGTCCAGGTCTCAGATGCTCCACCAAAACTTTATGCATGATCCCTTGTCTGACTGGTAAGCTTATGTCTTCCTACTGGGTGCCATATGTCAAACTCCCAAGGCACTTCTCTTCATGAACCAATTGAAACGGCAAGTTTCTCATCATTTGCTCATGCAACCAGAACCAATTTCTCTCACAACCAGACCCAGAGAAAGTTACATCATTGGATGTTATTTTTGTTTTTTTGAACACAGCATCCTAGAGCATTACCAGTGGGACTGTGAGGATCTGAAATTGGAATATTTGAGTTGAAAATAAGAAGAAGGCTGATTTATTTTTTTTTCCCCTCCTTTTCTATTTGTGTTTAATGTACTAAAATACTTGTGAATCTTTCTGGAGATTCACCAGCAATAATTCCAGAGGGATTAATATTATTACTTTTTCTGGATCCAGTTAAACCCAACATCCACTGCCCTCATCACTAACATATGTTACACAGAGCTAAATGTATGATCGTATTGTTAATTGCATATGCTTTGGCTTCTTTCGTTTGTCTTCTGTGGGCACTGATATCTGTTTTCTGCTCTGAATTTGCCATCAATAAGACAGAACCCATCCAGAGAGAGCAATTAATTGCTTGTACAAAGTAATCTGTAATAAAATGCTACAAAGAATGTCATCAGGTAGGTCCCATGGATATTACAGAGAGTTACAACCATTTCTGAAATGAGGAAAATATTGCAATTGCCGCCACTGTTCACTGCACAGCTTGGCTTCTAAAAATGCTGGCATTGCCAACATTTGCAATTGTGTCATGAGCTGCTGATACTGAACTTTCTGATGAAGTCTCCACTCCTGAAAGTATCTGGATTAGATGAAAATCTCAACTTTCACTGTCTTTCTAATCTACATGATTAGAAAAACCTGGCAAAATGTGGGTGTTGTTTCATTTACTTTTACTGTGTGCAATTTAAACACTTGGTACAAGCAGGTCATCTGCTCTTCTCTACAGTCCATGAAAGAGGCTGATACCTCCCCGGACTAACCTGCCCACCTCTACTCACTGCCAGCTCAAGCTGAGCCTGTGCAGTATCTCATGGAGGTAGAACAGACAGGGCGGCTCTTTCTCACCTGTGCCCACACTCACCCTTCTTTGACCCTCATCCAGCAAATTGATTCAACCAACAGTAACTTGATTTCAGATTAAATCCAGCAGTGAAAACAAGATGTTTAGGCCAACAAAGATTAGCACAAAGAGCATAAAGTGGAGTGATCTCAGATGGTGTCTCCTGGAGTGTTTGAGCCACAGCCTTGCTGTGATGGCCATTGACCCCAACAGTGCTGGAGAGTGACAAATCCAGGTGGCTGTGTGGCCCAGTATCAACTCTACAACAGCTGACCTCTGGTCAGGTCTTGGCTTGAACGCCTAGGTGTGTTTAAGTGCTGTCTAAGCCATGAAAAGCATCAGCTGCACAGGCAGAAAGCTGTGAGCACAGAAAGAGTTTGGAACTGTGAAGATAACAGAGCCAAATCAGTTTCACTGGTGCTAGATGATACAAAGGAGAACAATGACTGTGGATTGTGGCTTAGGAGATTTCTCTTAACATTAGATAAAATCTTGTCCTCAGGAGGCACTGCAGCACCAGGGTGCTTCCTTGCCTTGGGGGTTTCCCCAGAACTTGTTTGTTTGTCAAGAGTGGGGATGGACTAGGTGACCTTCAGAGATGCCCTCCTACCAGGGAATCTGGAGACTTTGTGATATCCTCACCCAAAAGCAAGTGGATTTCCCATGAGTGGTTATGCCTGCCCTCCCCAGAAAGAACTGATGGCATACTCCTAGGGTGCTGACAGGAGTGAGCAGAAAGGCTCTGTTTTGAGAGGCATGACTTGTGCCCCATGTCCTGGAATATGCTCCATTTTGGTTTTTAATACTCCCCTTCACTGCCCTACAGCAGTTGTGAAATAAATAATAATGTTTTAAAAGCTTCCTTCAAATAATGGTGGTGGTTTTTCTATTTTCAAGAATCTTTTTAGTCCAACAATATCCTTTCCCTTTCTGTTTCCCTTTCCCTTTCCATATCCTAGTAAGAAGAAAAACAAGAACCAGCAGTCTGACTAAAATGAGTGTTTAGCATGGTACAGACTCAAAAACAATAAGCCAAATGGCAACAAGAGCTGCGTAGATAGGATTAGAACTGTTTCTATTGCTGCCAAAAGTTTTTATATTCCCAGAAGCCTTGTTAAAGATGGGGGAAGATTGATGTTGGCTGGAAATACTGAGTTAAAAGAGGAAAATGCAAGTTCTGTAAAAGAGATGTATTGTATGCTAATCAAATTCAATAAAAAGCTATTTGAAAGACAAATACAGTAGTGTATCGTGGGTAGAGTAGAAGTGACTTTGAAAGAAGCAATGGTTAAGAAAATCTAGCACTTGCTCTCACTTTCTAAGAGAGATTCAGAAGAAAAAGCAGCAGACAAGCTGGGAAGCAAGTATGTTTTCCTACATAAGAAGTAGCTAGACATGGAAGTTCCCAAAATATCTTACTGGAGGAGCGGAAAATGCCATGGGAGGGAGAGAAAGAAGAGTCTTTTCACAGTTTGAAGCCCAAAATTCTACCTGCGTGGGGAATGCTTCCCCAAAAAAATCTGTCCCACAACCTGAACCAGTGGGCATGTGGGAAACACTGGATTTCTGCTTCATGTAGACCCTAGAGGCTCAAAATGCTGTGTTTAAAGAAAAAACATGGAACTAGAAACCAGTCACTAGAATGCAAGCAGCAGGCATCTATATGGTCACTGAAAAGCAAACCAACCTCTTTTCAGGCTAGAAAAGCAGCTGTGCTGGTTTGGGGATTCAGCATTTGAAACACCATTAAGCATCTGATGCAGAAAAAAAGATGCAAAGTTAGGAGTAAGAGAAAGATTACTTTTTTTAAAGTAAAAAATTGGTAGGAAAAAAAGAAAAAAAAATTCCAGTCCAGTACATTAAACCAACTAGTTTTCCTCAGGAACAAGATTTTTTTCTTCACTAGCCCACTGAGGCAGCAGCATCCTGCAGGGGTCAGGAAGCCTCAAGAAGGGATATAGGGACAAAGGCAAGAAGCAGCAAAGCTGTGGCACAGCTGAGGTAGAGATATTGGCCATTGTGATAAAGTCCCACCACCCTGTCTAAAACCTGGGTGTCACTTTGGACTTGAGCTTTTCTCCAGATCCTCACACTTAGGCTGTCTGCATCTTGCACCTACAGTGTGTAATTACAAGACAACTACCTCTAAAACTAGTTTCTCACGGTCTCACATCTTGGTTAATGCATCATCTTTTCCTCCAACATGCACAAAAGCTGTTCTGATCCATCCTTTCACTCAACAGTTCTCTCAGCCCATTTTTATGTGGCCTACCTCTCCCTTGGCATCTCCACATCAACATGCCCTCAACTTGGCCACTTCAGTAGTAGAAGGGCAGAGGCAGGAACATGCCCCTAAGGGGATAAGGAGACATAAAGTTTACACTGAGGTGTACTTGTATTGTAACCACCAGCAAACAACCTCTGTCCATCTGAATTTGCTTTCAGTCAGCACATGCTCCCATGGGGAATCCACACAGCTAAGGGCAAAATCACACATTGTGCAGAAACATACACAAAGGATAAACAGCAGGCAACAGTGCAAAATCCAGCCTCAGTAACCCAGCTGTTTTTCAAAAAACTTGAACCTGACTGTGTAAATGCAGAGCTCCAAAACCCCAGCCTTAGCAGGATTAGCGGGGGCTTGATGGGACATCTTTGCTTTGAAGTCAACTGTGTCACTGAGCAATTTTTTCCTGGCATCCAGCTGTTGGACCTCAACTTAAAATGGCTGCCACAGTGCCAGGCCACA
>NW_009953649.1:4697754-4721172 GCF_000747805.2 Chaetura pelagica
ACCACCAGGTCTGATCACTGCTCATAGCTATGTAACATGGTTAACTGCATGAACTGAACCACACAGAGAAAGGTGCAGGGCAAATGCACTCTGGGGCAGCAGAGGGCAAGGTGGTGACCAGGTGGATGGCTGTCTGGGAAGTGAGTTTCACCTTTTGTTCCTGCAGGCACAGCATTCACATTTGTTCAGGAAATATTGTCAAGGAGATGTAAAAGCCCTTCTGTAGTTCTGATGTTCAGTCAGGACCTGGGACAGGAATTAGCAACACTATCCATCTTCAGCCACAAAGGAGAGAGCCTCTGGGGGGGCGTGGGGGGAGCATTTCCCACTTCTCAGAGGAGTGGGGCAGAGAGACACCCTCACAATACTGATGTGGGGCTTTTGGTGGGGAGCTGGGAGGAGAAGAAGTCACTGCTGGACAATAAGTAAGGAGAAGAATGCTTTGAAGGGTATCTTTGTAATGTTTTTTACATTATTTTGCTGGCTGGACGGCAGAATGGAGCATCTGTTTCCAGCTACAGAACTGTTCATGGAAAATATTCTGGCTGCTGCAGAGGCTCCCTTCCCCCTCCCCAAGGCCTTCCCCCCAAACCGCACCAGCGCTGGATTGCAGGCTCCATCACTCAGGCCACTTGGTCTGTAAACACTGGCAATAGATTTATATATGGAGTCCAGATATGTCCTCAAATTTATGATTATAATGGAGTGATTTACACTGCAAACAAAAGAGCTAATGGGTCACAAGACTCGTCTTCCTGTGTTTCAGTTTGTTTCCCTGATGCTTTTCTTCTTCTTTCACTTTTGGGGAGTTGAGGATTGGGTTTTGATTGTGAGGGTTTTTTCCACCAGAGAAACTGCTTCCTTATAGCTTGACTGTGCAAGGCAAGAGGGAGGAGACAGGCCAACAGGAAGCAGAGACTTGACGTGTCTTGTGCATTTAATTGTTTTTAATTTATGAGCTGTAGGCAGACAGTGGCTGCAGCACATTCAAGCTTCTTTAGGAAATTACACAAAGATTTTTCCCTCCAGTCTCTGAATATTTTGCATCCCAAATAAAAGTCTGAGAGAGTGCAGCTCAGCATCCGGACCCACGTAGCAACTGTGTATGACTGACAAACTTTAGGCTTCATTGTTACTCAGAGTTTTCCTGCATGAAGGCAGCTGAGAGAAAACCGAAGAGCTGCGATGAAATCAGAAAAGCTGATGACAGTGGATGCTTGCTCTGAAGGTTTACACTCCCTCTCTTCCTGCTCAACACCATTTCCATATCCACTTGTCTTCCCTGTACTGGTGAGAAACCTTAAAGGAAAAAGAACAAAGTAAAAAGAAACAGGATCTTGGAAGAGAAGAAGAGATGCTGCTGTGAATAAAGGATGCCAGATGGGAAAATCACCACAGAGAAATGCAGTGTGAATCACTACAACGGGAATTATGGCTCTTTTAATATACCTGGACCTCAGAAGGCAGACATAGCTGCAGACACTGTGTGTCAGAAGCCTGGCATGTATTATTACTATTACTAAATACTTAATCTCAAGTCATTTGGAACATCTGATTCTAAAAAATCTCCACAAGAACACTGAGTAGCCTGGATCTCACTGCTGACAATGGTGAAAAGGCAGATAAAACCTTTAATTCTGTTCACAATGTGAGGCATCCACCATAAGTATCTTTCCACTCCAAATATGCTAGGCACAGGAAGCTGCAGGTATGAAAGTCTATTTGGGTTAAAGGGACAACTTTACAAGCTGATGAACCAGAAGTAGATCAAGACCTATCACGTACAAAAGCACTCCTTTCTGGCTCAGACACAAGTTGTTGGAGGATGCAGAAGCATCCCTTCACATTTGCCCCTGTCTTATGCCATTCCCTAGCTTCCACTGTTAGAGATTGGCAGGGACCAGCTTGCTGGGCTGGGAGGTTCTCTGTGCTGACCCACTTGGTTGCTCTGATGTTCCTGTAGATGTATTTTATAGCCATTCTGGTCAGTTATTCCCACATCTCTTCTAAGATCCATGAAAGAGCATCTCAGGTCTTACTTACATAGCAGTTCACACTGCTGTATTTTAATGACTCTGATTGAGCCAATAAGGCATCAAATACTGCAATACTGTATTTTGACTTTGCTTAAACACTTTTTTTTTTTTTTTCCAACAGATTAAAATAAATCAGAATAAGCCACTCAACCCCCAGTGCCCTGTATCTACACTATTCTATTTAGCCACACCGGCTAAAATGCACAATGGTATTTTGGTGATGATATTTTGCATGCAGAACAGGCCCTTCTTGTAGATCCTTGGGGACAATTTGCTCTATACTATTACACTATGCTGCTGCTGTTGATAGGAATTACTTTTTCAGATAATATATAGAGGTTCTATAATGCTAGGGTCTAGCACATATCTCTGCAAGCCCCCCTCTCCAGTCTTTGCGGGGTGAATTACCACAGAGTTGACACTCAGCACTCATGCCTCAGATTTAAGCCTTTGAGGATCTGGAGAGCCATCTTTTCCCTGGAAAGGCTGCTTGGAGTAGTAGGATGCCTTCGAGGCATCCAGGCCCTGTGTGGGATGAGCACTTTGTTCCACTGCACGAAGAAGAGCAGTATTTAAACTTGGATTTTGGACTGTTTTGCAACGCAAGTATAAACAGCAGTTATACCCAACACATACTTTACACCTTGCAGTGACAGAGTGTGCTTAAAATTGTTCTTTCCATTTGTCTGCTCCTGCTTCCAACAAAATGATTCAACCTTGCACATCATTCAGAGCTTGAATCTTGCACAGGTTATTTTACATCCACATGCTGGCAGAGGTGAGAAAGTCTTTTGGCTATAAGGGTTGCTTAAAGTATATTGCTTATACTCAGTGTTTAAAACTAAATCATATGGAAAATATATTGGGAATCCTGAACCTTCAAAAAGACAGCATTTAGAGCAGTTGGCTTCTAATAAAGGATAGGGTAGAAGAAGTTGGAAAAGATAATTGTGTCCTGAACAAAGCACCAAAGTGAAAACAGCTCTTTTCATAATCCCAGTTTGATATTAATCAGCCTACTAACACTACAAGCAATGTACACCCCAAGGTCAAGGCAATCAGCTTTCCCAGGTCAATCCATTCACTCCACTCTTGTGCTCAAGATAGGAAAGCATTAAAAGCCTCCTGAGCTGATCACAAGGAGCAGAGCTCTGCCAGTCCACATCACTAAAGAGGAAAAAGTGGAGCAGCAGCACGGCTTTTGTTGGCACCCTCTTGTGTAAGTCACTCCCCAGTATTCACTGCTCTGGAGGAAGAGCAGAGCCATGTCAGGCAGGCTGCTGGGAGCCACCATGACGGTCCCTGCCAAACACACTGGGCACAGCCGGCACTTTTGCCCATCAACTGGGCACCTCCATTCAAGCCCTTGTCACCTGTAGGTGGGATGACTGCCTTGCCAACCCCTGGGCCCACAGCTCCCGTGCAGTGGGGGCAGAAGCTGGAGGCTGACACCCATACCTGCCCCAGGCACAGGGAGAGGGGAGCAGAGCTTAGGGTCCCCTCCCCAGGGGCTGGATTTCCAGGAGCAGCGTGGTCTCTGTCTGCAGCTCCTGCCAGCACCACTGTTTTCTCTTCAGGCTGCTCTTGGCTTCCTCCTGTGCAGCTGTGCTCTCCACATCAGAAGGGACTTTTCAAAGAAAAGTGAAATTAGTAAAAATTAAGATAACTGAACTCATATTGTTTTACCAGGGAGACTGTCTGTGGTTAGCAAATAGACATGAAATGTTAGAAAATATTTTCTAACAGTACCCTATAGAGATGACTTGTCTGTAAAATATGAAGTAAAACTGGCAGGAAACCACCACGTTGACTTAATAAAACATAACATTAACTGACACCAAAAAACAAACTAGTGAAGAAGTAGAAAACTTTACAACCTCAGTTATTTGAAAAATACAGAAGTAGCCCAGCTATTAAATCGAAAGGGATCATTAAGGTAATTTGCACTGTTTGGTCAACTGCTATTAAATGTGATGCCATGAATGCACTGGGTTGGAATTTCTTGGACTCTTATTATTCTCATGACTACTTCTGCTTAAAAAAATAGTAAAAGACTACAAAATGTTTTGCAATACTCATTTAGAAATTACTTTAAGCAACCTGGTCTAGTGGGAGGTGTCCATGCCCATGCAGGGAGATTGGAACTAGATGATCCTTAAGGTCCTTTTCAACTGAAACCATTCTATGATTCTATGACATATTTCTAGCTGAGCCAATCAAGGCTTCAGAGTTTATGGAGCATGTGTCTTCCCAGTGCATAATGGTACATACATTCTTGACATATTCCACAGCTCAGACTGGGTAACTAGAGGTACTACTGGAAGCAGGTATTGTTAATCCCTTCTGTCTTTTAACTAGGATTTTACAAGAACATCCATGCACAGAAAAGATGAAATAAGATAGTTATTTGTCCACACCTATATTTTTTGTACTGATGTATTCCACAGGAACCCTGTAAACAAGCCAGGACTCCACAGCTGGCACGACACAGGTATGAGACAAATGCAGAGCCTGGCAACCATCTCCACAGCATGCTGTGCTGAGCCCATACATCACATGCATTAAAATGAAAGGAAAAACAGGTGCAAACATTATTCTTAGCCATTTCTTCACTATTGTGGCCTTCTGGGCAATAGCTCTTAAGAGGCAGCCCTAAAGTACCTCTCAACACAAACAGCAAAAATATTCTTGTTCACCCTAGTCCTGGCTTAACCCCTCATGCCATGGGAGCTGGAAGAGCTGCACAGTTTCTGTTCTGCCAGTCATTAGCAGCTTGCTGCTGCTCATGGTGTTCAAATGACTGGCAAGGTGGGAACAACATCAAATCACAGAGAGGCATGAACATCAGTGCTCATACTGCAAGCAAGGCCTTGTGATGCTGCAGCTGCTTTTATTTTACTTGCAATACTGCAGTCCCAACTCTTGAGTCTTTGGGGTGGGAATCTGGGGTACCAGATCACCTTGATAAGGCTGCGAGCAGAAGGCTCTGTGTAATCCTGCCTCAGGTGGTACATGATGCCAAAGCCTTGCTGAAAAGGCCTGTTCCATAACTAGATGGGTGCTGACCCTATTCTTCTCCGTTATCTTCTCTGTCTGAAGTGTCTCAGTTTTACCGCATCTCCTCTAATAGCACAGTCAGTCATTCATTCACTTTTAAATGTACAACAGCAATTTCCCCATCTCTTTCTAAAGACAAGCGCGGCACATGCCAGGGTGTCAGTGATGCTTCCAGCTCCCTCTTCACCAGGCAGACACAATAGTTGAAAGACATATCACATACAACAATAAATACAACTACTGTAAACTTTTTTTTTCCTTGTATGTAGACAGCCACAGGAAAAGGGAAAGGTGAGGGGTTTTGTTGGTGGTCTGTGTTTTAAGAGTGTCTAGTGCCCCAGATTAAAGCAAGTAACTAAGTCTCTTGAATGATAAAAAAAATATAAAGAAATTATTTAGGAGAACAAAGTAATTATATGGATTTGATTAGGCCATCCCCCTTAAATTCTTAAGTGGTTAGCCATTGTTCTAAAAAGAGATTACTCCAACTGACAACATGCAAAGATTTAATATGCTTTTTCCCTCAGGCTAAAGAAAAATTGGCTGTCCTTTTCCGGAGTTAAAGGCAAACAGGTCACATTTATCATCCTGCCATTTATGTTCAAGAACTAGCAATTTAACTGTTCCTAAATGGTTTGGCTTGGCCCTCCTGAGACTGCAGATGGCTTGTGGTTTATATGCAATCTTATCTGCTAGAAGTGACTAATGTTAGAATAACATGGCACTGCAATCTTGGCATTCTGGCAAGCTGGTGAGATCCCAGCCCCAGATTCTCCTGCTTAAATGCTGCTGGTAATTTGAGCAGTGTTTGTGTTAGGACTGTGATTTATGTATATAGGTCCCAGATAAGTTACCACAAAGGAAAAAATAATTGATAAACTCTCCACTAGCCTTCTGAGTCGTTTTTTCCCCTCCTGGGATCAAAACTTATTTAGAAAAAAAGATTATTATTCTCTCCCCACAGCTATAAATTCCTCAGCCATCTCCTCTGTTACCATGCAGTCTGCTGGGCATATTCCAGAATTTTTTCTGAAGTTTTCTCAGACTTCCATATAAGTAAAAAAATTCCACAGTCCCACTCCATGCCAGCGTGACAGCTGACCTTTACTGATTGGTGTAAATTCGTATTAAACACCCAATTCCACTGATGCTGAGCAGCCAGTTACACTGATTGGTAAATTAAGGACACAGAGTCTGCACAGGACTGTAGGCAAGTGCTGCCACAATTGTCACACCTGTCTCTCCAGCAGCTCCAGTGCATTGTAGCAAACCAACCTGCCTTAGAAACACTGGGGACAGGATCCATCCAGCCATCCCCACGTAGTCTAGCACTGCTCACCTCCAGAGAAAGAGGTGTTGTGGGGCAGTTATAAAAAAAGAGGTGGGGGAAAACCCCAATATCTATGTAAAAATACACAAATGGTACAAAACAAATTAACTCAGCCATTGAAGGCAAATAAATTACTGCCAGGTTCTGAGTCAAGTGTGAGTTGAAGTGCTTTGTGAAAATAGATGCAGCATCCTCAGTAAGCAGGTGCTGATGGTGAAGGCTTCCTACCAGGACCTGGTGTCCCAGGAGTGGTGCAGCTCCCATGCCTGTCATGGGCTGGAGGTGCAAGGCAACTGACTGCTCATGGCCCATGCATCCCTGCTCCCTGCTAAAAGCTTGAATTAGCCAACAATAACAGTGTTTGTTTTGTTGCCATCTCAGTAGACACTCTAATGGAGCTAATAGGAAAAAGAAACCTCACCAGAGAAGGGAAAGGTCAGGAGGCTAATAAAATGAATGCAACTATTGTGCATTCACTTGGCAATTCAAAAAGGAGTGTCATTTCTCTCCTCTCCTCTCCTCTCCTCTCCTCTCCTCTCCTCTCCTCTCCTCTCCTCCCTCTCTCTTTTCCTTCCCTCTTCTCTCCTCTCCTTTCCTCTTCTCTCCTCTCCTTTCCTCTCCTCTCCTCTCCTCTCTTCTCCTCTCCTGTGTTTTTCAGTACTAAAAGAGCCCACTGACAAATTCAAAATGAAATTTCAGCTTTCACACGTGACTTGTTACTGACAATAATGTAATTGCAGAGTTGGGAATTTTAGAGGTTTAGGTTTATGCTTCCTAGATTCCCTTTTCACTTTGTTTCATGGAATTTTCAGAGTTGGAAGGGATCTCTAGGCATCATCTATCAGTGCTGGCTACCAAAGAGAATCAGTATAATCCATGATAAAATGTTGGCCAAAAAGGTAATTTTACTCTAAGAACCCTGTATTGCTCTTGAATGGCACAGCTGGGCAGCTGCTGCCCTTCTTTAGTGTTGCCCTACTAGGTAATTCATGGTTGCGTGATCTTCAAGCTTGTGAGTGTCCTGCTGCTTATAATCAAACACCTGCTGAAAGTGCTTGGCTGGACTGGGGCTTTGAGTCCACAAAACACAGATTGGTAAATAGTCTTCTGAGCACATCCCTCTCCAGCACTGAATCAATACTGTGGGGCTGTTGGATTCAGGAACAACCATTCCTGTTTGTCTAAGAGTACACAACTACATGTATGCATCACATACATACACCCCGTGTATCTGAGAGTCACTAGCTACACACAGGGCTGGAATCTGAGCCTCTGAACAAAAGCAAAACCACTACAGCACTGGAAATTATATCCCTGTGGATAATGGATTTAAATGCAGCTGCTGCCCCTCTCGGGGTAGGATGTCCCTGCGCTCCCTGTCTGACAGCCAGGGACAGGGCTCTGCAGCAGCAGGGGCAGCCTGGGGCTATGAACATGTGAGCACCTCAGGAGGATCTACCGGGTACCCCAGTTCTTGCCCTGCACCAAGGCAGGACCTATGACCAAGGTTACGTCCTCCTGTTCTCCCAGACCTCAGCTCCCCTTATAGGCAGGGGAGAGGCACAGCCACAACTCCAAAGAAAGGCAGCTGTTTTAAGGCATCTGAACACAGCCCATGCTACTAAAAATAGCTGGTTATCAGCACAGCAGAAACTGGACAAGAAAGTAGCCTGAAGCACTGCAAAGTAAGTTGCGTGGCCACTCTTAAGACTGCTATTTTGCCTCCAGGAATCAAGGTAAAAGGTCACCTACTGCAGTGAAATTCTCCCAGGTCTGCAGAAGGATGTACTTGGGCTGGATCCTGCCTTTCACATTGTCCAGAACACTTCCCTGCTATGGACCCCTACACAGTCAACAGCTGTAACAGTAGTATCAACAATGTCCCTTGAAAACCCAAAGAAATGGGCTTAGTCTAAAAATCTATTAAACACATGAGAAGGCTCCATCCTGACTTCTTGTACAGCAGGCTGCTGCAGGTAAACACCACCCTCTGTGCCCTATGGTGGAAGAAGGTGTTTTGGTGGGATATACTTCCCTTCCCAGCATACTAAGGAAGAATAAACTCACCATACTAGAGAAGAAAGAACGTCTGTTATGCCAGCCATCCCTCTGCAGCAATGGAGCTTTTCCCCATTGTTTTAAACGGTCCACCTCGGGGCTTTTCATGTCAAGCATTATTGAAGTTATCCCACAATCTCAAGAAACTACTTTTTTATTCTATCTAACATATACATTTCATAAGTAACAATATATTCTGTCTCAGCTTCTCTTAACTTAACATCATTTCTCTAAAAAAGCACAGAAGCCTGAGAGTTAATGGGATGCTGTGGTAAGGAGAGAAGGGATTAAGCATCACTCGCAGGTGCTTTTACTCTCTGCACACGGTACTGGTGAAGGCAGGACAAGGAGAGCTGTAAGTGCCAAGCTAACAAGCATGCATACAGAGGGATGCTAGAAAAATGATGCAGGTTCATAGATTAGCTTCAAGAAAAAAAAAAAAAAAATCAGCTTTGGTTGGTGCCTGTGTTCATGCAATTGGTGACAGAACATAGAGGAGATGCCTGTTGGGAACTCAGCTAAATAAAGCAAAACCTGTGAACACAAAACTGACTTTTGAATATCTTAATTAAGTTTACACTCTACAGAAAAACCCATTGCTTGCCACGTATAAGCCATCTTCTTGGCAACCTGAGCCTCCTGCTTACATTAGTACTACATCTCTTTAGTTTTCCCATGAGAGATTCCTCTCCAAACTCCTTATTCTACTGGGGGTGGGGGAAGAAAACAAACAAACAAACAAACAAAGTTATACTACATCAGCATGATTCAGATGAGGATTAGTTATTGACATCTCTAAAACAGAGATAAAATTTCCTTTCTGAGGCTCTCTTGTATCATGTGGGATTAGTTGGCCTTGAAAAATCTGTGCTTCATACACTTTAGTGCAGAGGCTCAGACTAGTCACAGGCATCCTACTAATCTACAGGTTTACACACATCAGTAAGAGGCAGGCAAGGATTTGATCAAAACTCTCAACTTCTGGAGGTAGGGACAGATCAACTCATCAGGGAGAAAGACAGGAAGAGTAAAGCATATGTTGTGGGAATCAAGAAAGGAAAGTAAAATACATTACATTTACTGGCTTTAAAACACAAGGAGATACCGTGATCACCCAGTTCACATAAATTCCTGCATAAGTCAGGCCACAATATGATTGATTACTTCCAAACAAATACATAGTTAGTTCCTCTACAGTTGTAATTCCAGATATCTTCAGAAAAAGACCATTTACTTGTATGCCAATAAAGCAGCATTTTACCAGTATCACCTATTTCCCTTCTGGGAATACGTTCCTCTACCCCTTTCTAGATGCTAGATGTGAATTATTGCGCAAAAATACCTTGGGTATGGCCAATACATTCCCTAGGCGCCTCAGAACACAAGATGTCTCAGATCTCTTCATTAGAGAACATATACTGTTATTTGAACTTCTAAGTCAAGATCCCTCAGAGGAAGAACTGTCTCAGATTTGTCTACAAGCTCTCATTACCACAGCAGTATTTATGGCTGTGCCTTAGGGGGAACAAGCAGCCAACCCAGCCCAGCCCACGCACAGCCAGCTGTCCCTGGGCCCTACTTACTCTGACTGTTCTTTTACTACAAATTTAATTTCAGGCCATGACCTTCTAGACACCACCCCAGTCCCAGCAGTAATTGCTTGGAGAGAATGTTATGCCACTATAAATTTCTTGACCTTAATCTGTTAAATGGTACTGAAAGAAGTACACATACCCCGCTTGCTCATCGTTGTTCTAATGTTGATCAGGCATTCACAGACCATCATCAGGCTGGATGAGGCCCTCAAGGGCTCCTTCAGTTCCCAACAAAAAAATACAAAACACTTATTGAGGTACTCAAGCTTTCTCCAAGTGCATACAAATCCAATGTGCCCTCAGAAAGCAGTAGGAGCAGCAGCATTTTTCTGGTCCCCATTGCTTGTGTCCCTTCTGAAGTGTATCAATATCCTGTCTCTTAAGGAAATTGCAATTGAAATTTCCCAGAGGACTTGTGAAGAATATGTCTTACATGCTGGGGACACAAGACAAGACCAGCAGTCAGGACCTCATGAACTGACTCAGCTTTAAAGAAGTTGTCACGATCCGTGACCTATTATATCTCCTTATTGGAGTGTATTAACTTATCAGGATTTGCTGAGAGATCCACACGTGGATATCGCCTCACACAGAGGATACAGGAACTTATGTCCTGACTTTTTTGAGTGAATAACTCGCTCAGTGCTTACTAAATTTCTAACAACAGCAAGGTTTATTGTGGGGAAAACGAAGCAATTTGGGGCAGGAGGTTCAAAAGGAGTGATTACAACACATTAAACATATATGGGTACACCTTAGTTACACATCTTATTCACGTGAGGGAAGCAGAGGGGAGGGATTTGCCCGAATGGCTGGATTATATTTTCCCCTATAAGCTGGGGTAGCCGGAATTGTCTCACCACGGCAGTGCAGGTTCGATGAGCTGGGTAGCAAAGAGGCTGCAGGCACTCCAAGCGCAGGTCGACCACAAAGCGGCGGCAGTCGGTGCGCGGCTCCGGGACCGTAGGTGTGCAGAGCGGCTCCGGGACCTGGGGACCGGGGCTTTGGCAGCTGCAGCTGCGGCGAATGGCGCCGGGACTCTGGGACTGCGGCTTTAGCAGCGGCGGCTGCGGCGAGCGGGCAGGCAGTGAGCGGGCAGGCGGCGCGGCGACCGGGCAGGCAGTGAGCGGGCAGCTCCCAGCAGGAACGGCAGACAGCAGGGCAGCCGGGCTTTTCAGCCAATCAGACGGGACCTAGTCCTGCCCCTGCTTCCGGCCACGGCTCCTCCCCTGCAGCAGCTGCTCCCCCACACACACACACACAGAGGGGGTTCAGCGCAGCGTGGAGACACCGTTTTAAGTCAGTTTTGTCAGCTGACTCAAAGGACATTTCATGTTCGTGTAAGGAAATACCTGGTCCTTCACAGAAGTGTTGAGACTTGCTTGATACAGAGATCACTGAAACGCAGCCAACTTCTTACTCCATGATAGTTGTAGCTATTAATACCACATGTGAACAATTTAACATAAATTGGAGATACACGTATGTGTTCACAATTTAGAACTCTACATATTGGCATCCCAAATTCACCTGTTTCCTCATTTTTAATAATTTCTATGATTTTTTATCAAAAGCTTCCCTAGCTTCACAAAATTTTCCCCCGAATCTGGGCCAGTCTAAATTTTTAATTATAATGCCTTGCTTGGATTAGTTCCAAACTAAATTAAGTTTATTAATAATTTATTGTAAATTGAATCCATGGAAAGCTTGAAACTCAAAACCAAGTTCAAAGAATAAAGGTGGCATGCCAAATTTGAAGAAAAAAAAATCACCTGGCTCTCAGAAAACAAAAACATTTTGCAACGGAAAGGTAACATACCAGCCAAGCATTTTAAATGTATATATATTGGGGCAATTTTCTCCTTGTTTTCTACATAATGTCATTTTTCCCAAAATATCACATGATCATTTGCAAGCCGTATCAAGCAGCACTTCCATTCTGTACTGCATTGTGATACTTCATCCTACTAGGAAGAACACAAGAAATTTTCAGTCAGCTTTGTTTGCTTTTTTGGCCACTTTGAATTATGGATGAAGCGCAGTATCGAGAAACCCTTACATGTCCTATTAACCAGAGGATTTCTTTGGTTAATGGAAAAGTTGAATTTTATTTTTATTTGGTCCCAATAAAAAGCACAATTCCAGTTAAAGGCCTATGACAAAAAGCAGAAAATAGTCCACAGAAAGGTTGTAGGAAAGTGGTAGTTCTGCCTAAGTTCCTATCAGAACAGTGAAAGGCTGGACTCCAAGAAGAATGAGTTATACTGACAAGCAGGTCCCTTGAGTGTGACAGCTCTTGCTTTTTCCATGTACTTGAGTTGATAGTGTACCATGAACAACAGCAGGGAGATCCTGGGGAAAAAGATGGAAAAGACTTTTTGTTCAAAACCTGATTTTTTAATTTGCATGTCATCAGCTGCACAGGGTTAGAGACCACAAGAAAAAAACAAAACAAAACAAACAACTGGGTTTTGCCTGTTCTATTCTCTCTTTTGCCGTATGGCAGAGAGTAACATAAAATTATTAAGTTCCTATGGAAATAAATAGCATCTCTTGCTGGAAGCACTCTTCTCTGCCTATGTAGATCGTGTCTTCAGAGCCAGCTGTCTGCCTGATTCATCCAGCTGCCTGCTCCACCCAAGTCATGGAGATCTGGAGCGTGCACCTGCTGTCAATCAGGAAAGGGGGATGTTTCAATGTGAACTATCTATACATCAGACACCTATGAGCAGCTACAGGCTTTTCTGGGACTATTTTCTTTGGCAAGTAGGAGCAACTACCTTTAGGAAAGCAGAGGGTCCATAAATACGTTAATGCTGCTCAATTTAATGTTAGTTCAAGTAGAGAGTGAGTTATTCTGACAACAGGATATTGTTTGGCCTAGGTGGGCCCTGTCTTCTATTTGACATATTTTTCTTAAAGATTAACGTTAACAAGGCTGGGACGTTCTTGATAATCTTTAACTGCAAGCTGAGAACTTGACAGATGAGGTCTATGGAGAAGGTCACTGAGGTTGTTTTGGGTGGATGATGATGATACTAACACCTCTGGGCAGCTTTTAATCTTAATTAAAAAATCCCACAACTTCACCAACAGATAACCAAATATCTGGTTTTCTACAAGTACAGTTTTTGTTTTGGTTGTTTTCCACTTATATCCTTTTTCTGCTTATTTGTTGTTGTTTTTTTTCTTTTTCTGACCACTGTCAAGAACAGCATACAAATTAGTACAAAAACTAAACAGAGGGACTGTATCCTCTCTCTGCCTCTTCCATTGCATTTGTTTTTCCAGTCAAGTTAAAGGATAAAACCTGATCATTTATCCAAGAGAAGCTGAGGTTGTGTTGCTTTTTAAAAGGTATGATTATCCCCGTTTTCACCCTACAGCTGTTTTGGGTTTTTTGCTTTTCCCTGTAAAAAAATAACATAAAAAACTGGAGCTGTGACTTTCCAGTAATTTTCTCTTTTTTATCTGCAATTTTACAGGTAGTTCTTTCTTCCTTTTTCACTTATTTTTCATTTTACTGATTCCTACTTGGTGCTATATTTATAACCCAGATGTCATTGCCAACCTCAACCAAGAAAGTCATTCTGACTTGACATGAACAAATCCATTGTGAATTATTCTGAAAAAAACACCAACCCACTCCACAGCCTAAATATCTGTAGAAGATTAAGTCTAAATTCGATCATGATGAAAAATGGTAAATCAAAGTACTTGTTTAGTTGCCATTACATGGTCTCTCTCTTCTGGTTCCCCTTTCAAGCCAATAGAAAACAGCTTCATGGAACTGGAAAATGCTTTGGGCAAAACTGAGGAAAGCAAGTAGCTTATTTACTGAATACAGGGTGTTGACTGATTCAAAATATCTTGTCAATTCATCCGAAGTCACCAAACACTTGGAGCCAGAAAGAGGATGTGGGGCTTAATTAGTGGAATAAGACTGTGATGAGGGCAGATGGCTCCCCACGAGCAGTCAGGACACTGCCCACAGCTTTTTTTGGAAATACAAAGTCTTCCTTCTAGGTGAGTATCTCAGGCACTGGGCTGGAGGTGATCACCTTTGCCTGACTCTTCCAACAAACCAGCATTTCAGTAATTTTGGTTGCAGGAACTCGGAATTCATCACCTACAAAATGCTCCTGGCATGGCAGGCAGGACACCCTGGTGAGAGGCATAGGTTCAAGTCCACTTCAGCAGTGGAAGAATTCAGTGCTGCTCTCCTGCATTTTGGCAGAGTGTCCTAAGTGCCTACCTGGAGAACAGAGGCAAAGCTGCAGCAGTCACCTCCTCCCTCCTTTGCATGAATGGTGCTGCCATCCCACCCTTTTTCATTCATCCAGAAATAAATTAAGTGGGGAAGGCTGAAGGTCTCATTTCCCTGGGGCAGTGGGGGAGAAGGAAAACAAAACATTTTTCCTGAATTTCAGTTCAGAAGCCCGAACTTTATGGCATTCTAGCACTTCACCTAGGATACATCTGGGTAATTGCAAGAGCAGTTCCAGCCCATGCAAGAGCTTTTTTTTTAAGACTGAGGCTTCAGTGATGAAGCAATATGAGAACCATATGCATATACTGCCACTTGGATTAACCCGGCAAGGCCTTCATGTAAAAGAGGTCTAATGGTGGACACCTTCTGTCCTTCCAACATGTTGTCAGCTCACGCTGTGCCACGATGTCCAACGCTCAGCTGCAGCTGAGAATCCAAGCAAGGAAACCACACGAGCAGCGATTACGCAGCCTCTCGAGTCTGGCAGCCAGATGTTGGATCGCAAGAGTGAGCGTAACCAGATGGTTTTCCTGCCATTTTTCTCCAAACAGAAGACGTTAGCAGAATGACACACACAGAGATAAGCTCAGGATCACATTGCATGTTTAGCCCTACACACATATTAGCCCCTTCAAAACTGTAATCCCTAGGGATCCGTAATTGGACAGCACAACTAGGATTTTCAGATGCCAGGTCCAGGTTAGAATCTGCAAGAGCAGCAGCCAGATTAGGACTTCTCCATATCACTCTCTTGACGGTGGGACCAGGTGCAGCCCACAGAATCCCTCTGATGCTGGATCCATGCATGCTCCTGGGTGCAGCACACAGGGATAGATTCTCAGCAGGCCATGGACAGCTTTGCTCTTTCCTACCCATGCATAACTGCCCTACAGTGCGTTCTTTGGATGAATTATAGCAAACACTGCAGGAAGATTGCTGCAGTTGTGACACACCAGTTGATGATGCAAAAGGCTCAGGCAAAGGAAAGAGGGTTTTGATGGGATAGTCCTAGACCTCAATGTGAGCCATCTCCTCAGATACTTCTCTGAGGCCACAGGAACACACACACTTATTTCTAATGAAGCTGACATCAGTGCTCACTGGAGAGAAATCTGGGCAGGTCTGCCTAAAATCAGTAGATGCAGATGTTACTTTCAAGGACAAATTTCAGGACTAAACCCTAATCACCAGCCCACACTGTATCCATCTGTCGTGGTTTGGGACAACACAACAACAAAGGAACAGCCACATGGTCGATCACTCAACCCCTCCCCACACACACACTCTGGGATGAGAAGGACAAAGCTCATGGGTTGAGACAAAGGACAAGGAGGGTTCTTCACTGATTAACATCCCAGGCAAAACAGACTCAACTTGGGGAAAAATTAATAATTTTATTTCACACTAATCAAACATACACAGGACACAGACACACAAAGAGCAGGGCTTGCATATGTTACCCCACCCCTCCCTTCTTCCCAGGCCCAAATCACTTTGTTCCCAGTTTCTCTCCCTCCTTCCCCCCAGCAGCACAGGGGGACAGGGGATGGGGTTTAGAGTCAGTTCACAGGCTGGTGGTTCCTTCTGGTCCTTCCTCCTCAGGAAGAAGGATTCCTTACAGTCCTTCCCTGCTTCCCCATGGGGTCTCTCCCACGGGAGAGAGTCCTCCACAAACCTCTCCTTCGTGAGTCCTTCCCACGAGGTCCAGAGCTGCTCCAGCCTGGGCTTCCCACAGAATCACAGGCTGCTTTGGGAACAAAATCCCCTGGTGCTGGGGTCTTCCAAAGCTGTGCAACCAGAGTTCACAGGAGCAAATCCTCTGGCCAGAAAATCCAAGTCCACTGACCAAGTTCACCCCTCCTGGCACCTTCAGGGAACGTTCCACCACGTTCCTCCACGAGTGCAGGGGCACAGCTGCCATCTTGCCATGGGTTGCAGGGAAACTTCTGCTTGGGCACCTTCTTCCCCTTCTTCCTCATCAATCACCATCACTTCTCTCCTCCTCCAGCACTGCTCTTCTCCTCCAGCTCAGCTCTTCTCCCCATCCTTCTCTGCTCAGGTGTTATATCAGTTCTTTTGTATGTTACAGGCAGAGGTGCATCTATTGTCCCTCGGATCTCTGGTTGGGTTTGGAGCAGGGGGAGCTTCTCAGCTTCTTACCGGAGCCACTCCTGTGGCCCTTCCCCCGCTACCAAAAAAACCCACCAAACCAAACCAGAACATCATCCTACATTATCTATGCCAGACAGTCCCATGTAGAACAAAACCATGCAGTTCCATTTAATATCCTGTGATTTCTCCCATACTAAACACAGCTTTGACAGTCGTACACGCAATGTGTGTTGCAAAGTCCCACACCAGCTGTAGAGAATGCGTTTAGGACAGCAATGAGTCTCAGCAGATGGACGACAACAACCACCACTTAAATGTTACAAGTTATGTTTAAGATGAAATCAAACCCAGGAACAACTCCAGTTCCCATCTAGATAATGCAGAAAAGCATCAGTCCTGGCTTGGAAGTGCTTTTAACTGACCTGGATCTCATGAAGGCAAGAGGAAAACTCCCACTGGAGCTTTTGACTCTCAGACAGGCTAATTCCAGTTCATTGTTCTCATTTTATTTAGTTATGCAAAAAATCACCAAGCCCTACATTTAACTCTCTGAAATAATATTTCTCCATCCACAAAAAATCCAGGTGAGAGTTTCCGTTTTGGGATTCTTATTCTTTCATAAGAAAAATAAATAAGCAGAGATACATGAACATTTATTCCCTGTAAGCATCAGCACAATTCATTTAAATTAAACCCAAGGTCTTTTGAAATGGCTTGAAATCTTCTGTAGAGGTGAGGGAGCCCAGATGAAAGAAAAGGGTAAATGGAGTCTGATGATAATTTATATCAGCATCTTGGGAAATGAACTCAAACACTCAGAGGACTCAAGAGCTAAGGTCTTCTCCACCAGAGGGGCAGGCTGGCCAGGTTTGTTTCCATCTCTTAGGGGAGGGAGAAGATGAAGACAGTACAATAATGCATCATTTCAAAGACTGCGTTTCCTCTCCTCCCTACAGCCTCCTAATGAACAGAATTCAACTTAGGGGCTACAAGTGGCTGGAAACATCCCCACTAATCATTTAGTCAGAAGACAGATATATAGATACACAAAGAGACAGAGAGGGAGAAGTTTCTGAAACACTACTTTGGTGAGCCCAAAATGCTCTGTTTTGAAACAGCTCTGAATGACCTTTGGAGAAGCCTGAGGCTCGAAGCCCATGACAGCTGCCCTGACAGACAAGAACATCATACTTCCTCGGCAGCTGTAGGGCCTGGGGAGCTTCTGGATTCCTGGAAATACTGACAAGTTCTAAATTCTGGCCAGTTTTGACCACAGCCAAATTTCAAAATTCCTGCAGGCTGGAAGCCCTTGCTTTTAGCTACCTCAGAACCAAATTTCTAGACGCATAACAGAAGTTGCAATATTACCCACTCCTGTCAATACCAAATACTGAAATACAGTGGTTCAGCACTTTTCAGAATCATAGCATTATGTTCAAATAATGACAATTAAATTGACACATGTTCCTTCTCCTTACAGGTTTACAGACCTCTGACATGCCCTGGTCTTTGCAATAACAGTGTGAAAACTTCTAACCTACTCTCCAAAAATAAGGAAAAAATAATCCTTTGGAGTAGTTTTCTGATACTGCCTGTGTTGCAAAGCTCATTGCTAAACATGGCTGAATGACCATGCTACTGGCTTCTAGACCTGACTTCTTATAGCTACAGCTCTGTTGCCAGGAGCATTAAGGATAAGCCCTTAAGACACAGTAGTTATGGAGCAGCATGTGGGAAGGAACCCAGGTATAAGGAACTAAAGCACTGCAGAGCCCACCCTAAAGGAGATGGCCTTCAGTAAGGGACCTCAGCAGAAGGGTGAAGCCAGGGAAGTTGAGACTTGGTTCCTCCACAGAAAAAAATGGTGGCAAAACCAAGAATGGACTAGGGAAGCAGCACAATTATAGCTGGAAAACTTTGTGTGTCCCTACACAGACATAGCTAGAGCCTGATGAGGCACTAGGTGAGAATCCTAGAAGCATCTTTATTTTAATTAGGAGTACCATCCTTCAGCCTCTGCCTGCCTGGCTATAATTATGGCAAGACCTCTATTTGAGTGTCTGTGTTAAAATCAACTGTCTTCTCTCCAGCAGAGCTCCCTTCTCTCCACATACTGACAGGCAGCTTCGGTACCAGGGGTAAGTGACTATTTAGAAAGTCGAAGCGACAGCTTAAGCAGCTCCTCTCCTGTGTAGTGAGAGCAGAAAAGCGCTCCTCACCCTGCGTGCCGGAGCGGCCCCGGGCGGGCAGCGCAGCGCAGCGCAGCGCGGACCCACAGCCCCACCTGGCGGGAGCGGCTCCGGCCCCGCAAACACGCGCACCTAACGCGGGCCCGCACGGCAGCCCTGCTTTTGAATCAAAGGCATAAGAACAGCTGTGATGAAATCCGAGGGCATTATTTTTAATCATTAAGCGGAAAGCACTCTAAGGAAAAGGCAGGTTAAGCGTACTGAGTTACCAGTATTTTACCTGCACGGTACTAGACAGGACTGCAAACACAACTCTTTGCTTTATGCTTGTGCAAGGTCAATGCAACAGGCACATAAAATGCCAGCAGAACGGCACAGCAGCGTTGGAAACCGATTTTGCTACACTAGGGAGAACTCAATCCTTGAATGCACAACAAAGAAGGTCTTGTGTAAATAAAGAGGTTTAAGTAGGTCTGCAAGAGCTGCCAGCTCACAAGCTGAGTCACAGACAGCATTTTCGGGAGTGATTGGGGTTTACAGCTACTTTTAATACACACTCTGGATAAAGGTGAAATAAATAATTGTGAGGTGGAAGGTAGAGCTGGAGGGAAAAAGCATCTGTTCACTTATTTCCACTTCTAACTGCTCAGTACAAATTCCCTCCTGTTCCCAGAGCAGGATGAAGGGGCCAGCCATCTACCATTATGACTTCTCCCTTTATGACACCTGCCATTATGACATCTCCCAATATGAAATTTCCATTTATGACCTCTCCCTTTAGCACATCTCATTATGACGTCTCCCTTGATGACAGATCCCTCTATTTCATCTTCCATTGTGACATCATCCATTTTGATGTCTCCCTTTATTAGGTCTCCCATCACATCTCCTGTTATGACATCTCCCTTTATGATGTCTCACCCATTATGATGTCTCCCTTTATGATATTGCTGAGTATGACGTCACCTGTTATGACATCTTCCATTATGATATCACCCATTAGGAAGTCTCCCTCTATGTCAGCCATTATAACAACGCCCATTATTATGTCCCCCTTTGTATTTTTTGTATTTCCATTTATGACGTGTCTTGATTATGACATCTCCCTTTATGAATTCTTCATTTATTACCTCTCCCTTCATGACACTGCCCATTACATCATCTCCCATTATGAGGTCTCCCTTTATTTCATCTTCCATTGTGATGTCACCCATTTTGATGTCTCCCTTTATTAGGTCTTCCATTATGACTTCTCCCATTCTGACATCTCCCATTTTTATGTCACCCATTATGACGTCTCTTTTTATGACGTCTCCCATTATATCTCCCTTTATGACATCTGCCATTATGATGTCTTCCTTTCTGACATTTCTCTTTATGACATCTCTGATTACGATGTCTCCCATTAAGTCTCCCTTTATGATGTCACCCATTATGATGTCGTCAATTACAAAATCTCTTTATGCTGCTGCCTATTATGATGTCACCCATTATGACATCTCCCTTTATGACATCGCTCATTATGACGTCACCCATTATTATGTCATCCATTGTGACATCTTCCATTATGATGTCACCCATTATGATGTGTTCCTTTATGATGTCTCCCATTATGACATCTCTCTTTATATCTCCCATTACAATGTCTCCCATTATGACATTTCCTTTTATTACATGTCTGATTATGACATCTCCCATTATGATGTCACCTCTTATGACATTTCCCTTTATGATGTTGCTCATTATGACGTCTCAGGTTATGATGTCGCCCATTATGACGTTTTCCATTATGATGTCAACCATTATGACATCTTCCTTTATGACATGTCTGATTATGACATCACTGTATAACATCTTGCCTTGACGTCTACCATTATGACATCTCTGTTTTTGATGTCACTCATTACATCTCCCATTATGAAGTGTCCATTTATTATGTCTCCCATTATGACACCTCCCTTTTTGACATGGCCAACTATGAAGTCTCCCTTTATGATGTCGCCATTATGACAGCTTCCATTCTGATGTCTCCCTTTATAACATTTCCCTTTAAGAATATCTGATTATGATGTCTTGTTTTATGATGTCTACTATGTCTTCTCCCTTTATGACATGTCTGATTCTGACATCTGCCATTATGAAGCCTCTGGTTTTTACATCTTCCTTTATAACGTCACCCGTTATGATGTCACCCATGTGACATCATAACGGGTGGCGTCATAATGGGAGACGTCATATTGGGCAAAGTCATAAAGAAGTAAGTCATAAAAGGAGACATCATAATCAGATACGTCATAAAGGGAAATGTCAGGAAGAGACATCATAATGGGTGATGTCACAATAGGAGATGTGATAATGGGTGACATCATAACTTCATAATTGGCAACATAAAAATTGGCAACATCACAATGGGAGACATCACAATGGAAGCTATTATTAAAAACTAGTCTCTTATAGACAGTTATAGAAGATTCTTCTTTTGACATTTATTTGTTTATAGCAACATGAAGTACATCTTTCCACTTAGGTATTTTAGTGCAACAAGGAAATCCATTACCTCAATAAGCTTCACCAAGGTGATCTATGATTTTATATGCAATGGAAAGATTATTTAAAGTGTCTCTCTGCTGCACAACAGTTTAAAGCTTCAAAAATCTAAGCAAATACCTCTCACAGAATTAAACAAGCAGACAATTTGCCTGATTATTAAATGCTTTTGTTGGATGAGCGAAGTGTTTTCTGCAGTAGAGCAATTCACTTGTAAGCCACACGTACTACTACAAGAGTGGTATCAGAGTAGAACTGGTGACATTTTGGTAGTCTGTGTAACAATTCCACTCTATTTTTTGCAAGTTGCATATCTTGAAGATACATTCTCCCAGTTGATCACATTCCAGATGGCTTTCAAATAATCAGGTCGAACATTTTTATATTGAAGATAATAAGCATGTTCCCATACATCGATTCCTAGCAAAGGAATGAGACCTGTAAAAAAGAAAGGAGGATAAATTACACACCTTACCTGTACAGTCTTACATTGCATCCCAAAGCTGTACCCAATTTCTGAATCATCATCTGCAGGGAGACAAAGAGTTCTCCAGCACACAGGTGCTCACTGCAGTATTTTACAGAATTGTTTGCTCTCCACACATACCCATACTGCATAAACCAAAAGAGCTGATTCAAATAAGCACCTATGAATACTCTAGAACTGCCTTGAAGGCATTAATGAAATGAGAGAAAGTAATTTTTGAAAAGTTTACATCTTTTGTACAGTTATGCAAGCATTTTTATGAAAAGTTACACCATGAAGGACTCTCTTGGCATGCAATTTGCTTCCGAAATTTTAATCACAAATAACTAATTTTCTAACTACTTTTGTTGCTTTTGTGCTAATATATCCTTCTCACTAAATTTTTAATTGGGAGGTTTCATGGGGAGGAGGGACGAAACTGACCTCTAGCACTGCCAAGTCTAGCACTAAACTGTGTCCCTAAGCACCACATCTATACATCTTTTAAATACCTTCAGGGATAGTGACTCAACCACTTCCCTGGATAGCCTGCTCCAGTGCCTGTCAACCCTTTTGATGAAGAAATTTTTCTTAACATCCCATCTAAACCTCCTCTGGCACAACCTGAGGCCACTTTGTCTTGCCACTTGTTGCTTAGTAGAAAAGACCAACACCCTAAAACCAGGTTGTCTAAGAGAGAGCATTTTCACAATATGCCTCATCTATTTACCCTTTGGCTAGACTGGCTTTAAACTCTACTGCTCTTCAGTTTTTAAGTTCTGCTTTACAAATGCTCTTTTAAAAATGTCAACTGTTTTTCACTTCTACTAGTAGTGTTACTCAGTTTTTCAGCCTTATTTATCCAGCAATTCTGCTCAGCATTTGTCCACAAACCTCTTTACAGATCTCATACACTTGTCTATGAAATATCCAGAGAATCCCCAAGAGAGGGGAAGGACAGAAACCTAACCTGTTGTTCCTTGCAAAGGGTCTTGATTTGCACAAGCTGCTATTTGTAGGCGTCCTTGTTCTTTGTTATAGCCAAGCCACCCCCAGCCTGATCCTTGAACACCAACTGATACGGCTGTCAGCTTCTCCTTGAAGTTTGCAAAGGAACCAAAGTCACGTTTGATCGCTTCCATCAATTCTCCTTTAAAAAAAACACAGAAAGATAAGAGATTGTCAGGTACTTAATGTATTTCAATTCCTAGATATCACCTGGAAATAGAATGAAAGAGGAGTTGAAAAATTTGGACTCTGTGGGAAGGAAGTGTCTAGACAGAGTAGCTGCATCACTAACAGTTCTGTCCCAACCTGCTTAAGAGGGCAAGCAAACTGGAAATAAATTAATGCAGGAGTTAAAAATCATCAAAGAAACAGTCAGGGTGCTATCAATAGGACACTCATGTGTTTATGGTTTTAACTAAAAAGAAAGGCAACAGCACAAAGAATGACCAGGAAAGAAGGTAAAGTGCTTGTCTGCATATCTAAAAGGACAGCACTAAGTGGTGGCTGTGATTTCTTTGTGTACAAAGATGCATTTGGACATCTCTGATATCACTATAATGAACCTACACATAGTAAGAGTTGTTTAACCACTTTGCTCAGAGTTTAGATTCATATCTGCTTCTACAGCTAAGTGGTCTATTTGATAAGTAGGCTCTGTGATTAGATCCCTTCTTTTTTGTAGTTAAGCTAACCTGTGCTGTGGCAAAGGGAACATAAACTAGAATTGTTTACTGTAACAATGCACTGCCA
>NW_009953649.1:4721217-4726362 GCF_000747805.2 Chaetura pelagica
AATGTTTGCTCAAAACCTGAAAGTGTCTACACTCCTTTTTAATTAGCATGTGTAAGAATACTTCATACAGTACAGTGCTGGAGAATTCTTCATTTCTTCACCCAGATGGTGCTGAAAATCTCTTGGTGATAGCTACAGGTGCATCTTGAAATGCACAAAGTGCACAAAAGCCTTGAACTGTTCAGTTGAATACGAAAATACGTCATTTTAGGCCAACTGACTTTCACAGAAATGTCACAGAAACTGGGAGACAAAAATAAAGGCTTTAAAGCATCTTTTCTGAGAACATAATCTGAAAACAAGCTCTATCAGAAAGGGACTGACTGTCATCAGAAGTGCTTGTTGAAATTTCAGCTTTGAAGCTTCAAAGCTTTATGCTCTAGTCTTAATTAGATCATCTTCACAGCATCTTTGTACTTCTATGAGAGTCGAAGATCACAAGCAGATGTCACCTATGAACAATGAACCGAGGTATTAAGTGCCTGAAGCCCACCAATTTACAGACAGAATGTGTGGGTTTTGGCTGGGATAGAGTTAATTTTCTTCACAGTAGCTGGTATGGGGCTATGTTTGGATTTGTGCTGAAAACAAGTGTTGATAATGCAGAGATGTTTCCGTTGCTGAGCAGAGGCAATGCCTTTTCTGTTTCTCACTCCACCCCACCAGCAAGTAAGCTGGGAGTGCACAAGAAGTAGGGAGGGGGGGCACACAGCTAGGGCAGCTAATCCCAACTGACCAAAGGGATATTCCATACCTTATGGCATCATGCTCAGTATCTAAAGCTATGGGAAAAAAGGAAAGGGGGGATGTTCAGAGTGATGGTGTTTGTCTTCCCAAGTAACTGTTACTTGTGACAGAGCCCTGGAGTCCTGGACATGGTGGAATACCTGCTTTCCTGTGGGAAGCAGTGAATTAATTCCTTGTTTTGCTTTTCTCAAGCACACAGCTTTTGCTGTACCTATTAAACTGTCTTTATCTCAATCCATGAGTTTTCTCACATTCACCTTCCTGATTCCCTCCCCCATCCCACCAGCGGGGAGTAAGTGAGCATCTGTGTGAGGCTTAGTTTCTTGCTGAGGTTAAACTATGACGCATAGAAACCTCACTCAAAATTCCTCAAGTTTCTCACAACAGCTTTCATGAGATCTGTATTACAGGGCCTTTACCTTTAGCTGCAGGTCACTTGTAGACAATCATTTCTCTGTCCTCCCCAAGGGGATTTCTTCATTTAGGCTTCCACTGCTTACCTATCCCTATTCAAATTGGAACACTTATGCCACTAGGTTAAGTGGTCTGCAGCACAATTCTTCCCTTTCTGTGAACCAAGTACATATATGGCAACTTAATTATCACCGCTTTGTACAACTATTTTCTCGTATTAAGAGGGAAAGGACAATATCACAGAATCACAGAATTACCAAGGCTGGAGAAGACCTTTAAGATCATCAAGTCCAGCCTATGACCAACACCACATTGGCTAGACCATGGCACTAAGTGCCATATCCAGCTTTTCCTTACATATGGCAATAGTCAAGTATTTGGCAGTGTACACATAATCAGCTTTAGAAATTAAAAATACTTAGCACTGGGCTAGCTTTTTATATTATTGGCTTGCATCCAAAAAACCCTGAATTCCTCAGAATTGTGATAACTCTCATACTGAAAGGCAAATTAACTCTGAAAAATAAGATACTTTAGACTCTTTCAAAGAGAGAAAAGATCATAATTTCTACAGGTTAATTAAAACTGATGCAATAAACCACTGTAACAAGCACTAACCTTTAGGCTCTCCTCCTCCATTAGGAGAAAGGTTTGTCCAGAAGATGGTGTGATTGATATGACCCCCACCATTGAACTTCAGTGCAGGCTGAAGTGACACCTGAGTTGTAACATCACCTGAGGACACAGGAGATAAAAATACACAGATAAATAAAAACTTCATAATCACCACAGTAGTCACTAAGTTGCCACTAGGCCTCTATCCATCTCCAAAATCATACCGGCCTGTAACATGTCTATGGAAATGATAAGGTTTGTTACTATTATCTGTATTTTAGATAGTCACTGACAAACTACATGAAGATTTATCTTTGACCTTCTCTTAGCCTGTAATGATATGTAATCTGCCAATATTGCACCTATGAGACAATCCACACTACACATGTAAGTTCTATTGCCCTTCTACAGCAGAATAAAGCAACTAGTACCTACAGAAAATTCTAAGGATCCAGCACTTGTATATTGCTCAGTATTACCACTCCAAAAACACTGTTCACCCAATTAGCCCTGATTTGCAAACTACCATTTTTTAAGCTTCTTAAACAATTTATGGTGAAGTTTGTGCTTCAGAGAAAGTAGAATACTGTAAGCACATACACAAAATGTTCTTCTCCCTCCTATTTTTTGTTTCATTTTGTTTTTTGTGGAGGAATGTGGAGATAGTGACAGATTATTTTGTTCCACGTGACAACTCTGCATCTGAAACCAAGATCAGACAGCCCTGTACTTCACCCTTCTCTACAACATGCCATATTCCTTAAAGAATTCACTGGTGCCTTGTGCCTCTAAATGGTGTTGCACTACTTCTACAGTGTTTTGAATGCTATTTTAAATTTAAAAGAATTGAAACATTTCAAAGCTTTTTGAAGCTTTTTCCAGCATGCAATACATTCTCCAATACGGAATCAGCAAGAGCAGCCGTTTCCTCCACTCTCAAAAAGAGCAGCAGGAGTCTTTCTATAGCAATAAATGAGTCCTCTTAACACACCTGAACACAAGCCATCAAGCACTAGCACATCTGTTACTAAGATTTAAATATAGGATTCCAGGCTCTCAGCATCTCATCCTAATAGAACCATTTAGGTTGGAAAAGACCTTTAAGATCAAGTCCAAGTCCAACCTTTAACCTAACACTGCCAAGTCCACCACTAAAGCATGGTGCCACTAAACCCTAAGTGCCACATCTGCATGTCTTTTCAATACCTCCAGGGATGGTGAGTATCTCCTCACACCCTTCAGAAACTACAATAGCCTTGGTAAGCCTCAACAAATAAAAAACAGCTGGATGAAGCTGCTCCAATACGACTCACAAGTCTTCTAAATACACAGAATTCAATGCTTTGCTAAAAGGAGTTACTGCAATGCTCAATCACACACCTATGGCTTTTTGATTTTGTTAGAAAAAATATAGTGAAGAGTTTCCTTAAGATGTAGAAACTAAACAGTTTTCTACAAACTTGTCTTAAGAATAATGTTATCCCCACACAAATTCATTTTCACATGCGACACAGTTTAATTTTTTGCCAATTCACAAAAATACCTCTAAGTTAAAAAACAGTCTGTAACTAATGTGATCTCTGCATCAACAAAACCAGATGGGTACAGGACTGCAACAAAGCATCCAAACTACTGTTACTACAAACAGTATTTGCTGAATTCAGGTATCAAGTGAAAGGTAAGACACCTCCTGTACTCACTCACATGGCATCTTTGTGACATTTTCCTTGAATTTTGCATGCCCTAATGACCTTTTCTAGTTCATCCAGAACATACAACATAACACAGGCGAGAAATCCAAAAATAACCAAGGATGTCTGTCTTTATCACTGTTTATTCCACCAATCCCTAGAGGAACCTCTTCCCCAAGACCACTAGGAACCACAGATGGCATTTGACTGGTGACCTTAGAACACAATATCTGTGGTGCTGTCATATTAGTTCTGTTGAAATTGGCACTGGAAAAGACAATGGGAAATAAGTAACAAGTTTCAGCAAAAGAATCTTGTAATTTATTTGTATATAGTCCCTGGCCTTTGCTCAAGCTCACTGCACTCCTCAACACAGCCCAGCAGACAATCCAGTACACCCGACAGGCAGCACAAAGGTGCCCCAGAGACTTGTGAGCTCAGTTTGGTGCTGTATACATTAACCACACATTTGTCTTAGCTTCATTTGCATATGACTATTTCACAAGAATCAGCAGAGCACCTGATGTTAAAATGATCAAGGTGCACAAATTTGACACATTTATTACTAATCTTTCATTACAAAGTATTTGTTTAGTAAAATGACTGAAGTTTCCTATTGACTCAAGTCTTTCATTCAAGTTACTAATTTAAATACAGACAAAATCCACAACAATCAAATTCAGAGAAAAAAGGGAGCTTCAATTACATAATCCAAAATCTGTAAAAGAAACTATCTCCCCTGGAACAAAGGGATCTCCATACATTTTTCTCCTATACCATCTAGATCAGCTAGCTTCTGTCTCACCTGTTGACTCCAGATATACTGACCTTTTGCCAGTGCCTCTTTGTATTTCTCCTCAGCAACATTCAGGTTGTTCACGTAGGTGGCATGATGTTTGCTGTGGTGCAGCTGCATGATTTCTGCATTAATATGAGGCTCCAGAGCACCATAGTCGTAAGGCAAGTCAGGAAGAGTGTGCTTTTGCCTAGAGACCAAGCATCCCAAGGGTGCTGTCAACTTGGCACCACTCCTAGAAGAGAAAAAACAGAAGGAAGCAGTCTTACTCTTTCAGTAGACAGAAACCATGAGCATTATGATCAGCTGCTCTTAGTACACAGGGTGATATATCTGGTAAATAGGTCAAATTTCCAAATTTTCATCTTAATTGCAAAGATTAATTCACATAAACGCACAGACACGGGGCTTCACAACGTAAAGCTGCCAGTTCTCAAGCCAGTGCAGCCATGCAGAGCTAGGCTGGGCCTAGGAGTGGAAACCCAGCAGTTACACGCCGACATTCGGTTTCACCCGATCTTTAGTTATTAAAAATGGAAGCCAAGACGTCCCCGAAGTGTCCTTCCCTCCTTATCTACACGGCCCCTGTGCTGGGAGATAAAGGGGCCGAGAACCCCGGTGAGGGAACACCCAGGACCGAGACCCCGCGCCGCTGCGGACCCGTCCCCGGGCGGGCCCCAGGAGCCCGCACGCCGGGCAGGGACCGGGCGGCCAGCGCGGGGAACCGGGCAGGTTCTCGTCCCCCTTCCCCGCTTAACGCCCCGCACCCGACATGAGACACAAGGGCCGAGAGCCGCTGCGCTCGGGTAAGGTCACCGCTCGGAGACCTCTGAGTGACCTTGGCATAAAACCGAGGCAAAATAAGAGCAAAACCCTCCGGGC
>NW_009953649.1:4726659-4753619 GCF_000747805.2 Chaetura pelagica
GGGCGGTGCCTGCTGCGGGGGGCGGGGGGCGGAGCCGAGCGAGCAGCAAAGTGCGTGCCGGGGGGTCCTGTCCGTTGCTCTCGGACACCAGGGAGGACGCAGGAGCACAAAGCGGCTCTGAAAACCTGCCTGGCAAATACGTGCTTCTGCCAATTCACCGCCACGACCAGCAGCGCTTGCAAAAACCTTTCCAGCTATTTCGCCTGCGACTTACTCTGTCCTTTTCCTCATTTTTGTGCGCATCTTGTCTCCAAGTACGTTTGCTTTCTGGTAGTAATTCAGCAGCCTTTAACGCTGGCGAGAATCCTGCATTCGAGTAACCTTAACACCGTCAGCTAAAATAACTGGTGTACTTAGTGCAAATGGGTTCAAAGAGCCGTGAAGAAATGGTTTCTACAGAAAGGTCAGTGAGGAGAACTCTTACTTCAATTAGGTGACACTCTGCAGACAAGAGAAACATTAGGTAAAATTGTACATAAATAATCTCTGCTACCACAAGCCCCTCCGCTGTTAGTCATCTTTTAAAATAAACATCTATTTTCTAAGATCTTACAGAACCCACATTTGTCAAACTATACAAAACCACAAGTTACAAAAATTCAGCAGGGATTAGGTCTGAACAACCCTCTTGAAAATAAGTTACCTTATCTTGGAAGTTGCCAGGAAATCCACTAGGAGAGACCCGTAGGGAATCAGCTTACTGAGAGGCACAGTACAGCGGTGTGTCTGTCCCCTCACTGCTTTAGGGACCCTAGATTAAGAAAGTACCTAATTTAAAAGAGGAATGTATTGTATTTATTGGTGATCAAGGAAATGCCATCTTCTGTTAAAATGAGCCAACTACATGCAGGATTATTAAGTGCCATAATACAAGCATTGATAGCCAGGCATTGAATACTACCAGTTTTAGCATTTCTCTATGTATTCTTACACTGCAATTCACTAAAGCTTTGCAGTAATAAGTCAAATATATGATGCACCTTGTTAATCATGGGTGCAGTTGCTGAGTCACTTTCATTTTGAAAAAAATTAAAACACCCCAGCCTGCTTATTTAGAAGATACTCTCTAAGCAGAGAAAGATCTTGCCTTATGATTATGTTCATTCAACAACTAACTTCTAGTCTGAGGGTCTAATTTGAATTTTGAAATAGCAAAAAAACCCCCCACATTTAAAAACTAAAGTACCACACTTGAGAAAATTAAAATCATCCTTATATGAAGTTTTAAGACATAAATGTCTTTTAGTAGCAGGCAGATTTAAGTAGCAAGCTGTCACCACCTGAAAGCTATGCATGTTTTAACCCTTACCACAATTAAGAGCAATTGATGTAACTCCAAAGATAATTTACATATTCCTAATTCCTTATACTATGTGAAACAATGTTTACCATTTTATTTGCATGAGTTGCTTTCATATTTGAGGCTGAGATTTGAACCATGACCACAGATTCTTCTGCAAGGCTTTTTTTTTTTTTTTTACCCCATCTATATTATCAGATAAAGCCATAGTTATAATCTATTATGAACACCTCAAGTCTCTTACAAATACATTTGCCAACAGGATCCAGGAGGTACCTATACATGCGCTATGGATAATCGAGCAATATGACACTAAGACCAAATACGGTATCACTAGCAACTACAGATCAAGATCACCATCAGGAATTCCTGTGAACTTGAAATTACTTCGGGTAGTAGATGCTGGTATGTTTTTGTAGTTACTTGTCACTTTTCATGCACTCAATAACTGCTGTTTTTCAGGTAAAGGGCTGAAGTAACATCCAAAAAACAACCAGGTATAACCAATGGAATTTATGCTTCCATTGACAAGTACTAAGTGGTTTTAATAAACTTAAGTGAACCCTATTAAAATAGCAGTGGCACAGACTACCATGTCTGTAACATAGATAAGAGTTAGTAGTATTTTAATTACATCTATTTGTCTTGGACAATACCACTGCAGATGCTAATTCTCATATAATATGCCACTTAAAAATGGTACCACAGAAACCCTTCTATAATCTAGGAATTTATAACAACTGTAAATTTGAAACAAATTCAAGTATGACATGGAGCTTTGGAGAAATACTGTTTTCAAGCAGTCTCACTGTTTCCACAATTAATTGCAAAGCTATAAGGTATTTACTATTGTTTTAGTCACCACACATGAAAATTGTATTAGTCACCTGGCAAAAGAAAGATCCACAAGCAGAAAAAACTTGAAATTGGACTGACATCTACCAGAAAGTATACTGCTAAGTACTTCTATTCTCCCTTTCAACAGTGCTAAAAAGCCAGTGCTTTTTCATCGCCTTATGTATGTGCTATCATCACTAAACTAGCAGACAGAAAATAACCACCAGGAATTCAGGGTCTGAAAAATTCCCAACTCACTGCTACTGAACAATAGAAGTATGCTTAAAGGTATTTTTTTCCTTCACTGCACCTATTAAGAAGTGAGTTTCCTCAGGCAGGCACTTAAAAACAATAGTTCTCAGATTTAAGAAGTTGAATTACTACTTCCTTCAAGTTTTGCAGTTTTCATTTGTGTATTTACCTGTTGGACACTTGTAGCTTTTTCGTTGGATTTGGGTTTTTTTTTAGTCTTTTATAAAAGTCAGGTTCCAACTCTAAGGTTTACTTTTATTAATTATTTTTTTTTTCCTTTTTCCTTATCTTCTGATAAGGACAAAACCTGTAGAATAAGCACTACCAGGCTGGCCTAAGATTATTAGAACAGTGCACACCTACAACTTCAGGTATTTTGGAAAAAGGTGTATCAGGTAGGAGTGAGACAACACATTTAATAAGAAGGCAAGTACTATAAATACACTGCATACAAATAATCAATGTAAGCCAATGCAGAACAATGAGAAAATTACATTATTAAAAGTTTTTATTTAGGTTTGGTCAGTACAGGTAAGATAATATTGGAGTCACAGAGCAATATGCATAAACAGGATACAACAGCTCTTAAAAACTGAGTAACTATGCACACAATTCATAAACATTCGGTCACCTAAGGAGAAAATGCACAGATGTATGGTGGGAAAAACTGTAATTAACACTGAAACTACTACAGGACTTCCTTCAGTAAGTCCATCTTTTAGTGATAAAACTACTGTACTGGGCAAACTTGGCAGTCATAAACCCACAGCTATTATGACAAATCTTGAAGGTGGTGTAAGTATAACAGTATGAGTAAGAATGCCCTTACACAGCACAGGTTCTAGATATACACAGATTTGTACAGACATCATCATTTATGTTATACTTTATGGAAATAATTTCTATTTCAACTTCACATTAACTCATATAAAAATAACTTGAGCTACACAAACGTCCTTTTAGCAACATCCAACGTAATTAACTGTTAAAATTTCCAAAGTGGCAGAGGTATTGAAGCAAAAAGAAACCCACAAAAAGGCAAAATTGTGACAAGTATGCACTAATTTAAACGGCTTCTGGACAGTATCCTCTCCCAATTTAAATGACACTGTATAAAAATGCTGCAGAAAAATGTTACAAAACTGAACCCTGCACATTTACATTGGAGTCCAAACCATTCTGGACATGACGAGAACCCACAGTTCTGTTACCTTTCATGCTCACTGTTTTCTCCTCTTGAGGATCATGATTGGAGTCTGTGTCATTTGAGTGGTGAGTGAGAGAGTTTTCACTGCCAGTGGGAGAGTCTACACTTTCATACCCAGTACTGAGCTGGTTTATGTAGCTACCACCTCCTCTACCAGTTCTATCTTCAGAGTGGTTGGACAGCTTATTACCATTCCCTGGAGAAGCCGGGAAGTCATCTTCTGTGCTGCTACCCTCCCTATAAAATCCAGGCCCAGACGTCCGCTGATGGGAGGAGCTGCCATTGCTTGGTCCGTTTGCCAGACGGCTGCAGTCTTTACCCACAGCCTCTCCCTGGTCTGTAGGCTCAGAAGATGGAGTCCTGCTGGTACCTGGATTGGAGGCCTGGGACTGCTGCTGCTGGTACTGCGCCAACTGCTGGCGAGTCTCCTTCAACTGCTGCTGAAGAACTAGAATGGTACTCTGCATACCCTCTACCTCCTCATCAAGCTGGATGATGAAGTCATTCAATTCTATATAAAGAAAACACATTTGTTGCAAATACTTAATAGCCCATATAAAGCTTCAATCTCAGACAAAACAATTAAAATCAACATTTAATGCTGAAATTTTTCAGCCATCAGGTATGCACTAGTTTTGATACTCTGCCTCTGAAGGAGGAAACGCTTAACTATGACCTGCATACTTTTTTATACTGCTACTCAGAACATATGAGAATAAATTAATTTCTGGGCAAGAAAGAAGGCTATTTGGAAAACAGCTCAATTCCAACAATTAATATTTTGCAACTACATCCTCATGTATCTACTTTTACTCAAATATAAAACCTTAGCAGAAAAACTGTAAGTGACCATAAACTATGTCTGTATATAGCAGATCTGAATATTTACAAGAGCCTAATCAGTGAAAACAAAACAAACCAAAAAAAAGACATTTTAGTCACATTTCAGGAAAGTTCCAGCTCTTTTTTTAATCCTTCAAATCCTGTGTAACAGAACACCAAAAGTACGACTCTTACTAACAGAATTTAACTAATTCTACAAGGTGTTTTGCACTTATATACCAAGAAAAAGGTTGTTACAATTAGGACTGCATATTGGAGAAAAAAAAAATTGACCTGAAATGGTAAAAGACTGTCTCCCTTAGTCTTCAATTCAACTGCACCATTGCTATGATGGAGCCAGTAAAATACAAACTGCTTATTATTAGAAAACTTCATAAAATGTAAACGATCTTACTGTAATGAAAAAAAATAATTAGGAAAACTCCTATTGCAGAATTATTATAATCTTCATTCACAGAAGAAATAAGCAATAGGGGCTAAGAACACATCTCAGTTCTGGAATACACTTTATTGAATTCAAGAGCAGCAATCTTTAAAGAATGTCCATGCTTGTTTCAATTATGAACTTGATAAATTTAGATAAGCGCATTATCTAAACAGTTATTAAGAAGTAAAAGGGTAACTATTCAAACAACTTGTCATTACAGAAAGAATAATTTACCTTAAGAATTCTAGTTGTTATATATTTTACTGCAACCTTTTCAAAAATATGACCCTATGCTGGGGAAATCTACCCTTAAAAATACAGGCAATGTCAGACTTAAATAACGCCCAGTCAGGTCTATGCTATCTTACAGGCTTCAGCTGTAAACTCAAAACAGTCAGTTTTATGTGATATCAAGATAGCTCATTTCCCAAGACCCCACCGATTCTATGCTGAACTCTCAACGGATGATTTTTACTATTTGTATTTTCCCCTCCATTTAAATTATGCAAGAGGTCAGAGTTTATAGGTAATTTCAGTTTAGGTTTATGATGTTGTAATATTTGGACATAAGATGAAGCAAAAAAAAAGTCTTATTTTTAGGCATTGATAAAAAGTTGATTTTTAAAAAAAATAATTCCAAAATGAGACAGAGTTAACCAGAACATTCTTTTTTCAGTGCATGCTTAGCTTCATATAATGTTAACAGCTTTCACCTTGCCAAGTCACCAGTAATGTGTGCAGTGCAAAGATTCCCTATGAAAAAGCAAGGCCTACAGTATGAAATCTGGCAATTTCAAATTCAAACACTGCTGCACTACTGCAGCTGCAAACCCAACCAGTCCCCCAAAGGTAAGTTAATTTTTTGTTTTGTTGTTTTTTAAAACTTAAGACTACCAGTGAAACCTTACAATTGTCATGTTTTACTCGATATTGTTCTTTTTAATTCTGGCAAAGATAGTTTTAGAGTATGTGTATCACCAAGAATTTAAACTAGCAGAAGTGCAAGGCAACTTCCATATTCTTAAAAAAATCCCTTACCATCCTGACTGCTTTTAAGTTCCTCACTATATTTCTTCTGTAAAGCCAACTCTGCCTCAAGCTGTGCAATACGTCCTTGGGACAGCTGCCTTCCAAGTTCTTGATTCTCCTGGATAAGCATTCGACACTTCGCCATTAACTTTTTGCCTGTTTGGCTGCAAAGGAAAGAGCCATCTATCACAAAATGAATATAAAACCTTTAGTAATCTTCCCCAATTACAATTACAGACAAAAAGGAGATGCAATTTCTGCATGTTACAATTCAAGGAACATTATGCCTCAACGTAATTGTCATAGCAGAAAGTCTCCCTATAGTTACCATGTGGTGTTCCAATCTCAGTCGATCTTCTGTCACTGTCTCATAAAGCAGAAGTTTTATTACTGCAGATATTCATGAATAAGCATTTTGTTCTTTTTCTGATACCAACATCTGGATTACCAATATGCACAATCTTGCATGTGATAATTCTCAATGGAGTTAAGTATTCGATTAAAGATGTGCCTTGTAATTCAAAAGATCAAGTGCTGCATAGAAATTACACATGTAAACTGAATTATCAATAAAACCCATCTTCATTTATTGTAGTAGTATAACTTAGTAATTAAAGTTGGGTGAAGAGAATAAAGTTGCCTGGGGGAAAATATTAAATGATATGTTTATTTTTCATAGTTATATCCATTTTTAAGAGGCTTAGACAGCCTTTCAAATGCTGTCTAGGTATCTTGTTTAAAAAAATTAAGATGTCTATTTTTCAAGTAAATTTATGTATTTGACAGTAATGTACACAGTCTGTTTCATTATATCTATGATGAGCTTTACCTAACCACATCGTGCATGGTGAGGAGAAAGTGAAACAGTTAAAAATTGGCAGGGAATTAAGGAAGGAGTATACTATTAAACTACTTCCTTTAGAATGAGAGATTTCAGATTATGAGTAATGTTCAGTTTCTGAAAGAAACTAAAAACAGGTAGGAAAAAATGTTTTTAACTAACAAGATTTTCTTTACTAAATGGGTAACATCACATCTTTAATCTTCATGATAAAAATTGCATTGTAAAGCATTATAGGAAGTAATATGCAAATTAATATATAGGCAATACAGCTGACTCCATAAAAGAGAAAAATTAAAGTCCTTTAAGACTCTTGATCTGCTAAAGTCAGAATATCAACTACAAATGGTTCTCCTTTAAAAGGCTTAGCTACATTATGAAGCTGTTCTCTTTTCTACTGAAGTGTAAGCTCCACCAAAAAAACATCAACCCAAACTTGAACAGGTTTATTGTGAATCCAATGGTAGGACTTGCATTACTTTTCAAGACCAAGAAGGTCATTAATTTTTTTTTTGTTTGCTTTTAAACAAGTGACAAAGACTGAAAGAAATTTTGAGGATTAAAAAGGTAGAACAGGAAATTTCTGCTACAATTCAGTTACAGTTCTCTCCTGCAACCAAAATACCCAACCAGAAGAATTTAAAATAGTATTTCCTTGTCAACTACCTTTTAAGTATTCGAGCCTTCGAAAACTTTAAAGTTCTGCCAACTCTGCCCCATTTAACATTTTCCGACTGAATCTCCCAAATCTTTCAGATGGGTTGCTCCAGAAGCAGTGTAAAGTCCTGGAAGCCTGAAACTCTGCTAAAGGCAGCAACCTGTTTTCTTTCTTGATGTGATGTCCAATGCCAGGTCCTTGAAGTTTAAATTGTGCTGACCTACTACAGTCCAAGTCGCACACTTAAGATGCAAGTTTCCTTAGAGATGTTCATTCTGTGTAAAGCAGGACCGCTTTGGAGATAACCAATGTGACATAACCCAAAAGTTATTAGGCAGACATGCAATGATTTTTAGCAATTTGCAAACTCCTGTTACTGTATTCATCATGACTACAAGTTGAAGAAGTTCACAGTGCTTAATGCTTCTCTCTTCACAAAACAATGTCAACTGTAGAATTAGTACCAGTTACCTTGGAATTGGGACAATTTTAGAATCCCAATAATTTCTTCATGTTAACTCCTGCCAAGATGTCAATTTTTTATTACCTGTATAGAAATTTGCATAGTTACCTATAATGCTATTTCTTCCCATGAATTTTTTTCCAGATGTTCAGACCTAGTATGGCACCAAGTAACATTCTCTTGCAATATACAAAAAAAACCCCCAAACAAAACACATGCAAGAATTTAAAATTCAGTAACTATTAAAATAACTCCTACTAGCTATAAAACTAAGCTTGGCATTGTCTTCACAAATCCTCCTGATCATACATGCAACAAAACCTGTAAGAATATAAGTGGTTAAATTTCAGAAGACCAGTAGTTTGTTGTACTAGTCTTACTAGCATAGCCATTCCTTTGATTACACACCCTTTGTATTTCTCCCTCCAAATATCAACAATTACACCCCTATTTATGGTTAAGGCCCAGAACTATTACTACTTAGGATTGCAATTAACATGTTACCCCGTAAGAACACCAGTTCAGGATCTGAACAGGAAAATTATCTCTTCCAAACACTAGGTCAGATGTCATGAAATAGAAGTACTTGCACACAAGAATGGACAATTAATGCAATTAAAGGAGGGGTGGAGCAAGGCAGGATGCTAAGACAATGAAAAATCCTATAAATCTTACATAAGTCACCATCTCTTTACCTTTCCAAAATAGAAATCAATAGAATTTAACCCAGTTAAGACAGCCACAATTATTCAGCAGGGAATAAACTAAGTTTTCTGTATTCTAGCTACTGCATGTTAATAATGCACACTCACACTGCTGACTTAAATTTTTATCGTGCACATCAGAGTATGTCATAGCTACAGCAATAACAATTTTCTTTTGATAGTTTTTCTTGAAAGAAAAGTGGTAAGTTACTTGTCTCTCCTTAGTTGTACACACACATTTAGAGACTTAGGACTTAACAACCAACCTGTATCTTCATGTATTAAATAATTTTTCTGAACTCCAAGTTGAAAAAGCAATCTGAACAGCATTCCTCTATCCGCACACTATAGTGAGCTTTACAAATGGCTTGGTAATACGTTAACAATTTATTAATGCAAGTCTTACCTCTGTTTTGATGCTAGATCGTTAAAATCTTAGATACTGCTATAGCAAAATCATTCCAGATGTATAACTTTTTAAAAGGTAAACTTTTTCTGTTGGTTTTTCTTATGGTGTTAAGCCATTACTCTCGCAAAAAAAAAAAACAAACCTGCATTAAGTCCACTACTCTTCAATCCCATAATAACCATCTGAAGCACAACAGTTAAGATACTTCCCAGTTAAAAATACGTAATGCCATCTTAATAGAAGTCAGCAAAACAGTTAGAATACACCACCTTCTGTGACAGTTTGGTATCTTTTTTAATTTAAAATTGAATTTTCTAGGACCAGACTGAGTTATAAGAGGTTGTCCAACTGCTTTGAAAAATCAAAACCTCAGATGACTAATAGTACTTAAATTGCTAAGGGAAAAAATAAACACACAAATGCTATACCAAATCTGCATTTCACTTTACACACCTCAGACATGCCACTCCCAACTGTCCCAAATCACTACTCTTACAAGTAACTCGGGACAACAGAACAACGGCATCAAGAGAATAGCAAGGGCTCCTTTGCTGATTCCAACGAGGAAAATGCATGCCTTTAAAGTTGTTGGGTTTTTTTGGTCTGTTAAAATACTGACTTATTTTCAGAGAACGAGACAATGCAGAAACAACAACCTGTTCAATTCTCGTTCATCCCACAAGTTTCACAATACAACAGTATAACCAGTAGTGTTCCTTGAACTATTACAACTATGTCAAGGCACATTTTATATAGAAGTGCAATACAAAAAAAACGGTGTACAAACAAATAAAAACACCCCACCAACACTGAAGACAGTTGCCATTTTGTGCCTTCTGTATTAAGCATTTGAGATCAGTTTCTAGTATAGAAGTTCAAAAAATTCTCATTTCTGCACGAAAACATGCAGCAAAATACTTGTCACAACCAGTTTTTCTTCTACATGCTAGTTGTGATCAAATATATATTGTTTCCAACGATTTTAAACCTGCAATTAGATCGAATGTACATTTTCGTACAGTCCTAATTTTGAGGTGTCCACAGTATTACCAACCATCCAGAAAACAGTTCATTCATTAGCAGCATTGACTTAAGGCTCCATCGAGTGCTAGGGAACCCAAAGCTGAACAGTCAAATGTGTACACTATCACTGTTGTGATATCAAATAGCACTCTCATGGCTATTCAAAACTGGTTAGCAAGTAAACTCTTTAATGCAAAATTCACCTCATCAAGTTTTGACCCAGCAGTTCAGTGAACAAGCAGGAAGTCCACAGTCTTATTGGCAAAACTGACTTAGTGTCTCTAAGTCACTAGGCTCAAGGTTAAGAGTGCAGCACATTCCACTTCTACATTTTACGGGAATTTTACATGTTCAATTCATGATTTATAATCTCTATGTTCTCTCTCCTCCAAACTGTCTGTAGACACAGTGTGCCACAGACTTAAGACTTCTGTTTCTCCCTCTATTTTCTTCAAATAGAACAATTTTGCAAATGTCTACATGTTCTAGGAAAGATTTTTTTTCGAAGATGGCCATTTCTTCAGAATAGTCCGACGCCGTCAGGCCTCTGAAGCAAAGGGGGAGAAAAAAGCTGAAACACAAGGTTCATCTGGTAAGTTTTACATTAAGCATTACAAGCTGGACAGTATAAGAATGTGGCTTTTGCCTCAAAACGTCTGAGTCTTGGTGTGGAAACGAGTACTTGGCTGTCCCACCATAGCATTCTCGTAGTGGGACTGTCAGGGAAGTCTTGACTGGGGAGTATTTGTTTTGTTTACCTATCAGGCGTAAATTTCCAGGCACTCAGTTCATTTTGGGCTTGTTCCAGTTTGTCTTTAGTCTGTTCCAGTTCACCTTTCATTTTTAGGAAAAACAAGTTGATGGCTGGGTCCACCATTGTTGATCGCAGTTGGGCAACACTAGGCTGCTGGACTTGCTTGAGGTACTGAATCTGATTCTGCATAAAATAAGAAAAGAGACTGTTATTCATACAACATTAAATCTTAAAATTCACACAGAAACAAATAAAAAGTTAATTCGAATCAAGGAACCTTGACCTTTTTCAATGACTCTTACTTCAAAAAGGCAGGATAAAAATCACTTTCGCCCACCTGCACCCTATCAATGTGCATATTCACACCCCATCTCCCATCCCATCACCTACCAAGCTTAAAACTTTCAAGGCCAATTTTCCCCCTCAACACAACCCTCTGCTTCAAATTGTTTTCTCCATCCTAGTTTACATTTGTCAAAGCAATGGTTGGAGCATTACAGTGTTCCCTTTGTTTTATAGATGCTTGCAGTCTTTCAGGGAAAAGCAGAAGTATACACAAAGAATCAAGTAACTTCCTGTAACTTCAGTAAAAATTATTATGGAACATTAGAGCCAATATTAGCAAGTAGTATTCTGAAGCAACTACTAAAAAAAGTTTTTTATAAACTTTTATAAGGCTTTTTGTAAATCTGATAGACACTTATGATGCAAGTCTGCATATTTATTTTTAAATAAAATAATTCAGTAATATTAACAATTAAAACATTTTTTTGGTTGAATTTGCTTCTCTTGCAGTAAACACAACCAAAAATATTTACAATGTTATAGCTTATAACCCAGAAGACTTAAAAAAGTCAAAATTTCAGAAGGAGCAACTGAGGATTTATTTTATACTTAGCATTCATAAAAACTTCTATGTATTTAAACAGGATTAACTTTTTTTAAAGTTTCTTGTATTTTAATCCCATCACAACAGACCACCTTCAAATGTACTCAACAGTGTATTTAGAAGCTGGCTTGTCATTAAAATCCTATCAGCCTAAATGAAGTGTGTTCTTTCTGAAGTTCAATGTATTATACTCCACATACTACAGATTTCTTCATTGGCAAAGAGGTGAACAAGATTACATGAGGTTAAAAAAGAAACAGTAATTGAGAGTTGGAGGGGCTTGCCTCCTGCTGCACACACACAATCTTACAACCAGATTTGATATCAACAGTTTCACCTATCAACAGTACAAGATGTCAACAGAAAAAAGAGGGAACAAGAGTCTCCCTCCACACTTTGCTTTACTTGGGACAAGCAGCACAGTCAAAAAGCACTGCCACTTTAACCATTTACCTGTTTATACAGTTACTCTGTTACAAGAAAACGTTATACTTATTATTCACCATTTATGTGTAAATACATTCTATTTACCTTAAAAACATGCAGTAGAACCCTCAGTCACTTGATAACATGGTTTAATTTATATATTAAGTAGCAACAATTATTAAACTTTATTTCAAAGTTATCGAAATTACCAAAATACTTCCATTGACTCCACATTAATATTATAAAAATACTTCAAAACTTAAAATATCCGTAATATTTTAAATTTCAAATGGACAAATTTTTCTGTGTTCAGAATGAAATATATAGGGAATAAAGCACTGCATAAAAATATTTTAAAGAAATTAAGCACTCAAGAACCCACCTACAAACACCACTTAGAAGCAGGAAGTCCAAATTAAATTATTCCAATATTTCTTGGATGGCATTTTACTCCTACAGGTCCTTTACCTCACTGAATGCACAAGATGTTGCTCACTGAATAAATATTTATGTAATTTGTTTATATTGATATATCTTATATTTCTTTCTACTCAACTTCCTAACACATGCACTACTGGAAGCATTTCAACCTGTCAGTTCTTTGTGAAGGTTAGCACTGGTAGAAGGTTTAACACCTAGCTCAACAGATGTCTGCATACAGACACTCCAGCTGGCAACATATTCCAGGAATATACAGCAACATGGTTCCCAACCTATTTTTATACAGACATCACTGAGGGGAAAAAAAGACCATGTTCCTTGCCGTACCTTGATCCAGCTCCCTCCCTCTTCTACTGCCAGACTAAGAACTGCAACAGGTTTCTTGGACCAGTAGCACAAAGAATTGCTGCCACCTGCTCCTCACTCATGCCATAAAGGCGTAATTACACTCTCAAGAGGATCCAGCTGATTCTGTCAAATGTCAGCCATTTAGCAGTCTCATTTGGGTGTCTCTAGCTTATGCTTCTAGGCAACCACAGACCACTTGAATATGCCCCCACGTAACACATCAGCTGTTGTTCCTAAAACAGCAGCATAGAAAGAATTTACTCAAGCTTAAGAACCCTTACTCATTCCCTCCCCAAAATTAAAGACCTTTATTCCTCCAGCTTTTTCAACACAAACTTCTCCATCCCTCCACAAATGCCTTCTTGAGTTGCAACTCTTCACCTGTCAGGCTTCTCATCCACCCATATCTAACAGCCTCCACCCAAAATGACCCACGCCTAAGTAAGCCCATATCTCTTAACCCTTCTGCCTACTTCCTTATTCCATTCATCTCCCTGCTTAGCCAGTCCAAACCTCCCATTCTGCCCCCTCTAAGCACATCTCTCCTCCCATTGATATTTCAGGTGGTAGGCAGTGGGGAGCAGAAGAATATGCCCACAGTAAGAACCAGCCTCAGTCCAGAGCTGAATACACAGGAATAGTTATGTCCAATGTCAAATCGCAGGACATGCCCCCTCTGACACTGAAGTGTCTAATGGCTGTTCATATTTCCAAACATTAAAGCACACACTAGCTGGTATTTTTCAACAGCCCATCAGATAGAATCATTAAGGTTGGAAAAGATCTCTATGATCATGAAGTCCAACCATCAACCCAACAACACCATCCAACTAAACCATGTCCTGAAGTGCTATGTCTACACATTTTTTTTAGCACCTTCAGGGATGGTGACTCCACCACTTCCCTGGGCAGCCTGTTCCAATGCCTGACCACTCTTTTCTGAAATATATTTTTTCTAACATCCTACCTGAACCTCCTCGGTGCAACTTGAGGCCATTTCCTCTTCACCTATCATCAGTTACATGGAAGAAGAGACCAACCTCACTACAACGTCCTTTCAGGTAATTGTAGAGAACCATAATGTTTCCCTTCATCCTCCTCCAGACTAAATAACCCCCGTTCCCTCAGCTGCTCATTGTTAAGAACTGTGCTGCATGCAGTGACAGGACAAGGGGGAACTGTTTCAAGTTGAAAAAGGATAAATTTATATTTGTTATTAGGAAGAAATTCTTTATTGAGGGTGGTGAGAGACTGGGACAGGTTGCCCAAGGAAGTTGTGGAAGTCCTCCCCTATGCTCAAGGTCAGGCTGGACAGGGCTTTGAACAACTTGGTCTAGTGGGAGTTGGAAGTAGATAATCTTTAATGTCCCTTCCAAATCAAAACATTGTATGATTTATTTTGCCACTCTTACACATTACTGAAAAAAATTACAATCTAGTAATAAGAAGCCAAGTAGTCCTCCAGAGATTCATGAAACTATGTGCATCCTAACTTGAAAACACTTAGGTGTGAATGTCTACATTATAGCTTTCACCCATCTTCGTCAAGGATGCATCTTCTCACACACTATGGAGGAGATTACATCCTTGATGTTATTCATGTGTCAATATCTAGAAAAATACTGGTTGCTTGGTTACACATGTGTGATTTTTGTTTTCTTTTGATAAGTCCTTCCACCATGTTTTTTTTTTCTTTAAATACACTGAAATTTTTAAAACCTCTTCAGAAATTCTTCTAAACAGATGTTCTGGAAAGCCTATACATCACAACAATAAACATCTGTAAAGAAGAAAAATCCTACATTCTTCATTATCTTGTCAAAATTCATGGTCATAACTACTTGAAATTTTTTTCTAACTTGTTCTTTTAGAAAAAGGGAGGAAATAGTACACATAAATTAGGTTTTGATTAAAAACTTCCACTTTTAAAGTTTTATTTTTTTTTGTAATTTATTGTTTCCGCTATGTGCTCCTAAGTTCAAAAGAAAAAAAAAAACAACCCTCTTATTACTGCTGCTCCTCATAGCAGAATTTATCAGTAAAACAAGGAAACAAGATAAATATGGCAGTCTTACTACTAGGGAAGTGCTGAACTATAATATCAGAACAGATCTTTATTAGCATCCCGGGAGGCAATAGGAGCGCTGTCAACTGGTGGAGGGAGGTGATCATTCCTCTCCACTCAGTACTGTCAAGACATCTGGAGTACCAGGTCCAGTTTGGGGCTCACCAGCACAAGAGAGACATGGACATATTCAGGTGAGGCCAACGAATGGCCATGAAGACTGAGGGGCTGGAGCATCTGACAGAGGCAGAGAGCACCAGGACTGTTTAACCTGGAGAAGACAAGGCTCAGGGAAATCTTAATGAGTATAAATACCTTAAGTGTGAAGTAAAGAAGGCAAAGTCTGGCTCTTCTCAGTGGTGCCCACTGAAAGCACAGAAGGTAATGCGCACAAATTGAAACATAGAAGTTCCACTTAAATGCAAGAAAATGCTTTTTGCTGTGATGGTGGTTGAATACTAGTACAGGTCACCCAGAGTTTTTGGGATCTCCATTCCAGGAGATGCCCAAAACCCAGCTGTGCAGGGCCCTTAGTCATCTTGTCCAACCAACCCTGCTCTCAGCAGGGATTCTAAACTAGACAAACTCCAAGTTCCTTCCAGCCTTTGTGATTAATTTTTTGCCACTGCAAAGCAAGCTGCATGCCCTCTTCATACCAGTGCTTACCACAAACTGAGGTAATCTTCTGGTCTGAAGAGCAGTGAAAATAATGTGTATGGAATTGTCACCCTACTATACCTGACAGCTCTGAAAACCTACAGGAAAAAAGAAAGGAAGGCACATAAAAGGAAACAGAGGAAAGCTACAATGCTAGTTTTTAGTCTTGCAAAAAGCTCATATTTCTCATAGGACAATCTCTCAGAAGCATATTACAGAATCTAGCAAATAAGCAGCTTTTATACTCTTCTCTCAGGAACTGCCAAATTAAAGCGGCAGATGAAAATTATGTTTAAAAGGTAATAAAAAAAATCCTAAGTCCAGAAGTGATAGAAGTCTCAAGAAACCAAATCCAAACACAAGAGAAAGTCACAGAATACCCACAGATATAAAGGAGAAAAACAGAAACAGTATTCACTAAAAGAACATTAGAAACCCCGGTAAGCAGGTCTGCCCAATTTCAAAATAACTTTATGAAATTCAGTAGCTCTTTCCCTTACCTAGCAGATGCTTACAAGTATCTTGCTACACAAAACCAATGTAAATACCAGCCTAAAACCTCCTAAATGAAACCCAGTAAACTCAATCGTACCCTTATGTTTCAGTTTGTTACTGAACCTAGTGATAGTGCAAAGTAACATTTTTCTGTAAATATCCACAGTTGATAAATGCTAGAAGAAAGTAAGCATAGCTCATGCAAGAATTAAGTTCGTTCTGAGGCAAAGTGCTTCCAAGTACAACTGCTGCTGAAAATCAACTGAAACAACTCGTATTTAAAAAGCAAGCTCTAAGAAGTGATCTTTACTAATTCAGTGGAAGTTTAGGTGCCCTACCATTTCTTTAAGCACAGAAAATGTGATGCTATAGATTTCTACAAAACATAGCACATGGGTACTGGGTCAAAAGCTAAAGTTCCTGTAACAGGCTGAAAACACTTATCTTCTCTAAATACTTACAGTACACTCTTGCATCTCCTGTTCCTTAGTTGCCAGCCTCATCACCAGAATATTTTCTCTTCGGGCAGACTCTTGCTGTTGCTGTTTCAGCTTCTCTTCAGATTCTCTCAATCCCGTCACATCATTAGCTAATAGAAGTAATAACACACAAAAAGAGCATTTTACAGCATGGTCTCAGGTTTTTTAAGAGAGCTGCAAATCTAAAAACCAAATTAATAAACAGGAGAGTAACAAATAAGCATGACTACAATAAAAATAACTGTAACTCACTCATAACTAAGATAAAATATTATGAAGTATTAGAAAAGCTTGACAACAGCTGATTTTAAATAAATCTTTCTGATCCTTAAGATGAGATTTTTTGAAAGTGTTGCCATGTTTACATAGGAAGCAACTTTTTAATTGCTTTTTAACCAACTATTACTACTTCCAACTCAAAGGTGGAACTGTCCTATTATCTGTAAGAAATATTGAGGTCAAGGGTACTGGGGAGGGGAAGCCTGCACTCTGGCAAAAAGTGATCCACAGTCAGTAAAACAGTGACATTTGTGATCATTCTCAAACTGGTCTCAACACTTCGTCAGTAAACCATAAGACATTTGAGAACTTCAGAAATCACAGTTCAGTCACAATTAGAATTCTATGACCATTTATGGAAGTTAATATATAAAATATGAGAAGACAAACTAACATATTTTCTAATTACTCAAACAGGAACACTTGCAAGCAGACTGATATAAACAGCATACATTCATTCTGTTACTGTATAAAATGATAGAAAGTTGGAATAATTAACATTTATATTTTTTCTAATTACTTGAGAAAAAAAAATGGCTGTAAATGTAAGTTAGGAACATCACAAATAGCTTCACGACAATTATTTCTAAACAATTTATTCTTAGCAGATATTTCAGTAACAGCAATTACTCCAGCCTGTCTTGGAAGTTTCCAAAGCTGCAAAACTGGGAGTGTTATAACAATTTACTTATCTATGTTAGGGCAATTTGAGATTAGAATGAAAGCAGCTGCTTATATTTGCTATGTTTCAGTTTCTCCAAAATTCAACATGGTGGCAATAGAAGAGGGATGTAACACCTAAGAGGGCATCTGTTTGGATTGAAAGAAAAATACCCGCCAAATTCAGCGGTACTAAGTCTTTTAAGTATTTTGACTGAGTGGAAAATAGAAAAGAGCCCATCTCCAGCTCCTAACACAACTTTTAAAAGTAAGGATTTAGGATTGGTAATTCAGTCACTTCCAGAACATGCCCAGCTTTTCCAATTTGAGAGGGTGTTTTTCCTGTATTCTCTTTTGCAATACTGGAATATAGACCAAGTTTTAAGACCACAAGACTGAAAATCAAATAATTTATTTGCCTAATGAAATAAAATATTACTTGGGGACTCATTTTAGACCTTGACCTCTACAAACTACTCACTTTCCCATGTAGTTTACAATCCTGTTAGACTACTGAAGACACAATCACAGAGTATTTTGGTAGATGTTTTCTTTCTAATGGAAATGTTCCCCACATATTTGTGGGGCTATGTTTTGAAATTTTGGGTGCAGATGGTCCCTACAGATGCAAAAATACATTTCTTAGAAGCTGTGTAAGACCTGCAAAAGAAAATTAGTGGCTGAGAAAGTTAGGAAAGGCTGAAAATTACACTAGAAAGAACAGGGAATTTTGTTCTGACAAATAACTGACCTATAGGTTATAACTATCTCTGATTTCTAACAGTTTTAGAAAGCACAGACATTACTTGAACACTCTGTACAAACATTCAGGTAACCATACCATTTTGAAACTCAGCTAACTTACAATTAAGGTCTGTGTACTTGCCCTCCAGAGCTTGCACGTATGCTTCATATTGTTTCCACCTATTGCAGAGATGAAAAGGAAAAAAATTTTCTGAAGCTCAATTTATTAAATCAAGGCATCTCATTCCTAAACTTTCAGAGCATACATTCATACCATAATGTGAAAACATCGAAAGAGAATTACCCAACTGCATAAAAGACAATTAGTTTTTAAAAGGGGCTTTTAATAATGAAAATAGTTACATCAACTTTGCATCTCAAAAGTATAAAAGGTAGCTGTGCATTACAACACTTAAAACTGACATCCTAAAACTGACTGTAATATTGTGAACAAAACAATTCCACATTCTGAAAAAAATAAATCTAAATAGCTTGCAGAATTGGAAGGTTTCTACTACCCTTCTCCCAACTACCCTTTCCCCAGACAACTGTTTTATGCCACTCATTATAACTGCTCTATTTTAACTCCCTAACCCACACTACCACTATCTCAGTCAAAACTGTAACATCTAACTAGATAATTTTTTACTATTTAGTGAATTCAAACTGCTTGTTAAAGGGTCTAAAATGAAACAGATCTGTAACAGCGAGTGAGACCACATCATTAAAAAGCAAAAGTAAGCACAAGATCTCCTCCTTCTAGCAGCAACAAAATTTTGCAACTCTTCAGGTGAACATGAAGTTGGCATGAATTAACTCTCTTAAATTCCACAGAAGAGAGCAGCTGTATTCCCACTTAACCCTTAAACTTATCTCTCTGCTTCAAAAAGGGTAGAAACATAAGCTTCACTGTTGGACCACAAAGTTCAGGAGATTGTAATTGCTAGAAAGTAAAACTGAAACAGTCTACTAAATAGTAAACCCAGAAAGAAATAACTTAATTTTTACATTACATAATTTCATTAAACAAAAGAGCTGGTCTTCAAATACAGCTCCAGGAGTATCTGACTAAGTTTCAACTCACAGCTTGAAAATAATAATTCTTTCAAAATTGTGACACCCGTCCTCTCTTCCCACCCTCCATAATAGGAGCTATACAAAGAACAAGTGAAATGGAGACCTGAAACACAAGGCAGGTAGACATTACAGAACACCACTGGAAAAAATACCCACAAAAAACCCCATCATGTAGCCCATGGCCACCAAGATACCTCTAAGTTACCTCTCAACAACTGCTGTATTGAAACAAGAAAAGATTAGCTGGAAAAAAAACAACCCGGAGTGTACTTGATCATGCTAAGGATTTTTCAAGTCATGTACTTGCCAACTCTAGAAACATGACTCTACAGACATGCTTTGTCAAAAACCTGCTGAAGACTGTTGCAGTTAATCTTCAAGGAACACTACAAAATTGTACAAAATAAACTTGTGAAGATCACACCGACATAGTCAAATTGAGAATAAGCAAACTAAGTTTTAAAACTTGGAACTTTTTCTAAAACAGTAGCTTTGCTTTAACACACTTGCATTATCGATATTTTGCTATAACTACAGAACATCTCAGAAGAAATTTTCTAACAACTGAGCTATTTTTCACCTCATTTCAGGCAAATGGGAAAGCTAGTAACTAGAGAGACAAAAATCAGAAGGTGACTTTTTTCATGTGACTGATTAAAAAAAAAATAATTGAACCAGACAACTAAACAGACTAACAGCAAGTTGAAAAACATTCACATTAATGCAGTAAACAATTATTGTAAATTACTTCAGCTCATGAAAATAAGCAAATATATTGGTAAGCCCTTAGATTCCTTTCAATCAAACTTGTAGTTCTGATACTTCATTTGATGTGCATATATTTACTCAGTGGTAACATGCCAAAATATTCAACAAAAAACAAACTTTCTGAAGAACATTCATAAAACCAAAGGCAGAACAAAGATTTTTTGTTTTCTTTATGTATTCACTTTGACTAGTTTTAGGTATTTAAAAAATAGTCTTGTGACAACCCTGGTAACTTATTTTTCACTTACGCATCTATTAACTGGCTTAAGACTTTAAACGCCTTCTATAATTTCTGAATTCTTAGCCTCCTCTTGTAGTAGCTTTTCTTCTTGGTGCCTTTAAAAATCTATTTTCCTAAACATTGTCTTTCCAGCTTATTTCACTCTGATCATTTTCCCTTATTTACAGTAGTAGCACACATTAACAGAGGGATTTAAAGTTTATTTTATTCCTTCTTCTCTGTTTAGTATGTCTATACTGGTAGAGAAGAACAGACAATACTAGGATCAAACAGGACTGGTATAAACTCTATTTCTAGATCTCAAATTACTACAGGAATAATTTTTGTGTCTCTAACACCATTCTCTAAATGAATGATTATCACAGAAAACTTCTATTTACCTGAACAAAAAAAGGGCGTTGTTTCCAGATGCACGACTTTGGTCTTACTTCGTAAAAGTTAATATCCACACACAACAGTGCTGCTTCTATAATTTTTCAGTAATATGGACTCCCAGCTGCTGACATGCAAGGCTGCATTCCCATTACAGGAATCCATATGCTAAGTTTTCACACAAAGCTTGAAAGAGGTGACAACAACAGCAAGTTTGTGGAATGTTGTAATGATGGCTAGTAATGGAATTTCAGCCATGCCTTATTGCAACTAGACATCAGAAGCTGAGGCTAATACAACAGTGGATGTAGTACGACAAAAATTCCAGCAACCAAGCATAGCTCCAGCAAACTCCAAGGGTTCAGTTACAAGTTAACAAAAAAACCTCCACCAAAACAACAACCCACAAAAAACCTCGCCCACAAAAACCACACACACAGGCAAGTATGATCTGAGGCCTGCATTCAACCCTACTGCTCTCAGGAAACTGTTAAGAAAAAGTCAAACTCCCAGATGTCATGCCACACCACAGTGTATATCTTTACTTCAGATGCAGTTAAAAACTTTAATGCAAAATGTATCCAGTAATACTGTAATCCTCTGCGCAAAAGCATGCACCTTCACCATAAGACACCAGAACGCATTAGAGATCTGATAAATAACTAAAGTTTCCATACAAATAGCATTCCTAAAGTTTACATATTTCTAAAGTTTTCCCACTAAGTTCATTTTACTGGCTCTTCAGGGAAAATATTTTTTTGCCCCTAAAAACATTCTAGAGTCCAGTAAAAGAAGTATGTTTAAAAAAAACCACATAATTTATATAAACAGAAGTTATCCCTGCCCCCAATTACATCAGAATTAAAATTTGAAAATTGCTACTAGCACATCTTCAACTAAGTAGGAAAGCATTTCCCACTTATGTTGGGGGCCCCAGACCTTGACACAGTACTCCAGGTGGGGTCTCACAAGAGCAGACTAGGATGTTTATCACCTCCCCAGACTTGCTTGCCACTCTTCTTTGGATGCAGCCCAGAATACTGTTGGCTTTCTGGGCTGCAAAGCACACATTTTTAGCTCATGTTGAGCTTGTCATCAACCAACACCCTCAAGTACTGCTCTTTGGGGCTGCTCTCAATCATTCTCCACCCAGCCTGTATTTGTGCTTGGGATTGTCCCAACCCACGTGCAGAACCTTGCACTTGGCCATGCTGAACTTCACGTGCTTTGCACAGGCCCTCTCAAGCCTGCCCAGGTCCCTCTGGATGGCATCCCTTCCCTCCAGCACATCGACCACACTACCTGATAAAGGTGAACTTACTATAAAATCCATTAAATATGCATCCCATACAAAGAAAAAACTGTTCCTAGGACTGCTTAATGCAAACAAAATGGACATGGCCAAAACATCATTTAAGTTTCTACTTAGAGGTATAATGGACAGTTATACTCCTTAAATCAATCAGGTAGCCTTTTTGACAGCAGCAGTTGCTTTGTCTACACTAAGAAGATTCAATAGCAACACAGCTGTCATTAGTGAATTCCTTCCATCTATTAACACAGTTTAGCTGCTGACATACTCTACTTCCCTGGGTGGATTCCATCACATTCTCACTTGAATATATGCTGGAAATACATCTCTTCTATGGTAGCAATTAATCATTGCAAGTTACAGAAACTGATGACAGCTTGATGTCTTTTTTTCCACACTTAATAAAAAAGAAAGTGGCACAGAACGTATGCTTTGGTACTTGGATAGGAATTTTATAGCTGGAAGGGCAGCCATAGCTTTACAGACTTCGCAGGACTTTGTTATTTCCAGGGATAATATTGAGTACAGAAACTTTCACAAGACATAAACCACTTAACATCAAAGCAGCATTTTTTCCTAGTGTGTAAATACATCATACTTTAATACCCAAAAGACTACATACTCAAAGGAAGCCAGAAACCAGTTTTAAACATACAGAGCCAGACTATGTTGACTCTCCTATAAAGAACTGTCACTTCAGAAGTAGATGGCATTATAGTTTGCCCGGAAGAGTGATCATACACATTAAGTATTACATTTGTATTCTAATGTTTCCACACAGTTTTGTCTTTGTTCTATGAAATAGCAATACTTGACTTGAAAGACCTTAATAATGCTAGTAACTTACAATGTACAAAAAGCCAAGACCTAAAGTTTACCAAAACACACACACAAACTACTCCAGCAGACAAACAGATGACCCAGAGACACCTGGCTTTGCTAGATTCTTATTAACAAATCTGTAAATTCAGGTATACAGAGACAAGTTGCTTAGGTTGATTTCTTTAAGCAGGTGATCTGCATGACAGGATTGCCTATTTTTTCCATTGTGACACTTAGCTTTCAAAAAGGTGAAAAAGATGACCAGGCTCTTATTTATTCAAGTTCTAGATGATGAAAAATTAATGTTAACATTTTACTGTTAATATCTGAACATGCTGAGAAGACAATGGTATGAACTAAGAAAAAAAAACTTGCTGTAAGAGTAAAGAAATAACATTTTTCTGATGTTTAAAAATAACTTGCTATCTAGCAAGGAATGTAAGCAACCATATCTCCTAATGTTACCAGTGAAGAAAGTAACTCCCACAAAATATTGTTCAGGATTTTCTCCCTTTGGAAAAGGTCTTTCCCCCCCAAATTATATATAACCTTTGAGACAAAATTAGAACTTTACAAGAAAGATGTATCACAAAGAGGATAACAGTTTTTTTCAGAAGAAAGATGTTAAAAACAGTGGAAGAGGGAGGTCACACATCTTCCATTCTAAGTTCACGAAAACGCTCAGATGGAAAAACTGCTTTTTACTTTACCTTAGGATGAGCTCGTCTCTAGGTAAAACTTTAAAATCTGCTTCACTAAGGCGAACCTATAGAGCAAAAGGAAAAGCACAACTTCACAGGCTGTCATGACTACCTGGTGGGGGTGGAGGGGAAGTCACAAGTATTTTTCAACATACCTTCTTTGGTAGAGGTTCTTCATTCGTCATTGTGAACTCTGAAGGAGGAGGGAAAAAAATAAGCTTTACTTAGTACAGTTACTAGTGTACATGAAATACAGAACAATGCAGGAATTAGTAGTTCTAGCCTTTTCCTTTTTACTTTTTAAATTTGTGATATTAAACTACTGAAATACTGTTTTCACACAATGCACAGTACAAAAAAACATTATGACAAGCTTGCTGCTGTAATCTAGACAGTCAACAGACGTATTTTTTTCCTACAAGTTAACCAAAACTTTAATGTCTAAAAAGCCTACCAGCAGTCAATTCTTCCTACTTAACTAAGCAAAAACACCCAACTTTGTCCCTATTTAATCTGTTTTTTTATGTGTCTACAGCTATTTAACACTGTATTTTATGAGCTAGGTGATAATCAGGGTCTGAGGAAAGCAATTTATACTACTACTTCAGTATCTCCTTGTAATAAAAGTAAATAATTTGTGAACATTACCACTGATGTTTGTGTTATGTCAAAATAACATGTTCTTCCAAGTACTTATTATTTTCCTTTTAAGATTCTAATAAGCAGGAAGTATTAACCAGTTGTTCTAAAACCTTTGTGAATATTTATAGGAAAAATGAGATGTGAAATAAATGGCTTGGATGCACGACAGGAATTGAATTTGTCCATGCATTTGCAGCATAACAGGATTGCACTGTGTTAGGTTAAACATTCACACTTGGGAGTTATGTGCTTCCCCACCTCAAAAGGATAATATTTAGTATTTTTTACAACTACAATTATATAAAAGGAATCTGAAAAGATTATAAGCATGTAACTAACAATGAATACATTTGCTTGAGGCATGCATCTTTGCAATATGCTTTTCAACAGAAAAGCTGCACATAACAGTAAGATACCACAAGCCTGTGAAGCTGCTGCAATGCACATATAACTAGGAAAAGGATGTGTCAGCCTCTTCATTGTGAACATCTAGCCTCATAAAAACAATGCTCTTAAATAGTTAAAAAAGACTTTATAATCTCAAAGACTTTTATAGACCACTTTAATGTTTTCACAACAACATACAATGAACTATTTTGTTTTTACCAAATCCTCAAACAAATCCTAAAATTGTTTGTCAATAAGACACAATACACACCAAATTAAGTAGAGCCTCTTAACCCTACACTAACCAAGCACACAGCACTCTTCCAAAGGAGGCCCCAATTATTTAAAAAAGAAACGACACATCCCCTCAAAAAAACCAACCCATCATATACCAAGTCAAATATAGAGATGGAACAACTTTCAAGCCCTTCATAAAATAAAGCACGACATTAGAATCCAGGGAAATGTTTCGAAAGACTTTCAGAAGAAGCATCTCAATGACAAATGGCAGATTTCTTTTCCAGGTCTTAGTAACACACAGACACTTCAGTGCTTCCCTAGCCTGAAAAGCGCCCCCACCCCCTTCTCTGTCACACACAAGTTGCTATTCAAGCATTTTCCTTCAACTTCTGGATGCAGCTCCTTATCTAAGATTGTTTTACTAAAAACGCACCTTAAACATATTCAAGCATAAGAGGCTATTAACACAAACTGTTGGTGCTCAACTTGGTCATCCATAATAGCACAGAATAACTTGATATCACAGGCAGAATGCTCATGACACCTCTATTTAGGTTGCCTACCTCTCCCTCTGTGAAAGATTCTAAAAATCCTTAGTAACATTAACTCCTTCAGTGTTGGGAAGTAGTCTTGAAGACCTCAGCAAGATTTAAGTTATTGACAGAGTGAAATGTGCTTTTCAGATGTCACATGGATCTAGAGCTAACACTGATTAAACTGTGCACACATGTTAAGTCATTATTTGTGTGCTCCTCAGAAAAAACAGAAGAATACAAATAAAAACGCTGAACTTCTCCAAAGACTTGGATTAGCATCAGCATATAAAATTGTAAACATTTGATTTCTGCCACAATCGTGACTGAAAGAAATCACAGGCTGATGATCCACCTAAGGGTAGTCTACCTTGTAACTCCAGACCTTGAGCAAGGTTTCAGCACCCAGATCTCTACAGTAGCACCAGACCTGACTACTGTAACGTCTACTCCCAGTACATCACCATTCAAAGTCATCATCTGCTCTCAGAAAAGAGCAAGAAAGTGCTAAAGAACCAGGTTACAGACCACTGCATTACTGAAGTTACTGTCTTACTGTCCTCAGTTGTACTGACAGCGCTGTAAACTGAAAAGGCACAAGCTAAAAAAATTCTACAGGTTATTTTTGGAAAAGCTAGGTTGATCACATCTGAAGATCAGCACTCTTCCTACATCTGTGAATTTCACATCACTACTCCCATGCAGCAACCTAAGGAACAGCTTAGAAGTTTATCACTACTGCATTTTTCTAATATTTTGCACAGCACTCTTCTGAAACATTAAGAGCGTCAGGCTGACTACATCAGTTGTCAGTGATTTGCCTTAGCTTTCTGTTCACTAACAGATGAACTTGAATGCATCATAACTTAAGTGTTCATTCTCTGAATGAAATACAGTAACTTTTCAAGTATTGTGCAGCAAGAGGTACATCTCATCACTTGGTTCTCTAGAAGAGATGATCTCTCCTACACAGATCAAAAATATTTTGCAGGACCGTGATAGAGTGCTATTTTCTACAACAGAAAGAATCAACGAAAACAACATTCCTGTATAACTGACTGGAATTAACACGATTATATTTTGAGATTTACATGATGAACAGCTTAACTGTTCTATCCTAACTAAGCATTTTCATCATTTTAGGGAAATAATGGCTGCTACATGCCAGTCCTTCTGCCTCTTTGCTCCTGGCAACGGGCGACATAAAACCATATTCTGTCCTTAAAATAACATTGTCATGGCCACTGAAGGAATTTACATGTAATATAATCAAGTTTTAGGCTTTTATAGCCAATTAAATGCAAAGGGAACTGAAAAGGTGAAGCGCATTTGAATTTCAGGAACTCCAGCAGTCTGTACACCTTTTCCTACAATGTGTAGAAAACATGGGATTTCAGGCTTAAAAAAACCCCTAGGAAACAAAGCAACTAACAGATATGCTGCTTTACTAGTTGCACCAGAAGTAACTGCCGGTTATTTTAATGATATGAAAAAGAGTCCCGTGGGGAAAACCCTGCCACAGGCTCCAGGCTCCCGAAATACGAAAAAAAGCTTCAAAACACCACTCCGACTGCCCCAGCAACCGCGGAGCGCAGCCGGGCTCCCCGCTCCCAGCAGCCCCGCCTCCTGCGCGGA
>NW_009953649.1:4755650-4762900 GCF_000747805.2 Chaetura pelagica
GGTGCTGGGCGGCTCCGGGGCCCCGGGCCGCGCTGCTGCCCGGGCCTCGCCCGGGACACGGGCTGGGGCGGAGCGGTGGGAGCCTGGGAGCGGTGCTCTTAGAGCCTTTCGGGGCTGCTGCGGGGGAAGGTGGCATTTCTGAAGGGGGGAGGTGCGGGAGGGGCGCTGGGTGCCCGGCCGGGCTTGCGGGGCCGCCTCCCTGCGGTTCCAGCCTGCTGAGGCCCCCGCAGCACGGGCGGGTCAAGTCGGTGTCTTCGGTCGGCGATGAGAGGGCGTTAAGTTCCACTTGCTCCCAAAGGAATTGTACTTCTGTTCCAGTATTCATGAACAATAAAGGATAAAATACATTGTTTGCCCTTAATTGCGGTCTAGCAGCGAGCTGCTACTTTAAAATCAAGTACGTCTGTCTTCAGATTTCTGAAGCAATGAAGTTAGGGCAAGTAAAGTTCCCCTTTTGCCATCGGCAAAAGCTGCTGTGGGCTGGATCAGTCTCAGCTGGGGCACGCAGGTGTAAGTGATTGGCACTCTGTGTGGCTGCTGAAGATGCTCTAGAAATTGGCTCTCTTACTGATAAAGTCGTATTTCATACAGAACAGTTTCCAGTATACGTATTGCTGCAGCTGTGTGTGTATTCATATATAAAATCACACAGGTTTTCAGTGAGAACGTGAAACCCCTTACATAATTCCAAGTGATTTGACATGGTTATCCAAAAAAAGGATAAGGGCCAAGATCTTCAAGGATTTGTCTGCAAGATCCTCAATTTCTGTGAGGACAAGAAGTTGAAGCTTTTTCAAAATAAAAGGGATGCAGAGCTGTTTCTGTTCTGTGTATTTCTATTCTGTGAATAAATTACCTAACATTTTCTGTATATCAGTGATTTTATATCTCAATATTTACCTGGAGTTGGATTATTATTTGTTGTATTCAGAAACCAGGCCTGCTTTGTGTGTTTTTGGTGGTGCAGGTAAAGCTCTAGCTCAGATGGACCATAAAGCACAGGACCGTAAACCTTCCACTGGTGTCTGTTTTTTTGTGTTCATGAGGATGTAGAAAACATTCCTGCATTTTTTACCCCTTGTCAGCACTGGGATATTTAAAATTTATCTTTACAAGTGTAGATTACGTTTGTGGGAAACATGCTAGCTGAGCAAGAGGCAGCCGGCCAGAGACATCTAGAGATAAGTAGAATCAGTTTGCAGAGCTTTATATTCTGGCCTCCCTTTCTTCCCTTCATGTTAACAAGTACATTGTCAGCCTAGACCTGGAACTTTTGTTTGAGAAAATAAGAGTAGCAATTTGTTAACCAGTCCTCAGAAACTTACAAGAAGAGAACATTTAACTGAAATAGTATTTTATTCTGTTTGCACATCACCTAATGCTATGAGAACTAAGCTGGGACTTTTTGGGGCTTTTGAGTGTATTAACGGTGTGGTTAACAGGACTACATTTGCTTTACAAATAAGGGGGCCAGCACAACCCCAAGCCCCAGTTTTGTCCTCAGGTGAGAGGGCATGTAACAGTCTGTCCAAGCACCAACAAAAAAGCAAAATTCATGTATTCATTCATGTGTAATTATAAGATGAAATAGCAACCAGATTACAGACACGTGGGCAGGACAGCTCGCTTTAATTAAATACAAGAAATAAATACGTTGAAGGTGAAAATAACCACTGTGCTTTCATTAAGTATATTGTGTTTGTATCTCTTCTGGCTTTTTAGAGGTCGTCTGAATTGTGTGGTAGACTTGTTGCACACTGTCTTCCATGTTTGGCTTTGATGGAGAAGTTGATTTAGAAAGAGGAAAGGTGTCCTGACCAGATACTTGGCATTGGAGCGAGCCCCTTTGCGCCACTGCCTGCCCCCTCGCAGCCCTGCTGCTTTCCTGCCCAGGGCCTGCCTGGGAGATACTGACTGAACGGTTCTGTTAGTTGTTGTTTAAAATCTGTTCAATTGCCTCATTCGGTTTCAGGTTCCTTGAACAACAGTATGTCGTTTGGTAACTTAGTTACCTAGTAACTGCAGGGTGTGTCATTGATTTCACCTGCCCGGTTCTGGGTTTCCTTTTTGCCCCCTGGTCTGTGATGGAAGCCAGCAGGAACAACACTAGCAGTGAGATGCTGCTGAGCTGAGAGGGATGCTATTCGTCCCCATCTGCTGTGGCTCGTTCTGTTGCCCTGCAGTAAAAGCAGGTGCTGCCTCCCGGCTGCTGGTGGCTGGAGAGGGGAGGCCTGGGCTGGGAGCACAGGCCGTGAGGAAGAGCACGGACTAGGAGTACTGACTAGGAGAAGGGACTCATCAAATGGGAGTCTGAAGGATTCCTAGCAGGAAAGCTAGGAGATAAGGGAAAAGTGCTATAAAGCGGTGTTCAGGCTACTCTTGTGCACATTTCTTGGCGTTTCAAGGGACCTTGCAGTACCAGGAGCTCAAGGCTAATCAGCTCTTCCAATGTCTGTCCTTGGTTTGTCAGGACACGAGACAGGAAGGCCAAAGTGTGGTGCCTCTGCTGTTGGAGCAGGGGCAGCTCTGGGGGCACGAGGAAAGGCTGTGGTAGCCTACAGGTGTGGGGAGAAGATACTGTGTATGGGTTGCTGCACAGTGGAGAAAGTGACACAGAGAGGTCCTCCAGGTAACTACTAGGTAGAAATCTGAGCAGCAAAAAGCCTGAATTTGACATCCATGAACTGTCCCTCTGTTACAGAAGCTCTAGGCTGAAGGCTTAATGCTTTCTTTATATCCCCAAGAAGACATTTTTAAGGCTCTAACTGGAATCTTTTTCTTCAATTTTTAAAGCAAGAAGTAATGAGACTTCCTCAGAAAGTTCTTATAAGGACTTCTCTTTTAATTACCAGTATTTTTTTTATTATTACATATACATATATATGTATATAACTGCGTGAAAGCATATAAAATCAACAGTATGATAATGTAAAGCTCCATAGAGCCAATTTGCTTCGCAGCTCTTCTCTAACAAGACTTGCTACCACACACCTGTGAATCAGGGTGTGCAACACAGGTCAGGCATTTTGTTCCTGTTAGGGGCTGACTGCAGCAGTGAGTGAAATCAGGAGCCTTTCCTGAAGACATCTCCTGATTGGCAATCCATCAAGATACAATTGCAGCCAAATGGTGACCAAATGGTGATTAATTCACTTTTGGGATGCTTGATAAATACTGCAAGTTTGCATTTGAATTACAGGTGTGCATAGAGTTGCTGAGGATATGAACTCAGATATTTACTATGCCTTTTTTTAAACCATAGAAAGGTCATTATTTTTTTAATAATAAATAAGTTTTTTGTGTCTGAGGGAAAGACAGCACTTTTTATTAAACACTGATTAGATTATGAGCTTCCCCTGGCAAAAATAGATTAAAGGAAAACACAGCCAAGAACATGTTTTGCCTATCGGTAATTTGATTTCCAGGGACTCAGTCAGACTGGAGTTTGAGGTCAAGGAATTTTAGAAAATGTAAATCTCATCCTTACAGGGAAAACAGTTTGTTCTTTGAAGCATACCTTTCATGCTGAACTTATCCTGCTAAGAAAATCAGGTGGAAGACTTGTCTCTCTAGAACTGAGAAATTTACTAAAGGTGCCTGAGTGCCCTGTATATCCTGACATGATGTCACAGTGTGTGGAAAAATCAAAAGGCTTCATCAGATCTTTCCCAAGTGAAAAAGGCCCTGGTTTTAATGAAATGATGCTGCTTGTCAAGGTTACTTGTTTTGGTAGCTGATTTATTTTTTTTAAGGAGAAAAAAAGGATGACTTTACTGTCTCTTTGTCAAAGACAAAGACCAATCAGAACAATTCTTGTTCCCTATCATGAATAAAAGTAAATTCAAACAGACAAAGCTCAGAAAATCTATATCTAAAGGGTGAATACCTCTTAAATGCTTTCAGATAAGAACTATGGATTAAAAAAGTATCAAGGATTATGAGGTGTCTTACATAATTACTGTAACAAGGTTTGACTCCTGTCTGTGAAGATGTCCATTTGACTGTACAATCCCACCAAAATAGACAAATGTGTTCCATGCTGCTGGCAAAGAAGAAAAAAACAAAATAAAAATAAGGAAAACTGGAGTACTCTTACCACTATAAGTTGCAAAAGTCCCAAGTGTTGGCCAATTATTTTACATTAAATTTTGTCCTGGTTTGAGCTAGAGTGGAGCAAATTTTCTCTTTGCTGCCTTTTTTTCCTTTCAGTGAACTGTTTTTAGCAGCACCAGTGGCCTAGTAAGAACTCAGTACACTTCTGAAGCTCAGAAGTGCTGTTTTCTCACCACCCCCCATGGGAGAGCAGACTAGACTGAAGGCAGGATCAGCAAATTGGAATATTCCCTTCTCAGCTATTTGGCTTTTGGTATAGGTTACCTTCTTTTGGTATAGGTTATACATCACAGAAGTCAAGCCTTTGGTTTCCTTTTTCTCTCTCCTTTTCTGCTTACTGTTGCTTCTGTCTTCCTCTGGCTCTCTAGTTTTTTTCCACTTTTCTCCACAGCCAAGGACCTGGTCCACGCACCCCGATGCTGCCCCCCGTTCAGCCAGGAGTCTGTGAGAGTCACTGGGGGAGGAGGGAAGGGATCGGGTGTTGCACATCCCTTAATAAATATATATATATATTCCCCTATCACTAATAATTAAAATAAATTTGTTTCACTTTTCAACCCAGAAAGCCTCTCTCATTTTTTTCCTCCCTCTTTCTACTTCTGGGGGATGGGAATGTGGATCAAGAGCATTATTGGTTTGACTGCCAACTCAGAGCCAAACCATGACAAATTTAAGTATATCATACAGCAAAGGGCCAGGTCTATACAATATGAAGATGGATCAATTCTGCTTCAAACTTACATCTTGATCATGAGTCATTTGTTTATTCCATTGCCATGAGTGATCCTACACAGCTGCAGATCAACTGAACAGTGATGAGGAGGTGAATCATGTATCTCCTTTAATGACCAGAAGAGCACACCAATTTCTTCTGGGTGTACAGCATGGAATGATGCAAAGCAACATCAGCAGGGAAGGAGAGAAGCCACATCTCCTTCCCTGAGGAATCCCATGTACATTTTTTTCTGTAAGGATCCCAACAAAGCAGATATTGGTACCATTATTTTTGTCTAAGATTTAAAGACTAGAGAATTTCCTATTACAGGAAAGTTAAGGTTGTTTGTTTGTTTTTAAATATAGAATGATTTCCTATCAAGATTTATAAATTTAAATTAATTGCTAAGTGCATATTTATATATATATATATATTTTATTTTATTTTTTTCTTAGGTCTTAATCAAACTCACATCCCCAGCCAAAGCATTTTTCTGTATCTTCACCAACCAAGTGTCAGATTTATGGTAAAAAGCAAGGGTTTCACATTTTGGTAACAACACTGATCTCTGCAAGGGTTAAACTTAGAAAACAATTTTTAGCAGAAGACTAAATTAATGAACACTGAAATGCTCTAAATTTTAGCCTATCTCTAATAAGACTGAGCCAGTATTACCAAATGAAATTGCCAAATTATTTGAACTGTGAGTACTTCACATAAAGGCACAAGTCCATTTCCTTGTGTTTATAGAAAGCTAATAAATAAACTTTGCGCAATGTAGCCTTACTCTTTCACTGATAGCAAGTGAGCTCTCTGTTCTGAATTGACGTCCTAATTTTTACTGACTGACTTAATTTCCCTGAGCTTAGATTTCCAAGAAATGGTAACATGTACCAACATAGGGCAGTAGTTTGCTGCTCATTAACTATACTCAATTTAAAAGCCCAGCTGCCTAGTCATGTTTAGTAAGTGTTTTTCCTATATTTAAGTAACTTACCACAGGTTTCATAACTATTTGCCTTTGTGTAGTTGCTACATTATTTTGTATTTACATGTGCCTCATATGCAATTGGATCTCAATCCTGGATATCATCCAAGCAGAGTTAAATAGGATACTGCAGCCCTGACTTTACATTCTAATCAGTCAAATATTACATTAAGAATAACGTATTTTTACAAGATACAGTTGGTAAACTAGGTTACTCAGTGCTGTCCTTATGCATCTGTATTTCTCGTTCCCTACTGATTTTTTTTTTAAAGATGCAAAGACCACGTTCAGTCTCATAGCGTTGCTCAGGAATGCTACAATATTTTTGTAAAACAGTCACTCTGTATTGCTTAAAACAATGTATTCCTGAGCTTGTCTTGTATGGTAGATCTACTAATTACTGATTTTGAAAAGACACCAAATGTGTTAGTCCAATTCAGATTGAATCTGAGGTCTTTATTAGTGTTAGCACCTGTCCCAAGTGCATAGCATCATTAACAAAAAGCTGTGGCACATGCCAGTTGCCCATTAATGTATCCTTAGAAGATTGGCCCACCAAGGATTTGGCTGCCCATAGGATTCTCCAGACGTTTTTCCTTAAGTTATCTGAGGGGATTCTTCTCCTGCCAAAAGCTAGAGACCCCGAAGTAACTGAGGAAATCTTATCACAACAAATTCCCTCCTTTGGCCTCATCCTTCAGGCTGAACTCTAAAAGGAGAACCTACTTTGAGTGATGAAGTTGCTCTGCAGAGCTATTGGTGAAATCCAAGAAAAGTCTTGCTTTCTGTGGTTGAAGTGTTTAATTTTTGTTCCCTCTATAGTAGTGCTGTAGTTATTTAACTAAGCAAAAACTGTGACTGATCAGAGCCAGAGGAATCCAGCTCGAGTATTGCATTGCTCCTGTTGCTCAGTGCTTCCCCAGAGAGGGTTCAGGTATTTTTTACACAAGCAGATTGAACACCACCAAGCTCAGATTAGCTAATATGCAGAATGTCATCACAGGTGCATTGGTGCCTCCACTGTCCCGTGTTGGTCAGTGTCATCCCATCTGTGCTTCCTTAGGACTTAACTTGTCCTCCCCTGAAATTCTACTGACTTTCACGACACAGATAAAAAAATACTATTTCCCAACGTTGTTGATAGTCTAGGTAAGGTAAAAGCGACCGCAGATTTTCTGTCTTCCTGGCCCCCAGCGGCAGGGTGGGCGCGGCACGGCGGCTGGCACGTCCGTGAGGCTGCTCTGCAAACGGGTCGGCACAGGGACGCCTCGGCTGTGAGACAGAGAAGTTATTTCAGCCCACCCGTCTTTCTTTCACTGCTTTCGATTTACGCTCTTGCTTCTGCCCTTTCTCCCTCCAAATCCCCTAACCCTGCTGCTCGCCACCCCACGTGTCTGGGCTTCCAGCTGCATTTCCCCACGGAGCAGCATTCCT
>NW_009953649.1:4764088-4770217 GCF_000747805.2 Chaetura pelagica
GTTCCTTCCCGCTGAGAAAGGCCTGGAGCGGCGTCCCGGCCGCCTCGGCCTGTGCTCCGGGCACCTCAGGGTGGTGGGCTTGGGAACGGGCCCCTGGACATCGGCTGGGCCAACACCTGCTGCGGCGGGTTCACCTGGGGCAGGTAGCACAGGGGGGCATCCAGACGTGTTTTGAATGTCTCCAGAGAAGGAGACTCGGCAGCCTCTCCAGGCAGCCTGTTCCAGTGCTCTGTCAGAGCCCTTAAAGGAGATTTTCCTCGTGTTCAGATGGAACCACCTGTGTTCCAGTTTGTGGCACTGCTCCTTGTTCTGCACTGGGCACCACTGAGGAGAGTCTGGCTGCATCCTCCTGACACCCACCCCATGTATGTTAAGCATTAATAAGACCCCGACCCATTGCTGGGGTCTTGGGAAGGCTGTGTCATGAAGGTAGTTTAGGTTTTTTAAATCCTCAGAGTAGCTAACAGTGTATGTGTTGAAGTAAGTTTCTTTTCTGTGTTACAGCATCCCTTCTCTCATGTTGGTCATCTGTTCTTGTGAATTTAATGTCTAAGTAATGATAACTGAGATGTTAGGAGCGGGGTCTGCATTTGCATGCAGTTGCCAGACTGACTGGAGACATCTGTGGTGCCCTGTGCTTGGAGACAAATATTTTGATTTGATGAAAATGCAGCTGATAGGGAATTGTTTGTTTTGAACAGGCCCCTTCTTTTTCTGGGGTAATGTTTAATCAGCAAAGTCATAGGGCAGGTTTGTATTTTAGATATGGAGGGGGAAAATAAAGTAAATAAATATTTTCATCAGATCCAGATTTTCAAGCTGGTCCAGATTCCTGTGTATTTTTAGGTCCCTGAACAGTGTGTTCTCCTTATCTGTTTCTTTGCATAAAAAGGGCTAGCATTGCTTTGGCCTGGGGAGATGCAGATGAAGAATGTTTTCTTTGAATATAGTGCTCCTTTTCTCTCCATCAGGATTGCAACAAATAATGGAAGCTTTCAGGACTGTCCTTGCATAGTTGTGCTCTTGGTTTCCATAGGAGCTTTTAAGGAAAGTTGTCCATTAGTGATGTACTGGAGATGTCAAAAAGAAACCCTCCAACGAGTTGCAAGTTAACTGAGCTCTCATCTTAACACACATACATCAGGCTAGTGCTAATTTGGTGTTTCCTCTGACCTGCCATCAAAAGCAGAACTGCAGAGACACAACTATCAGTAGCAGGTTCCTGATCTTGCAGATATTTTGTTGATCAACAATGTAAATGAGAGAGGTAACTGAGCTCCTGCTTACATATTACCACTGGGAACTTCTCCATCTACCAACTGATAGTAGAAGCAAGCTCTAACTTTTGGTGCAAATGGGGAACCTGTTGTGAAAAGTGGTGAGGCTGACATTTATCTTTTAAGAACAGAGAAAGGAAAAATGCTCCCTGTTCCTGCAGGTGCCGGCCAGAACCCCGTCCGGCAGGCAAGTGTTGCTGCAGGAATCCCTTACTCTGTGCCCGCCTGGAGCTGCCAGATGATCTGTGGGTCAGGCCTGAAAGCAGTATGTCTGGCTGCTCAGTCCATTCTGACGGGAGACTCCAGCATCGTGGTTGCAGGAGGCATGGAAAGTATGAGCAAGGTAAAGCAAACAGTTGCACTCGTGTTGCACTGACTTACTGGGGGCAAACAGCGTCAAGTCATGTTGAAACCCTCTGTGTCTAGGCTAACATGCTGGAGGCAGATTGAAAGAGTAGCTTCAGCTTCTGCACTTGGGAATTAATTTATACATGGAACAATAGACTTCAGTAGTTGGTTTATTTAAAAAAATAACCAACCACCAAACCTGACACTGTAGCTACTGAAAAGGTGCCATGCAAGCACACACCGTTTTAATTTCCATCTGGCCCTTTTGAGGTGAATTACTTGCTTGTGACAGCTGGTAATAAATAGGGGTTTTTGTGTTGCAAGAAGCACAAAGAAGGAGTAGCTGGAAATGTTATTGTTCCATCCTCAGTGATTTGAGCTTAGAAAGGAAGTGAAGGGCTTTCATATCAGGCTTTTCAGCCCAAGGCTGTATGGAGTGATGGGGCTGGGCTGGTCACAGGATCCTTATCAAGGGAATGGCCTCTTTTGCTGGGGCTCACTGGCTGCCTGCACCAAGAGTGATGTTGGTGTTGGCTGGCAGCAGGGTGTGATCAGGAATCACTGAGAGCACACTGGTAGGTTGAGGGACCCATGGCTGGATGGCCCCAGGCATGATTGATCTGATTCGTGGAGATAAAACATTTGGTGCTTCTTTATCTGCTCCCAGGGAAATGCCCAGGCCAAACAGAGCCTTCTACCTGGCAGACTGGAGGAAGAGATGGAGCAGGCAGCTAGGGAGGCTGCCAGGATTTGGGGTAGCTACCTTCAGCCACAAGGCAGGCGTCTGTCTCTTCAGCTGTCTGCCTATGTTGTGCACCAGAGATAGAAAACATCTAACTCCTTTTGAAATACCTTCTTTCAGGCTCCTCATGTCATTCACATGCGAGCCGGGGTGAAGATGGGAGAGGCTTCCCTGCAGGACACTATAATCCTTGATGGCCTTACAGATGCTTTCTATCAGTATCATATGGGTATAACAGGTAAGTAGTGACAGTCCAGAAAATGAAATGGTTAATTGGAGAGAGGGGAAGAATTAATTGATAGAAAATGTCAGAAATCTGAAGATTCATATAAGGTGTTTCAAAGCTGTCCTTAAGTTGTAGTTGTGAAAAAGAAAAAAATCCCTAACATTAAAGGCATTAAAGACATTTTCTGCTTTGTTTGTAAAGCTATTGGTGTGGGTTTTTGTGGGTATTTGCTTGGGGTTTTTTGTGTTGGTTTTTTTTTTCCTCTCTGAGATCATCTCATTGCATCTCTTTTGCATCTGAGGAATTGAATTTAATTTCTGTTAAGGTAAACAAAATAATCCCTGGATGTAACTGAAGCACTCAGTGGACTTACAGTAGAGGAAAGTTATGTAAAATGTGCTGTGGATATTCATAGTTCTGCACCTTCAGGTTATCGCATTCTGGATGGGATAGTCAGCTGTTTCAGCCCCTGCTTATGAAACAGACTAACTTCAGAACTGTTCCCTCTTCTAACCTAGCTGTAGGGAGATGTGAGCATAATAATTCGGAGAAGCAATAAACTATAAAAGTTTGTTTGCATTTGTATTTAACTTGTTCTGACATCTGGGTGGAGATCCTGCACAGAAATTTTCACCCTCAAAATAAAATATAGTAGAGAATCATAAGCAATGAAAACTATGTAACAAGCTTAGCTGCTTGCTACAGGAAACATTAATGACTACTTTTGTGCTTACAAGTTTACAACTTAAAATGTTAGTATTTCCTGATAAGAGTTTGCATTTTGTTCCTATTTCAGCTGAAAATGTGGCCAGTCAGTGGCAAGTCAGCAGAGGTGAACAAGACCAATTTGCTGTACAGTCACAAAACAGGGCAGAGGCAGCACAGAAAGCTGGCTATTTTACCAAAGAAATTGTTCCTGTTCTTGTACCTTCTAAAAAAGGTAGGTGTGAATGGATAATGGGAGCTGGTTTTAAAGAAAAAAATATCTGTTTTCTGGTATGATCAGTGGATGGTTTCCCAGTTATACAGCCTCTTCTGTAAGTTCTTCCATAAGCATGTAGCTTGGTGCACTTTTTCCACTTTCAGCAGTTAAGTAAGAGAGAAACAGGACCAATGTGGAATATCTAAACGTTGCTCTCTACAAAACCACTGCTATCTGTTTTAACTGGGATGGAATTACTACCCAGGTAAACCACTGACTTAACATGGGCTCAGACAGAGACGTGTGAGTAAAGTAATGCTTTGTTTTCAGGTCCTATAGAAGTTAAAACAGATGAACACCCTCGACATGGGAGCAACTTGGAAACAATGGCAAAGTTAAAGCCCTGTTTCCTGACTGACGGAACTGGGACAGTAACAGCAGCTAATGCTTCAGGTGGGTCCATCTGGCTGAAAGTGAACTGGAAAAGAATAGTAGGGGCTTGTGGCTCGAGGCAGGGTCTCTGTGAGGTGTTGGCTGCTGCATAGTTACTGCTGAGTATGTTTTGCAGAAAATAGAAATGTGTTTGACAGCATAGGTAGAAACAGAAACTCAGATATAACCGAGGTGGGGGATTTCTTTACAGATGAGTTGGCTTCTGTTTGCTTGCTTTCTATGAGGCAATATAAGTGTTTGGACAGTAAGAGCAATATTTGATAGGTTGGAAGAAAGTACATAGCGACTTTTTAAAACTAGCTGGTTTCTAATACTGTAGGTCTGGAGAAGGGAAAACTTAATTCATGTTTGAAGATCCTGCTCCTGTGGGACTAACTTGCCTGCCGCAGGTGCTTTGAGACTTCTTCCTTGGTTCTTATGCTGCCTCTTCCAAAGTCTACCTAATAAATCTGATGTGCTCCTTTTTCAGAATGTCTCAACTCTTCCACCTGCTGCTTTCTGAATAGAAATCACAAATGTGTCACACTTATAGCAGTGTAGATGTGTTACTCATTTTAAGCGTTGGTGTCAGAGGTCAGACTTGACTAATCTGAAAAAAATACTGACCTAAACAAATAAAAGATAGGCAGTTTTTTGTTTTGTCCAGATTGTAAACTTACTCAAGCAGGAAAAGGTGGAACAGTAAAAGGTATAAAACCCGACAAATACATAGAAGTTGTTTGTCGTTCCACAGGTTTAAATGATGGAGCTGCAGCTGTAATTCTAATGAAGAAATCAGAAGCTGCTAGGAGAGGTCTTATGCCAATGGCTCGGATTGTATCTTGGGCTCAGACAGGTATAGATCCATCTATAATGGGAGTGGGGCCCATTTCAGCAATAAAGAAAGCTGTAAGTAATCTATTTATCATTTAAAAACTCTTGCTTATAATAGCTTTAGATTTTTCTGGCCATGTCTTGTTTGTTTTTTTTATATTCTAAGGAAAACTTAGTAGAAAAATAAACAAAGCAAAAACAGGACTTAAAATATTGGAGAGTATGCAAGATGAAGATTTCTAGTGCTAACAGGCTGCTGCCTACTCATTGGGGAAAAAAAAAAATAGATGTATAAATGGAGTTCAGAAATAAACTAGTCAGGTTTGTGGAAAGGCCATCCAAATAACCTAGGAGGGTAAAGATCAAATTTCTTGGAGGTATGTACTAATTTGGGGGATGATTTATTTCTGCCATTATATGGTTCTGATGCTGTGTCTGGCCAGGACAATTTTCAGATAACTGTCTGTATTTGCAATAGGACAAGAGTGAGAGAAGGGCCAGTGAGTGCACCTGTGTTAGCAAATGTGATGGTGCCCTTTGTGTTTTGGTTTGTCCTGCAAAAGGGTTGGATTGTGCAAACTGAATTCCTTTCAGATTAAATGAGAAAGTTGTACTCCAGAACCACATCTAACTCACTCAAACCATTATTGCACTCACTGATGTGCTCTGAGCTCAGTGCAAAAGATGATATTCTCAGATAAAATGCCCTGAGTGAGCAGCCCCTATGCTTGCTAATACAGATGCAGCCCGTGGCAAACCCAGCTGATTATTTGTTAAAACTGAGTTATGAAACTGAGCAGAAAAAGAGCTCTTGTACTGCTAGTAAGGCTAGATTTACATTATTATTATTTCGTCTTAGTTTTGTGTGTACTGTGTAAAGGCCTTATTTTGTTAATCTCTGAAATGTCCTGGCAATGCAGAAGTGTAACTTGAATTCACAGAATCACAGAATCTTAGGGGTTGGAAGGGACCTCAAAAGATCATCTAGTCCAACCCCCCTGCCAGAGCAGGATCACCTAGAGCACATCACACAGGAACGTGTCCAGGCGGGTTTTGAATGTCTTCAGAGAAGGAGACTCCACAACCTCTCTGGACAGCCTGTTCCAGTGCTCTGTCACTCTCACAGTGCTGGCTCATGGTCATCCTCCTGTCCACCAGGACCCCCAGGTCCCTTTCTCCTACACTGCTCTCCAGCAGGTCAGCCCCCAACCTGTACTGGTACATAGGGTTGTTCTTCCCCAGATGCAAAACTCTACACTTGCCCTTGTTGAATTTCATCAAGTTTCTCCCTGCCCAACTCTCCAGCCTGTCTAAGTCTTGCTGAATGGCAGCACAGCCTTCTGGTGTG
>NW_009953649.1:4770533-4782436 GCF_000747805.2 Chaetura pelagica
TCATCTATCCACCTAGTTACTTCCTCATAGAAGGCTGTAACATGATTTTCCCTAGGTAAAACCATGTTGACTGCTCTTAATGACCCCCTCATCCTTGATATGCCTAGAGATAGTGACAAGAACAAGTTGTTCCATCACCTTTCCAGGGATGGAGGAGAGGCTGACCGGTCTATAGTTACCCGGGTCCTCCTTCTTGCCCTTCTTGTAGACTGGAGTGACATTTGCTATCCTCCAGTCCTCAGGCACCTCTCCTGTTGCCCACGACTTACCAAAGATGATGGAGAGTGGCCTAGCAATGACCTCCACCAGTTTCCTCAGCACCCGTGGGTGTATTCCATCCGGATCCATCAATTTATGGATGTCCAGATTGCTTAACTGATCCCTAACCCAATCCTCATCTACCAAAGCAAACTCCTCCTTCATCCTGACTTCTTGAGCTTTAGGGATCTGGGGCTCCTGGGAAGTTTGCAGCAGTCAAGACAGAGGCAAATAAGTCATTCAGTGCCTCTGCCTTCTTTATATCCTCTGGCACCAGGGCACCCACCTCATTCAGCAGTGGGCCTATATTGCCTCTAGTGTTAGTTCTATCTGCAGTGTATTTGAAGAAGCCTTTTCTATTGTCTTTTGACCTCACTAGCAAGGTTTAGTTCCAAGGAGGTCTTAGCTTTCCTTATTGCCTCCCTACATCCTCTGACAACAGTCCTATATTCCTCCCAAGTGGCCAGCCCCTCGTTCCATGATTCATAGATTCTCTTTTTCCACTTGAGATTGCTCAGCAGTTCCTTGTTTAACCATGTGGGTCTCCTGGCTCCCTTACTTGATTTCCTACCCATTGGGATGCTCTGATCCTGAGCTTGCAAGTGGTCCTTGATTGTTGACCAACTATCTTGAGTCCCTTTACCACCTAGTACCATCTAGTCCCTTGGGACTTCTCTTAATAATGGATTGAAGAGGCCAAAGTTGGCCCTGCGAAGTCCAGGGTTCTGGTCCTGCTAGGTATTCTCTTCCTCCCACGCAGGATCCTGAACTCCACCATCTTGTGATCACTGCAGCCACGGCTGCCGTTGACTGTCACCACCTCCAGCAACACTCCTCTCCTAGTTGGTTTGTCCACCATTTGTGTCAAGAAGTTATCATCAATGCACTGGAGGAACCTCCTAGACTGTGCATGGCTGGGTGTGTAGGCCTTCCAGCAAATATCTCAGTAGTTAAAATTCCCCTGGAGGACCAAGGCCTGTAGTTGTGAGGCTGCTTTCAGCTGCCTGTAGAAAGCCTCATCAACTCCCTTGTCCTGATCAGAGCCCCACAACTGTATCACCCATGCCAGCCTGCCCCTTAATTTGTACCCACAGACTTTCCACTTGCTCCTCATCAGCCCCTGTACAGAACTCAATATATTCTAGTTGCTGTCTCACATAAAGAGCAACTCCACCGCCTTGCTTTGCTGACCTGTCTTTCCTAAAAAGGACACAGCCATCCATGGCCACATGAGCTGTCCCACCATGTCTCTGTAATTGCCACCAGATCATAACCTTTAGACCACACACAGACCTCTAGCTCCTCCTGTTTATTCCCCATGCTGCCTGCATTGGTGTGCGGGCATTGCGAGCTGAGCACGCTGGTAAATTCACTCAAGCTCTGTGGCATTTAATGGGAAAATCAGAACTATCACGCTGAAGCTTTCTCTCACCAGATCTCAGATTATTCTTTTAACTCAAACCGACTATTAATTATTACAGTTCTACAATTTAAACTAAAAACGTGTACAGACAAGCTGTATTTAACAGCACCTATAATTCTATAGGTACTCTGAAAAAGGGCACACTACTTAATATAAACTTTGTAATGTTACCAAACACTTCACACCCTCCATATACCATCAGTTGATCTCTTCAGAATTTCACAGTAGCACTTCATAGTGAGAGAATGACTAGGCAATGGATTGTCGTCTTGCAACAACATAGTAAATCTTTAAAAGGTAAGACTTTTCCCAGAGGGTGAATGGTTTCCCTACTGTCTTTCTAACAGTAGAAAGAGACCCTCCTCGACTGTAGGCTTGGAGATGCACCAGCCTGGCTAGCTGCTTGTGAAACATCATTGCTGCAGGTGATTCTGCTGATAAAGCATTGCTGTTAGACAATTAGTAAAAGTAAAAATTTAAATACACAAAACATGCCTAAGCCTGAATTTAAGTAGGCAACTTTACCACAAGTTTCTCAAAGTGAAAATATGAGACAAACCATCTTCCAAAATAACCACTTGTGAAAAGCCTAAGTGGCAAGTTGGATCTTAAAGGCAGGAGTTACTGGACAAATTGCACTTGCCACTTGCCACTAATGGTCATTTCATTATTTCCTGTGTAAAAATCTGTATTAAGCACTCTCTTCTGGAATCAGACTTGTCCTGAAGAACTTGCCTTTAATATGTTAAAACCTACATTTGAAAACTTGGCTTGTTCTTTGAAGGGCATCACATAGGATTTAATTTCCACACTTGCACCACCACCACTAATGCAACACTAGTCATGATTTTTTAAGAGCAGCCAGTGTGTTGCAGCATTTTAATAACTTTTGCTGACACTGAAATTTGTCTTGTCCTCAAGATTTCTGTTACCAACCCTGACTATAAAACCCAATTTCTTTCAATTTTTTAGAAGTGGTGTATTCAAATTGCCAAAGTCTAATGAAAAGCTCCTGTTGGTACTGAGGAAAACCTCAAAGATTATAAAGCCTGGGTTTTTTTTAATATTTGTTTTCTTAGATTGACAAAGCCAGTTGGACTCTGGAACAAGTTGACCTCTTTGAAATTAATGAAGCCTTTGCATCACTGTCTGTTGCGATAGCAAAAGAACTTAAAGTAAATCCAGAAAAGGTAAGGAATACGTTTGAGGCCAGTTTGCCTCCTGCAATTAAAATGTGTTCTATTCTGTGCATCTGGGTTGTATTCCAAGGAGGTGAGAAGGGTACATCATTTTGCCTTAAGCAAAAAAGAATGGGAACCCCAGTAGGCATTTCCTGAAGCTGCTTGCTAGCAGGTATGTTGTTTCCCAGCTAAACAGGCTACAGCTGTATTACAGTGGCTCTAGAGAACTGCCTGAGCATACTTGTAATTAACCTCAAAATCTGAACTTGTTGCTGAAGTGTATTTGCCACGGCATTCTTCCAGCACGTCAAAAAGTTCAGGTGTACCTCTCCTCTCCCTGAATTCACCTCAATTAGCACATTATCTTCTCCAGAGTAAAGATGTACCCTTTTCCAAATCCTAATTCTAACAGCTGTCACACCTATGTTCAACTTCTTGAAAAGTGTGGTAGCAGTTCCAGGCTTTTCTCACCATCAAGGACTATATCCAGCAGTCATTTATGTTGAAACTGAACTAAGGTGGTTAAATGATTTCTTAACCTTCTGTGTTTGCTTTCTTTTTAGATCAATATCCAAGGTGGAGCTATTGCTCTTGGCCACCCACTTGGTGCATCTGGTTGTCGTATCCTTGTTACTCTTCTACATGCGCTGGAACGAACAGGTGGAAAACGTGGTGTTGCTGCTCTGTGCATAGGAGGAGGAATGGGAATAGCTATGTGCATTGAGAGATGAATGTGAATGAAGGGCTAGTGCTAACTAGCTTTGAAACATTTACTAATAAACTAATAATCATGGAGCTTATGTACATTTGTTTCACCTAAAATGAAATAAGCTGACTTTTTGCCACTTAAATCACAGCTATCAACAGCAAGATTAGCAGCTACTCCAGGCATTCTAGCTGTTAACCCACCCTAGAATTTAAATTCTCAATGCAAGTACCAACCTCACTTCCAAAAGTTAATTTGTTCACAGGAAAATAGCAGCAGCATTCAACGACTTGCTTTATTAACATTTTAGTTACAAGAGTGGGAAGTGTAAGTTAGACAAACATAAATAAAACCTAAATTAGTCTTCAAGTGCTCCAGAATGAACTGCATCCTCATAGCACCCTCTCTCTTCTTTAGTTTCAGGGTGCAGCTTAATAAGATCATCAATTCGAAGAATAGTAATTGCAGCTTCTGTTGCAAACTTGAGGCTCTTAGTTTTAACCATAGTAGGTTCAAAGACACCAGCTTGCTTGTTATCACGAGGTTTTCCGTTGATCAAGTCAAGACCAATCCTGAAAAGACAAAATACTGTCAGAGAGAGAAGCAGGAGAACTGAAGTATAGTTGAGGAGTTGGCTGTTTAACTACTACTTGATCCCAATGACTAATACACAGGACTGAAGGACAGAGGGAGAAGAAGAGTTCAGTGATAACCTAAACCCTTTTACATGCAAATTGTGGCTCAGTAACTGGCAGAACAATTTTCCACCTAACTCACCAACCCACTTCACCTTTACCAGCCTTCCTACAAGCAGATACTTACCACTTCAGGTTCTTGCGATCTGGGTTAACCTGAGCCTCGTTATGGAAGGCTCTCAACTTTGCAACGAGATCTGTCGCATCTTGAGCAGCATTTACTGCCAATGTATTTGGAATTACTAAGAGGGATCTTGCAAATTCTGCTATTGCAAGTTGTTCACGTGATCCCTAGAAAGAGAGAAGTTTTAAAACCAACTGCTGCAGGAAAGGGAAAAAATACAGATAAAGACTGTCAAGAAGTTAGGTGTTTTCACAGGTAAAACAAATTCTTCGGCCAAAGAACCACACAGCCTCATCAGAGAAACAATAACTCGTATCTGCCATTTTAAGGAAGCATCTTACATTCTGTAATATGATTAGGTTTTTATGAACCACAGAACCAACTTAGCATAGAAGGAGCACTGGCCTAGTCTAACACATACACACTGTTACTTCTTTGTGCAAGACTTACCATGCTGGTTGCATAATTTTCCAGATATATTGACAGTGCTGCCTCCACAGCACCACCACCAGGGACAACAGACTTGGATTCCAATACCCTTTTAACAACGCAGAGTGCATCATGTATAGATCGTTCCATTTCATCACACATGAAGTCATTAGCTCCTCGTAAGATAATTGATGCTGAAGTACGAGCCTTTGTACTAGGGAAAAAAACCCACAACTCAGCTGTATTGAACAGAAAATAAGATATATCTCTTCTTTATGACATTTTTCTTTCAAAATAAGTTTCAGTTAAGTCAGACTCTTTTCAACCTTTAAAAGAATTTCCTAACATCATTATGTACTTTCTAGGATATGTACATTGTCACTTAGTGAGTCAGTATTTACGTTCTAATACCCAATAATCCAGTTTGAGTTTTGTCTTTTGGAGAAAACTACCTGACAAGCATGACAGACATCTTCCTACCAAATAAGGGGAAAATGTAGTTTCATACTATGAAAAGTTCTTTGCATAGCCATCAAGTGAGCTAATCACTGCCAGTATTACTGTATAAGCGGTCATGTAACTGCTACACAAGGGCCATGGTCACAGTATTTCACTCACACAAAAATTAATTACAGAAATTAAGACTGAGAAGGGATACTGAAACAGTGGAAAAGTCAGTATCCAAGGTGTGTTCTTGTTAAACAAACTGATACTCAAGTCTTCGGATACCAGACAGCAGTGGCATACTGTACACATCAAGGAAAAATACCATGTGTGTTGACAATAACTATTGCTCTTCTTACCCATTAAAAAAATACATATACTCTTTCAACAACATGGTCCATTTTATACTACCATGCAGATGACTGGTTAAATGAAACCAGCACAAGCAAACCCTGTCTTCCACTACAATCAGGAAGATCTTGCTTGCACCTCCTCATTCACATGAAATTACTCAGATGGTGCCCATTTCCCTTTACTGTTTGTAACAAGAAGCCAGTGTGATCATCCTGCTAAGAGACAGGTAGAAGAAGTTGGTACAAATGCTGTAGCAATGCTTTTAACAATTTAATGATTTTTATTGTAAATGTTAGAAAAAAATTGTTCATAAACAAAATGTTAAGTCTAACCATCTGATTGTCTTACATTATGGTTAATGAAACAGGTGTCCAACCCCAACAGAAGGTATTAAATACTGATACTTTCACCTCTGGCTTGCAATGGACTTGTATACTCTTTCTCACATGCACATGGAAATAAATAGGATTTTATCTCAAACTTAGTGAAAAATAGAAGTATTTTTAAAATGATCCTTACTTCTTGATTAAAATCAGCTCATCATCACAGATTCTCTCTTGAATAACCTCTTCTGCCTGTCCCAGCATTACTGCTTCAAAACTCTCCTCACCTTCAAGGTTTGCAAGGGTTGAACATATGGTTGCTTTAACAAACAAAAAATTGAAATTAGCAGTCAATTTCAGCACATCCTTTTTCAACTTACCAGGACAGGCACACAGAAAGAAAAACAGAAATTGAAAACAGAAATTAAAGAAATGTAAGATTTTTCTTAAATTCAATATTTCTAATTATCAAGTAGCAATTCAATATTCTGCAGTTTGTAACTGATACTGTTCCTTTTGCTCAACTTTTAACAGCACTTTTCCACAGCTAGTGTAAGTTCCTCTACTTAACCACAATGAAAATGCTTTCTTGCAAATTCAGTGATTAACAGACAAAATCCGTACAGGACAGGATTTTTTTTTCAGTATGTATTTAAAGATTTAAGAATTTTTCATTTGTCTTCAACTACTTAAATGAGGCACTTAACTCTCCAGAGTCTAATGAACATGAGGTTAATAAGAACTCCTAAACAAATACAGATTCTGGCTCCCATTTCCAGAAGACAGTCTTCCCAATGCAAACCAGCACTTTGCTTCCCCACCCCCCACTGTGTATCTTCAGCAGTCAGCTCTTATGGTACTCATCTGCTTGGACACAGTGATCACCTAAATGCAACAGTAAAATTCAAACTTAACAAAAGGCATGGCTTTCATGTTACAAAGCCATATTTTTAAAATTTGTTATTTATTCCATTAATAACTGCTTTTACTTAAAAAAGATAAATACAACAAAAGAAAAAAACCTAGATATTTTTATATGCACACACCTCCAGATGCCTTAGCAATCCGCTTCAGGTCCTTTTTTACAACTCTTCGTACTGCCATAGCACCAGCATCAACAAAGTATTTCAGACACATATCATCAATACCTCCAGTGGTGAGAATAACATTGGCACCAGTGGCCAAAATCTTCTGAATCCTTTCTTTGGTAATATCTGATTCTCTGCAAAGATTAATTCAAAGTTGTGAAAATGTATTTAAAAGTCTGCAATCACATTCTGTCAACCCATTTCCTAAAATCTTGATGCAGAGCTCTGCAAAGAGAGGGAACCATTATACTTGGGCATCTCAAAGGCTTACTTACTGCTAGTTCTGCCTCCAGAAATGAAGACTTTCACCATCACTCTCTGTTATTGTTGGGAAATGTTAACATTTAAAACACAGTCACTTATTGAACTCAGTAAAATTTACCTCGAGCCACCTCAACTGAAGTGACCAAAACAAGCCTGTGAAACCCCGTCTCATTTACCCAAGCTTCCACACACCTCTGCCTTATCTGGTCCAGCTTCTCAGGGTCCGAGATAACAACCTGAACACCAAGCTTCATTTTTGCTTTCTGCAGGCTGAAGTCAAGGCATGCAATCTTTGCATTAACTATTCTCTTGGTCATACCTGATGAAAAAGAGTAAGAAAAATCATGTGCAAAATATAACACTTCCTACAAACTTGGACACTGTCTCCTCACAAGGGAGGTGCTTATGTTCCTGAAGATCAGTGTTGCCATGCTGACAATGAGCTAGGGAAACTACAATAACTACCAACACTTTGTGGATCACTACTGGCCAGCAGACTGCAGCCAAGAAACCACTGGGGAAGCAATAAAGCTCTTCTGTGTTCTTGTTTTATTGCTGTGGAATTGAAACCCACACGATTTGCAACTCATGCAGTCAGTAAGCAGACCCACGCAGAAAGACTAAGAGGACTGGGCTCCCACAGACACGGAGCAGTGGCTTCTTACCCTGTGAGCCCACCACGCAGTTCAGGGCGTAACCGTTGACAAGGATGCTCTCCTTCTGGCTGCGGCCGTGAGCCTTCAGAACGTTGACCGAGTTGATGGGGTACCGAGCCTGGCCCTTCTGGTCTGTGTACTTAACAGCCAGTGCAGCATCCACCACCATGTTGGCAAAGAAATCACCGTCACTGCAGTGCTGTTAAGGTTAAAACTGAAGAAGGAAATTAGGATTACACATAAGGAAAAAAAAGTCACCGACAGTGCCTCAGTTAAGTGTCAAAAACTGTTTCCAAAAAAAGAACTCCAGAAAAGTATGTAAATGCTACCTTTCTTTACGGTTCCCTTAGAGGAATGGTTAAATTCTAAAAGGTGAAACACTGGTAAGAAAATTAGGAAAGGCTAATGAGATGCCTGCATTTTACACACTTTTTGTTTCTGAACAAAAATACCTATCCTGTGGTCAGTCTGCACTCCTCCGTTAGCATGACAACTGAAAATGCAGGTCTTGCTGTGACTGTGAAGTAAAACGCAACCTTCTTTCCTCTAATTTCAATCCTCAGGTTCTTGACTTCTGTATTGCACTCTTACACTAACCCAATTCCTTACCTAGTGTCACTGGCATCGTAAAGACACATGGCACCATCACAGCTATTGTGACGTGCCCAACCAAATTTCAGTAAATTTGAAGAGTCTGACTGTAGTTTCCCATGCCAGGTTACAAGATCTGTGAAACGTTATTCACACCATTTATAAAAACAACAGCTTGAATACTACAGCACATTGGTAAAAACTGCTGCAAAGGAAACTAGCTTTGCTACTCATGCTCTCCAACCACTCATTCTCACTAAAATAACTTGATCAAGTTAAAGGATACATTCCTATAATTTTAGAGGACATTGATGTTTTAGCAGCATTAATTAGGCACTCCCTGCCCAATTCATCTGTGTTAATAATAAGATTTTCATTGATGTAGCGAACAGCTTCCCTGGAAAATAAAGAAAACTACGGTAAGGAACTTCACCCTAACAAACACAAAAATCTTTCAAGTTTTCAGCCTTCCTAAATGTTACATTTTTATGTGAGACAACAGAAATTCAAAATAAACACAAAACCTCCAAATGAACAAAAAAGCCCAAAACACACAAGGCAAAGCAAAACGCTGCATCCACTTTTCACCAAGAAGTCTGTACTAATGCACCCAAAAGTCCATAAGTAAACAAAAAACATGCAGTTGTTGTATGTTAAAAAATGTAATGTACTTCAACTGTATTAGTTTCTTACTTGCAAGCAAGTCGGTATCCACCAATAATGGACGTAGGATGAATTTTCTGTTTCACTAACTCATCTGCATTTTTTAGAAGCTCTGCAGCAATGATTACCTGTTTGAAATACAAACATTAAATACACATATTACATAGAAGCACAATAACTACCTTTTGCCATCAAATGGCAAGTATAACCACAAATAGTTGGCCACTGGATGTTCAGTGTAAAAAAGTACTTGCAACTTGGAATCACAACAGTTTCTGACACCAGGTAAAAAACATCTAATTCTGCCGCCCCTCCACCTTGTCCAAAGTCTCAGACAAGACTTCAGCACTCAACATCGTCATTAGTCTTTAAATTCTCATGGTTGTTAGAAATTAAGAAACCTAATTCAGACTCCATCCTCAACTTTCCAGAAAGGAAAAAATAAATAATGAAACAGCAGTAAGCAAATTCCATTCCAGAGCACCAGCTGCATATGGAAACTAGCATCTCTAAAAACCCGCTATCTAACGTCTTTATTCTGTAACCTAGTTAAAACACATGTTTATATGCAGTCAACTGCAAGGTTTTTCATTCTATCTAGTTGATCCACATTGCATCAAGATTCGTAACAGATAAACCAAAGCTGCACTGTGATAATGGACTTTCAGTGTTAAACTTCCCACGTACCACTGAGGTGGTCCCATCACCAACTTCTTTGTCTTGCAAGTCTGCCAGCTCACAAAGAACTTTTGCAGCAGGGTGTTCCACTTCCAGCAGTTTCAGAATGGTTGCACCATCATTGGTAATGGTCACATCCTGATTTTTACAAATCAAAGGTTAATACAAGATATATTTCTATTATGTTTTTACTGTTGTGCTTCATATTACTTATGCAAAAGAAAGTAAACTTTTCCTTGCAAATGCCCAAAACCCCCCCGATTTATACCAAATGTTTACTGCTTCTCATTAGCCAGGAGTCCCATTCTAAGAACAGAAATGTTACTGCTGCAGAATCAGAGATTTTATGTTACAGAAACTGTAACCTTTTGCACGTACTGGGTTAGTAGTAGTGCAGTGATTACCCTCTAATACAACATTTTATTACAGTTGCATGTAAAACAACAAACTTCCCTCGTTTGCTTTAAGTATTTTGAAATATGAAATACAGCTTTAAAGTGGCTACTGGATTATTTTCATTATTTTTTTGTTGCTTCTTATACAGACACCACACACAACACATAAATCAAGACCATCAACAACCTGACACTTTTTAAAGAAAGCTTACTTACCCCAATATCATCCACCAACATCTTATCCAGACCAACTGGACCAAGAGAACTCTTTACGATGTTGGCAATAGCAGATGCAGCAGTAACTGAATAAAAGAAAGAAAAAACTTTAATTTTTCCTAGTTCAGAGTGATTTGGGTTGACAAGAAAAGCTGCAAAGAATCTGTAATTCGGAACATCTAGATAAAGTGACCTAATTTAGGATTAGGTTTCACCCTAGCTAAGCTAGCAATGGCTTGCTGCTATTAAAAAATAAAATCTGTGCCAAACATCACTCTCCTCTCCAAGCTATTTCAGCTAACAAACCTGGCAAAACTAAACCACCAGAAAAGAATAGTTTTCTGCTAGCTTGGTAACATGGAGGACACTACTGAGGTCAGAAGAGCTATGGTGGTAATTCAGCAGTACTAACACGTCTTTTTGGTCTCCTTAGGTCTGTGTCTGAAACAAAGCAGCTGTTCTGCAACTACTTAAAAAAAAAAGTCCAAAGTGACCTTTTAGTCACTACTAAAGTGACTACTTGTTGAAAGTATGTTCTGCCAACTTCATATAGGAAAAAGATACAATCAACCTTTTCCTTCAGACCGTGGCAAGCTTTTCTCTATCCCACAAGCATAGCCACTTAATCTGGAAATTGAAAAAGTGGTAGTATAATGGGAATAGTGACAACACAGACATACACTGTGAATTTCAAACAATGTAACTTATTTTTATTTTGGAGTAAATGCGGCTTTCTGAACGGCATAACCGTGGTATCATCAAAGACGCCATTACCAAGTGCCTCAGTAATGAAAGTCTCATCCAAACTGTTCTGTCTTAAATATCACTAGAACTGCATGACTATCACGACCATCAGAAAACAATCTTCGCCTCCTTCCTTTGTCTCTCCTACTCAGAAACTGAGCACAGCCTCGGAATTTGCAGCCTTTTCCCCGGATTTGTGACAAAACCCTGAGAAGTATGGAGCGTTTCCGAGAGCTAACGACATCCACCTTGAGGGCAGACCCCACTTTCGGAAGAAGGTTGTTTTCCTGTGAGCTCGCTCAGCCGCCCCTTCCCCACCCTAGGCCCCCTCGGCCAGTCTGCAGGCTTTGCCGGCTGAGGCCCTACAGGATCGGGCTGGAACGGAGCTCACCCCGGTCAGCAGCCGCCCCCCTCCCGGTGCGTGATTCTATCACGACAAGGAGAATGAGATGGCCTCCCCGCCGGGCGGGGCGCGGGATGGCGGGATGCCGTCCTGGCGCGGCCCCGCGCCCCTCCCGCACGTCCCAGCCGCCAATGTTCGCCTCCCCGTGAAGGCTGCGCACAAGCAGCGCCCCCCGCCCGCCCCCCCGGCGGCAGTGACCCGAGACCGAGGAGCTGGCGACAAGGCCAGGCCCTTCCCTGGGGGGGCAGAGGCGGGTGAGCACATGGCG
>NW_009953649.1:4787810-4790590 GCF_000747805.2 Chaetura pelagica
CGGGGCAGGCGCTGGACAGGGAGAGGCCCGGACCCTCGCCCTGGTGAGAGGTTGTACCTGCCTGCCCGGAGTGAAACGTTGTGTAGCAGAGTGAGCCTGAGAGCCTGGCGCCCAAACCGTGTTTGCTGGTATAATCAGTGACGATTTGTCTGACAGAATCGGGGATTTTTTACTTGTTGTTTGGTAGCGTGGTCACTGTCTTGTGTAGTTCAGTTTCACTGTTTTATGAAGCCGTTATCCTCAGGATCTTCTAGTCATGCCTGAATGGGTCTTGAACCACAGTTAGCACTTAATACACTTTGCATTTTCAGCTTACAGTCCACTTCATTAATTGGAGAAACAGATTTAGCCCTGGTAAGCCATCTATGTCGTGTTTTAACAACAACAACAAAAAGATTTTGCCCCACTAACTTTTACAAGCTGCATCATTCTGTATTGCTCTTGCTCTATTATCTGCACGATATTTTTTTTACTGTCTGTCGTTTTATTTCCTGCTTTTCCTCAAGGTCTTTCTTTTGCATCAACTACAACTAGTCTCAAAACTGAGACTGAAGTGGACACAAATGAGAATGAGGTTGTTGCCCCCGACTTCACTAACAGGAATCCTCGGAACTTGGAGCAGTTGGGCCTGGCTAGGAAGGAGCGTGGCTGGAAGACAACATGGCCAAAGCGTGAATTCTGGCATAGGTGAGACAGGAAGTCACCAGCAGAAATGAAGACTCCAAATTTAAAAAAACCCACCAGGTGGAATTTCAACAAAATGTGCTTTTGGGTTGTTGATTCAAGTCGCCCTCTTAATATTTCTTAACAGGTGTCTTCTGCAGTCAGAGAACAGTAGGCTAGCATCACATGGAAGTCAGCATTGTGTGTTGAAGATCTATCTCCCTATTGTTAAGGCAGCAGTAATACTGCTTAAGCAACTGCTGTTGAATTTAGGATTCCTCTAGGCCTGTGCTGTCCATGCATTGTTGTTTTACTTGAGGCACGGTAGTAGTCTGGGGTGTTTTGTTTTGGCTTTGGTTGTTGGTTTTGTGGGAAGCTTTTTCGTTGTTTTTTTTGGGGGGGTTGTTTTTAGAAAATGCAGATTGCATTAGTTTTAAGATGGGGACTCTAAATCATTATTTTGTTCATGGGGAGAGAACCATGCTCAGTTTGTTCACACCAGGAATTCTGATATTGTCTCAGTACAGTAAGAAACAGTTGCTCCTAATACTCTGTGATATGAAGGGCTATGAAGAGCTGCTTGACTATGCATGGCAAACCTAAGGTTACATTTTTGCTGGAGCAGTTCCCTGGACCTGCCTCCTAAGCACAGCTGCACCACACTGCAGCTGTACAGTGCTTGGCTGGAGTGTGTGCGCTGGTGTGAGGCAGGGTAGGACTGTGACCTGTGTAACAGGTGGAAAGGTGCTCTTGGAATTACACTCTGTTTAATTGGTAAAGTGAGACCTATTCCATGTCCTAGTAAAGTAAGCGAAAACCTAGATAAGAGATCATTATGGTATGAGTAGCTTCAGTGCATTCATTTTTATTTGAAGTGAGCTCTTCACACCTGGCAAGACATCCTAACCCAGGTTGTGTCCTTGGCTCAGGCTGCGGCTGGAACGGACGCAACACTATGTGGAGGCCTTCGTGGAGCGCTGCGACGGGGACGTGGTGGTGTCGGCCTCCACCCGGGAGTGGGCCATCAAGAAGCACCTCTACAGCCCCAAGGGGGTCACAGCCTGCAAAAACCTGGGCCGTGTCATGGCACAGCGCTGCTTGGAAGCAGGAATCAACTTTGTGAACTTTAAAGCTGTTATCCCCTGGGAATATCGTTGTGACTCGGCAAGTATCCATCTCCTGATGCTCACTTGGGTTTTGTTGGGTTTTTTTCCTTGTTAAGCATAAATTTTAGTCTTCCTCACCATTATAGTTTTCTGACGTGGGTTGACAATTCCTTCTTGCAGCACTCAAAAGGGTAACTTTGACAAGGTGCAGCTCCTGGCATTCAGCGAGGCTGTTGGCCTCTGCCCCTCCAGTAATGTGTCCTGGCATATATGTTGCTGTCAGTGGCTTTTCTTTGTACTTACTTGTGTTTCTCTGTCTTTTAAACAAGATTCAGGAATTCCAGAAAGCCATGGAGGAGGGTGGTGTCGTTCTGCGTGAGCCACAAAGAATCTACCAGTAAAATGGAGACTGTGGCGAAAACTTCTGAAGGAACAGTGATCACTTCTTTAGCCATGTGTACAGGCACAGTGAAGGTCCAGCGCTGGCAAAGGCTGGAGTTTGGCATCCTAGAATTAAATGGTTTTAAATGCATTGAAGTGTGTCATATTCTTGACTCCAATGCCTTCAACACCTTTCTTTTAAGGCTGAAATACATGCTGTTATACTTCAGCCTGGCAGGCTAATACATTTTTCTTCAGAATTCAAGAATTTTAAAGTGTTTTATTTTTCATTCAATTTTGTCCTTTTTCTAAACAACTCTTTGAAATGTTTGACCCGTGTACACGCCCAGTCTAAGTTAGCAAAACGCAAAACTGTAATAAAGTGATGTGCTAAACTGGGTAAGCAGATTCACTTCCCCTAACGCACCTGTGCAGGTTTTTTCTGCAACCCTTAGAGCCCCATTGCTCAGGCCGCGCCGGTTTCAAGGGAAGCGGCACGAAGCCCGAGGGAGGGGCAGGGCCCCGCGCGGTGCCACTCGCGTCTCGGCCTTGCACGTTCGAGTCTGACCCTCCTGCCCCAGCACCGCCCCGCTGGGCCCCCCTGGCTCCCGCCCCTGCCTTTAAGGGGCC
>NW_009953649.1:4790982-4792525 GCF_000747805.2 Chaetura pelagica
AGGTGTTAGATACGGGGGGTTCGGGCTCCCCGGGGCTGTGCGGGGGGGTCTGCCCGCCCCTCGCCCTGCCACGGGGAGCAGGGCCCTCTGGCCGCTCCTCCTGAGCCTGCTGCCCCTGGGTGTGACACAGGTGGCAGGGAAGGGAGGTGCCAGAGATCCTTGCCCTCGTGCTGGTGATGTTTCGCCTTCAGACTGTTTTGTGTTCTTTCTACATCGACAGCCCTAGATATGGAGTTCACGGGCCTGCATTCGGCTTTCCCGCGAAACAACGAGCCCAGGTAAAGCTGTTGCACTTGAAATGGAGACTTGCTGCTCTGGCTGCATGAGAATGACCTGTTGGTTGCAAACCCGGTTCCCACTCCCCCCAATTCTGGTTCGTTGCAGCCTGTTTGACTCCCCTGCGGAGCGGTACCTGAAGGCCCGGCAGAGCGTGCAGCGCTTCACGGTCACCCAGCTCGGTGAGTCCCCCCGGCCCTCAGTGGGAACGGGCCCCTTGCACACTGGTAGCCCCGAAGGTAGCTCTGGGCTTAATTCACTTGTTACAGAGACATTTGTCTGCTGGGGTAGAGTTTTCTTTTTCCCCTCTGATACTTAATACTGTCGACTTTTTAATAAGTTAAATAACATAAAGCCAGGTGGGATGAATTAAAAATGAAGCTGGGCTGAAGCTTTTCATACTTAAAGATTGCACATAGAACACAGGGCTTGTAAAACGGATCATGCACCAAAAGCAGGTGACAGCAGCTCACATTCAAGGCTGTTTTGTTTGATATGTGTATGAGAAAGGGCACTATTAGAGGAAAATGAAGGCTAGTATTTCTGATCTTCCTAAAATAACAAATCAACACAGGAAATGGCCTGTGGTGGTAGAGGGCTACTGAGAGATAGGAAACAGTTAAGAGGTCAATAAACAAGCACCAAAACTGTTTAAAATACTATTCAAAGCGTTAGGCTGTGTAAGATCTTAATGTGCTTTTGGGGGTTAATAGAAGAAAGGAACCTGAGTAGTAAAAAACATGTTTCAGTCCTCTGGTGTCTGGCTTTTTCAAAATGCTGTTGTAGTGTAGTTGGACCCACAGACCTGTGGTACACATAGTTGGAGATTTTCATCACCAATCCACCTCACACATTGCTCAACCTATTTGCTATTGAATCAGACTTGACTCCCTTTCTCACTTAGCACTAAAAGCTAGTCCCTGATCAGGTCTCGGGGAGCTGGGGAGTAGCCTAGCAGTTGCTGTTAAGATTTACACTGTGGCATTAGTGAATAGAAAGCATGCACTTAAGTAATTATCCCGGTATTGGTAGACATCCAGCTAAATGTTGCCCTTTCAACAAGGTTTCTCTCTTGCAGGGTTGGCAATATTCTCAAATGAAACTCCAAACAAGTAAGCAAAAAACAGTTTTCTGTTACAATAAAGACAACGGAGTTGTGGTTTTATGCAGAATTCCCTTAGGAGGGGTTATTTCTTGTAATTTTTAGAGAGATTTTTGATTTTATTGTAGGTACGTGGTGCATTCGTACAACTTTTTTCTCTTTCCC
>NW_009953649.1:4792704-4843087 GCF_000747805.2 Chaetura pelagica
TCCCTCCACGTTGGGAGTTAAGGATGTCGAAGTCACACTTTCTGCATCTAGCATTCAGTTCCTGTCTCATTATGGCTTTGACTATAATAAGGTATGTAATGTCTCTGCCAGAAATCTGTAACAGAGGAAGTCTGAGCAATTACATGAGACATTTGGATTAATATCCCTTACATTTCTGGGGTAACTTGCATCTTGTTAAAGTATGAATGTATCATGTGGCTCATTATCAACAGGGAGAGTGAGTGCTGGTTCTTCTCAACTGCCATAGAGGCAATAACCACATCTTTGTCAGCCTAAGGCAGATTTTCCCACCTCAAAAAAAGAAAACCTATCTCGGGTGAGCTGAGGAGTTACTAAACAGACCCTTGTGGGAATTTTTACTAGCTAGGAAGGTGTGGAACTCTCAGTTTACCTGCATCTTACAGATAGCCACATTTCCATAACATTCAGACTGTATAATTATATAAGAGCACTACTTAGCAATTTTGAACAGGAATCATTGTGATATCTTGACACTTGAAGTAGCACAAATAGAGGCTGGGTGGAGAATGAGTTGAGAGCAGCCCTGAGGAGAAGGACTTTGGGGTGTTGGTTGATGGAAAGTTCAACATGAGCTGACAGTGTGCTCTTGCAGCCCAGAAAGCCAGCTGTATCCTGGGCTGCACCAGAAGAAGCATGGCCAGCAGGTCAAGGGAGGTGATTCTCTCCCTCTAGTCCGCTTTCGTGAGACCCCACCTGGACCCCTATACTGTGTCCAGTTCTGGAGCCCACAACATAAGAAGGACATGGAGCTCCTGGAGTGAGTCCAGAAGAGGGCCATGAAGATTATCAGAATGGGGGGACATGTCTCCTATGAAGACAAGCTGTGAGAGAGTTTGGGTTGTTCAGCCTGGAGAAGGCTCTGGGGAGGCCTTATAGTGGCCTTCCAGTACCTGGAGGGGGCCTACAGGAAAGCTGGGGAGGGACTTTTATAAGGGCTTGTAGTGATAGGATGAGGAGGAATGGTTTCAAGATGAAGGGGGAGATTTAGAGTAGATATTAGGAAGAAATCATACACTGTGAGGATGGTGTAAGTAGGTTGCCCAGGGAAGCTGTGGAAGCCCTGTCCCTGGAAGTGTCCAAGGCCGGGTTGGATGGGGCTTTGAACAACCTGATCTAGTGGGAGGTGTCCCTGCCCATGCAGGGGGGTGGGAACTAGATAGTCTTGGTCCCTTCCAACAAACCATTCTATGATCTTATTAAAGAAAAGGTAAAAGCAGAGCAGCAGTTCTTAAAAATCCTTTTCTTCCCTCTATACGTAAACAAATCTTCTTTTATGTAAGAATGCATCTTGGATTACCTACAGTTTGTATTTTTGAAGAGGGTATTATAAGAATGAGGAACATCAGCATCTTTGAAGTATATTTTGGACCTGGCTAACCTGCTAACCTCTAATTTGCTGCAAAAATGTCCAGGGAATAGTAACCAAACTGGCATTGTTTCCACCCTGCAGTTCCTCAAAGATGGAATCCCGTACATGAATGAGGCACAAGAGAAGATGCTTATTCAGCATCTCTTAGTGGGGAGCTGGAAAGTCAGCAGGTGAGGTTATTCAGAGAGGTGGGTCCTCAGTACTGACTGTATTGACAGCTCACCTTTACTCAGATCACTTTTTGTAGGAGTATGAAAGCATATTGGTTTGAATACTGTGCTGCCAGCCCTTCCAGCATGCTGTGGTCTGTAGGAAGGAAGACTGAGACTACAGGATACAATCTGGAGAGTTGGGCAAATAATGGGAATGCATTCCCACAAGAAAGCACAAGGCTCTATCTGTAAAGAGCAGCTTCTCACCTCTGCCTTTTTCCCTCTGATCGTGCTTTAGTGCTCAGGACAGGGATGTGCTGAAGAAGGCAATTGATGAAGTGACCTGTTGGATTGCTGTAGCAAAGGAAGAGGAGACCATGACTTTACAGGACCTGAGTGGTATGCAACAAGGTGCCTCCCTCAGGCACTCTGGACTCTTGAGTGGCTTCATCACTTCTGAACCTCTGGGGCTGCCACTGTTAACCTCTGTTGAGGGTCAAAGCATCTGTGCCCATCCTGCCTTTACCAGGCCCCTGTCTATGGCTCAGTTTCTGTCAGGCATTCATCTCTCGAGTTTGCTTTTCTCCTCCATTGGGGTGGTGGGTCTTTCTCTAGTGGAAGTGGATCATGCTTTGTAGTGACTGACTTCCATTTTGTACTTCTTCAGAGCAGCAACTAGAGAATTTATAGTTGCTTGTTTTAAATCCTGGCTGATCTGGTTTTGTTTTTTTTCCCCTCGGAGAAGGGCCTTTCCATTGGAGAAGGGTCTCCTTTCAGACTTTGTTCCTTCTCCTCTGGAGCAATGATGTGAGCCCTGAGGAGATACATGTATATACCAGTGGAGGTAACCAGGCCACTTACCACGTGTTAGCTTTTTGGAGCACTAAAGCAAAGCTGAGGAAGAGGGAATTGTAGCAGAGAACAGTTTTGCTTACAGAAACCAAATCTTAGTCCTCTAGGTCAGGGAATAACATAATTTCTGTCCTTCCTAACCTCTTCTGTATTTCTATACTGATACTTTAATAGAGTCTGGCAATGGTGAGCACCCGTGACAAGAAATACATATTTAAGTAAGCAATAAGACTTGATTAATGTGTCTTTTTGCATGCTTTTTGCATCAGAAGAGGACTCTGTTATTCCTTATCAGCTTTGAGGGGAGATGCATTGGTACCTCTTACCTGTTTGTGGCTTCTGGATGTGTTGCTCTGAAACCTTCCAAAACCACATCAAGTCTTTTTCAGAGTAGCAGCCTTCCTCCCTCCTCTTTTCAATTAGTCTTTTCCTTGTCCTGTTTTGTCACAAAAGCTTATTTGTCTGAAATTCTTACTATGACCTTGTTTGTTTGCTTTGCTTTTTTGGGGGGTTATGTTTGGTTTTTGCTGTCATTGTGTGTGGTAGTGTACAAAGATCATACATTCAGGAGTATTTTTTGAGAGGGTGAAACATCTGGTGCTTCTGTCTAGAAAAATGATTTCCTAAACAGGCTTGTCTGTACTCTGAAGTTTTTATTGCTCGTGCTTTTTTATTTTTTGCCTCAGGATATCAGATGTTTGAAGTGGGGGACATGTCTCCTATGAAGACAAGCTGTGAGAGAGTTTGGGTTGTTCAGCCTGGAGAAGGCTCTGGGGAGGCCTTATAGTGGCCTTCCAGTACCTGGAGGGGGCCTACAGGAAAGCTGGGGAGGGACTTTTATAAGGGCTTGTAGTGATAGGATGAGGAGGAATGGTTTCAAGATGAAGGGGGAGATTTAGAGTAGATATTAGGAAGAAATCATACACTGTGAGGATGGTGTAAGTAGGTTGCCCAGGGAAGCTGTGGAAGCCCTGTCCCTGGAAGTGTCCAAGGCCGGGTTGGATGGGGCTTTGAACAACCTGATCTAGTGGGAGGTGTCCCTGCCCATGCAGGGGGGTGGGAACTAGATAGTCTTGGTCCCTTCCAACAAACCATTCTATGATCTTATTAAAGAAAAGGTAAAAGCAGAGCAGCAGTTCTTAAAAATCCTTTTCTTCCCTCTATACGTAAACAAATCTTCTTTTATGTAAGAATGCATCTTGGATTACCTACAGTTTGTATTTTTGAAGAGGGTATTATAAGAATGAGGAACATCAGCATCTTTGAAGTATATTTTGGACCTGGCTAACCTGCTAACCTCTAATTTGCTGCAAAAATGTCCAGGGAATAGTAACCAAACTGGCATTGTTTCCACCCTGCAGTTCCTCAAAGATGGAATCCCGTACATGAATGAGGCACAAGAGAAGATGCTTATTCAGCATCTCTTAGTGGGGAGCTGGAAAGTCAGCAGGTGAGGTTATTCAGAGAGGTGGGTCCTCAGTACTGACTGTATTGACAGCTCACCTTTACTCAGATCACTTTTTGTAGGAGTATGAAAGCATATTGGTTTGAATACTGTGCTGCCAGCCCTTCCAGCATGCTGTGGTCTGTAGGAAGGAAGACTGAGACTACAGGATACAATCTGGAGAGTTGGGCAAATAATGGGAATGCATTCCCACAAGAAAGCACAAGGCTCTATCTGTAAAGAGCAGCTTCTCACCTCTGCCTTTTTCCCTCTGATCGTGCTTTAGTGCTCAGGACAGGGATGTGCTGAAGAAGGCAATTGATGAAGTGACCTGTTGGATTGCTGTAGCAAAGGAAGAGGAGACCATGACTTTACAGGACCTGAGTGGTATGCAACAAGGTGCCTCCCTCAGGCACTCTGGACTCTTGAGTGGCTTCATCACTTCTGAACCTCTGGGGCTGCCACTGTTAACCTCTGTTGAGGGTCAAAGCATCTGTGCCCATCCTGCCTTTACCAGGCCCCTGTCTATGGCTCAGTTTCTGTCAGGCATTCATCTCTCGAGTTTGCTTTTCTCCTCCATTGGGGTGGTGGGTCTTTCTCTAGTGGAAGTGGATCATGCTTTGTAGTGACTGACTTCCATTTTGTACTTCTTCAGAGCAGCAACTAGAGAATTTATAGTTGCTTGTTTTAAATCCTGGCTGATCTGGTTTTGTTTTTTTTCCCCTCGGAGAAGGGCCTTTCCATTGGAGAAGGGTCTCCTTTCAGACTTTGTTCCTTCTCCTCTGGAGCAATGATGTGAGCCCTGAGGAGATACATGTATATACCAGTGGAGGTAACCAGGCCACTTACCACGTGTTAGCTTTTTGGAGCACTAAAGCAAAGCTGAGGAAGAGGGAATTGTAGCAGAGAACAGTTTTGCTTACAGAAACCAAATCTTAGTCCTCTAGGTCAGGGAATAACATAATTTCTGTCCTTCCTAACCTCTTCTGTATTTCTATACTGATACTTTAATAGAGTCTGGCAATGGTGAGCACCCGTGACAAGAAATACATATTTAAGTAAGCAATAAGACTTGATTAATGTGTCTTTTTGCATGCTTTTTGCATCAGAAGAGGACTCTGTTATTCCTTATCAGCTTTGAGGGGAGATGCATTGGTACCTCTTACCTGTTTGTGGCTTCTGGATGTGTTGCTCTGAAACCTTCCAAAACCACATCAAGTCTTTTTCAGAGTAGCAGCCTTCCTCCCTCCTCTTTTCAATTAGTCTTTTCCTTGTCCTGTTTTGTCACAAAAGCTTATTTGTCTGAAATTCTTACTATGACCTTGTTTGTTTGCTTTGCTTTTTTGGGGGGTTATGTTTGGTTTTTGCTGTCATTGTGTGTGGTAGTGTACAAAGATCATACATTCAGGAGTATTTTTTGAGAGGGTGAAACATCTGGTGCTTCTGTCTAGAAAAATGATTTCCTAAACAGGCTTGTCTGTACTCTGAAGTTTTTATTGCTCGTGCTTTTTTATTTTTTGCCTCAGGATATCAGATGTTTGAAGTTCAGCTGGCTCTGAGACAGGGTCTCCAAAATGTTTGGACACAACCTCTTGGAGATGGGAAGGTGAGATGGAAATATGGACCATTTGGAAAGAGGGTTCTTACTGAGACAGAAAGGATTAGCATCTTTGCAGGGACTCTGAAATGTCGCTTGTACTTTCAATGATAGGGTCCAGGAGGAGGAGTAGACAATGACATAGGAATGTTTAGGGAAGTGCTGATTGTGGGAACCCAAGAGAAGGGATCCAGGAGACTAACTTTGGTTTATATTTGTCCTACAGCCACAAAATAGTTTGAGCTGGAAGTGTTTCTCCTTGGGGCATTTCTGGAGGGATCCTCTCTGTGTCTCCAGACTTTGTTGGATATCTCCTCTAGTACTTCCACAACAATGTACAAGTTTTAGCTTTTTTTGTGGTTTTCCTTTGCTGACTTCTGCCATGTAGTTGCTTCAAAGACTTTTGTCTCTTATATGGCTTGGTGTTCTGCTCTTTTGCACTTTGGTGCAATATTTTCTGAATTAAACTTATGGCTGTGGACTAACCAAAACATGGTATGAGTAAGATAAAAGTCAGTTGCTTAGAAGTAGATTACAGAAGACTTTTTTTTTTTTTTTAGTACTATTTTTGTCTGATAACCCTTGTCAACAGAGTGATAGATTTACCCAGCCTTCTCTCCTGAAGTGTAGCTCTTTCAGGACTCAGTTTGTGTGATTGCTGTTAGGTTTTGTTGCCATGAATTTAGCACGTTGGTGTCAAGCTAATCTGGATTATGTTTATTTGTGCTTAAAAAAAAAATTATGGGAGGAACTATCTTCTTAACAAGAGGAGCATTAGTATGACACACTCAGAGCAGGTCACTCTTGTCACTGGAGTACTGATCTCCATATGGAAGAGAAGTGATACAGTCTTGAGGTCCCAGAGGATGCATTATTTCTCCATCCTTCATAGCCTATAAGCTGAACTTATCCTCAGCATTACTGAACCCCAGGAAGCACAGTGTACATACAACAAGCATGGGGGGCTGAGATACCCAGTGACTGTTCTTTTCAGGTAATGGTGAAAAAAGTAAGTCCACAGCAACGTCAGCTTCTGGAGGACTCTCCTTATGACTACTGCCAGAAGGAGCTCATTCTTCTGTCTGCCCGGGGCTTCACTAACCTCTTCCACACGCTTGTTCAAGTCAAGAAGGTAAAATGTCTTTATTCCTACACTGAATGTAGAGGGATGATTAAAGATAAAGTAGTAATTTGTATTAAATAACTCAACTTATTCAATGTGATTGTCCTGTTTAGTTGTCAGTGAAACTGAGATGAATTGATGGATTGCAGTCATGGTTAGAAAAAATGAGTGTTAAACATTACATCTTACTGATCATGTCCCACTCCCAAAGCATACTCAGAATTACAGATCCAAAGACTACATTTCCCTGTGTTACTTTTCTGTTACTCCTGCAAACCAAGAACAGCCAGGGAAGAGAGAGCCAGGACCCATTCTGCAGTGTGTTTCTTATGTCACTTGGGAAGATGCATGGATTTTCAACACTGTGGCCTCCTGTGTTGTACAGTATGAGTCACCATCTAAGAAAGATGGGCAGATTCTTGCTTTTTGGGCAAGTTATGCTTTTCAGCATGTGACAGACCAGTTTATTGGGCCATGTGGACCATTGGTGTGGTTATGTGTGCAAACTCTTTATGTTCTGTATGCAGATTATTGAATTAATTTCAGCTTCAGAAGTCTGTGGGTGATGTGCAGGCAAAGGCTCTTCCTGCCTTTGTGAGTGAGGGTGTAAATCTGATCACTGGAAGATTTTTCCAGTGTTCAGCTGAACTGAGAATCCACCTAGCTCCTTTGCTCCAAATAGGATGCTGCTGAAAAAATACCCTCCTCAGAGAGTCCACAAGCCTGATTTCTGAAAGCAGTAGTCCTCCTGTGAGCCTTGTCGTGTGAATGACTTTTGAGTGAGCCTGTGTGGGTGCTGTCCGCTGGAGGAAAGGATTACAGCTGTTGAGCATGCTGAGAGTTGGTTATCTCTTGAGCGCTCTTCAAAAATATGTCACAATGGACTGTTATGTTTATATTCTTCCTGTAGCCCCTGGTGGGACACAACATGCTGATGGACCTTATGCATCTTCATGACAAGTTCTACAAGCCCCTTCCAGGTAACGCTGTACATAGCTGCTGTCCCCAGGCTGCTGCCTTTGCAGTGGGGATGGGGCAGTAAGCACAGTGGTCTCTCAACACCTCAGCCACCCACAGTGCATAGCAAGCAGCAGCAGTGCTTGTTGCCTCTTTGGAGCTCTCACTGCTGGAGCAATGCATCATTTCTCTGATTTCACCTCTCTTTTGTATTAATTTGAAATAGCATTGTTTTTTCTTCAGGGTTACTATGTCGTTCTCCACATGTGTTTTGCTTTCAGAAAGCTATGAGGAGTTTAAAAGGAACATTCATAACCTGTTTCCTGTCCTTATAGACACCAAGACTGTAACAAAATCCATCTGGAAGGTGAGATGCAAAGGTCTTTTGTTTGAAGTTAAAGCTTGAATTTCACTCAAAGGGGAGGATATTTTTCCCCAGTGCCCGGTTATTGCAGAACTGGGACCAGTTCTCAGTGTTGCCCTGAGACTTTCTGGTTTTAGATCTCATTTTATGAATCAGCAGTACCAGTAAATGAGCTCACTTACCACGAGGTCTGTCTTGGTTGATTTTCTAAAACATTCTTCTTTTACAGAAACATCAGTTTTCTCGAGCATCTAATCTTTTGGAGGTGCATATGGTTTTGTGCAGGTAAGTAGTGGGCTATGAAGCCTTCAGCAATCAATCTCTTTGTATCCTTGTAAATGGTATTTCAAAGTTAGTGATTTGTCCAGACTTTCCTCTCAATGTTTTTCAGATGTTTTCTTGTCTTTCTACATTTAAGAACAAATGATTTCTTAATCTTTCTTATAAAGTAATCGTGGAGTAATTGTTTCTTCTAAGTCACTTCTCATATTGTACCACAATTACTTCATTGATCACAAGTTTGGCTTGCAGACAGACTTATGTTCTGTTATGAAATGTTTCAGTTCTCAGTGAAAACACACCCTAATTTCAGATGCCACCTCCCAAGACAGAGCTGCACTGAGCCCAAAGCAGTAACTAAATACAGTGTTCAGGTGCAGCACATGAGTAGGTATCATATCTCATGAGCTTAGCCATGATGTGGTAGTTTTCTGTTTGTTTTGGGTTTTTTTAACTTCTTTTGAGGTTAGCTTGTTTTGATGTTAATTTTGCTAAGTAAAGCAAAATTTCACCTCTTTCCCCTCACTCCCTACTCCCAAAAAGGAGATGCAGAATTAGTGCTTATAAAAACAGTACTTGGATTCTGGGTTTTTTTGTTTGTTTTAGCAATGTCAGGCTGCAGATTCTCATGAGTTTTTATACTTGCATATTCTTTCTTTTATTTCAGTCATTTCATGGGTTTATTAATCTGTCCTTCAGAGTTCCCCATTCAAATAGAACCATCTACTCAACCCCTTTTCTTGGAGTTTTCCGTTTATTTTTAGTTCTGTTCACATTTTTAGTGTGCAATTAGAGCAGACAGGCTGCCTAGAAGGAACAGTAATTTTGTGTCTCTGACCATAATGAAGAAGGACAAAAATCTTACACATCCACTTGTCTTCAGCAGCAACCTAAATCCCAAAGATCCAACGTGCCCTGTGATAACTCTTGCAAGTGACTGCTCAAGATATGGTATGTTCTTAAACAAATCTTCAAAGTCAGGTAGCTAAAAGGGTTTTGTTTTACTCCATGGATATCCACATGCAAAGCATGAGTGAGTAGCAGTGGGTCTGCTGAACTGCAGAGAGCTGCTGATTCACATTTTTGTCCAGGCTCAAAGCCTGGGCTCCCAGAAGGTCATCTGTTCTGTATGTCCCTAGTAGCTGCCATTGGTGATGCAGGGCAGGTTTGCATCATGCCACAAATGGTATTTACACTAAGTTGGGCTAAACTGACCCCAGCTTGGTGTTGCAAAGAGTAAGTAGCCCTTGGAAGGGGTTTGAGGGGACATGGGAGACAGTGGTTCCAGAATGGAAGACAGTGGGAGCTAATGGCCGGGAGGTCTCAGAAAGTAGCAGGAGCCCATTGGCTCATGTGTTGGGTTAGTGGTGCTGTGTGTGCAGGAGATTGTGTTCAGCATATGGTGTGATACCCACTGTCAGGCAGGTGTTTCCTGGCCTCTGCTGGCAGCATGCTGTTCTGCAGCACAGGATCTCCTGTTTTGAAATGGTTCCCAAACCATCAATAATGTAGACAACACAAGTGGGTTTAGATCTTCATAAAACTTAAAATTTTTCATGTCCCATCTTTCTGAGCTTTTCAGCCATTTGTGTAACTGCTGCCTTTTTGGTGGTATTGTTTGAAAATGCCTGGTAGAAGCATAGACTTTCTGTTAGGTGTAAAGGTTTCAAGGTGAGGAAGGAAATGAAGCTGAAGGTGGGAGGGAGAAATCTCCAAACAGAACGGTGGATCTTATGAATGTTAGGATTCTGCAGTGGAGCAGTTTTCCACAGTGTGATTAAGGATTTTGTTGGACACTTACAGCTGAGAAGAATTGCCCTCACGAGGCAGGCTATGATGCATTTCTCTGTGGTTCAGGTAAAGTGCTTCTTAACACTCCTTCAGAGTTTATCTTGGGACTTGGCAATTATTTTCCTGCTCTGTGCCTCTATTTGAGACTAAAAAATATTTGTTGATATACACAGTCTGTTGCTTTTGGTAACTCAGCTGCACTTTAGCAAGGTTTTGCCTTCCATTTGTTAGATTTTTTAGCTGTGTTCTAATGCCACTTCCTTATTTCTCCTTCTAGTTCTTCTTAAGTCAGCTCATTTGCTACTGTGCAGATCCACAGAGTGAGTGATGTTTTTAAATATTTACTGAAAATGGCATGATGTGGATGGGGTCCTATGGAAAATAGTAATCAGTTTGCTCTGGCTGACTTTTTGCTTTGCAGGCTGGCCTTCCTTTTGGATAAGAGAAAGTGTTACTGGAAATGTTGCTGTTATGATTAGATTTTTATTTTATAAATCTGAAAGTAGTAGCTTTATGTCAAAGCTGACATTTTAAAAGTTAAATCAGGGGCCACGCAAGGCTCAGAGGTTGGGAAATGGCATTGTGACTCCTTTATCCCTGAACATGCTCTCAAGTTCAGTTCACTTGGATAAGGGTCAAATAATTTTCCGTTGTTTCCATTTTTGAAATCTGTGTGTTACAGGGCCTTCAGCTAAGTTCCTAAGAGGCAACTGTTAAAATCCCTTCCCTTTGCTTGCAGCTTTTTGACTTCTGTAGAAGATACCAAGATCTAAAATACCTATTTTGTCACTAGTTGAAGAGGTTTTTCAGGAGCTCTGTTCTCCAGAGACACTGTGGAGCAGTGCAGCACTGGAGAAACAAAATCTTGTCCCATTTTGTTTTCTGATGTAGCGGTGCAGCGGAGGCTGATCCTTCTTTCTCTCAGTATCTCTCCGTGTTAGCTGAGTATCTGAACAAAGTGAATTGCATCCGAGGTGGTGTTTCAAGCATTGTGAGTATGAATTGCAAGTCTGTGACCAGTTTGCGGAGTGCGTAGGTCAGTAGCCTAGATCATGGCTTTGTTAAGAGGAGGAAAATCCACTAGTGCCTGGGCCCACCTTGGCAGAAGTTGTTGTCATACAAATGAGAGGCCTGACCTTTCAGAATGGCAGATGAGTTGAATTTCTGCTTTGTGAAATGTGTTCATATGGTTTCCTGTGAGATGGCTTTAGTCAATGTCTGTTGCCCTAATCTCCTTGCTCTGGAAGAGAGCTTGCTATTGCTCTGGAGGTTTCTCCATGGTAATTGTGACAGTTTGCTTTTATGGCTCATGTGTAGAGACAAACCATGAGACAAAAGAAAAATAATTTTACACCAAAGGCAGGTATGCAACCATTCTTCCTTATGTGTCACGTTTTGTATATTTTCTGCTTATATTAGTAGTACTTCTATAGTATTTCAGAACTCAGGTATGTCTCAGTATTGTACATTTTCCAGAATTTTTCTGGGGAAGACACTCCCAGCCAGCATCCGCCTGTCTTGGTTGTCCATGTCCGAGACTGGCCAGGGCTGAATGAGAGGCAGATTTACCAAGAGTTTAGAGCTCTTTGTCGCTTTGATGTCAGACGGCTTTCAAAGAATCAGTTCATTCTGCTGTCCAATAAATTTAAGCAGTAAGTGACCAGAATGTCTTAATTTTCTGTCCTTTGATCCTCTTTGATCCAAGTCTTCATCCCACCCTTCCTGTGCTGTGACAGCTCTCAGATAGAGAGGTCGCTGTCCTGAGCTGCGGGATGCAGTGAGCAGCCTGCAAGTCCCAGCTCAGCACGTCTGCTGTCATTACAGCGTCCGGCTTGTTCTGCGAGATTACAGGCATCACCCCCATCTGCGGGTTTCCATCTACCGCCACTGGAGGCACTCCCCGCCAGTCAACTGCCTGCTGCAGTGAGTTACTGACATCGGGGGAACGGGCAGGGAGAAAGGCGATCATTCCTCTAGGGATGCCTGGCCCTGCCGCAGCAGCTCTGCCTGCCCCTCTCTGGCTGTGCCCTCTGCCAGCCCTTCAGGAGAGCGCGGGGTGCAGATGCGGGTTCCCTTGCTGACTGCTGGGGGGCTGTTTGTGAGCTTTCAGCCCTGCACAGATGGACTTCAATCTCCATCCTGATTAACCAGGGAATGTTATCTCACAAATAGCATAAAGCCATGTATGTGCTACCATAACAGACCGAGGGTCATCTGTAGCGCTGGCTCTAAGAAGCCTGAGGAGAAAAGAGGTAGTCTTCCAGGTGTGGGATGGATGTGTATTTTTCTACAGCAAAGTTGAAAGCTTGGTAGTAGCAGAGAATTCCGGATTCCCCTGTCATGAAGTGGTGACAGCAGTGCTCATGAAGGGTGAATTTCTGGCCTGACACAGTTCAGAAAAGAATCTCTGTGCTTAATAAGAAAAAAAATAAGCTCTAAATGTAAATGTAAGTAGCCTAACAGCATGTTATTATTCTTGCCCTGTAGAGTCTCCAGTATTGTGGCACTGTGGTCTCTCTTGGCCTTTGTACTTGGAGGAGCTCCTTGATGCTCATTCTTAAGGACTGCCTTACAAGATGAGACATGAGGAAAACAGATCTTTTTTGTGTTTCTCTATGTTTTGTTTTGTTCAATTTCATTCAATAAACTATGAAGGGGAAAAAAAAGCTTAGTGTTTTTAATTGTTTTCTTGGAAATGTGTGTTTAAAGAGCATGTATTGGTTTCCAATTTGTGGTATTTTGTAATCTGTTCAAAGCACAGTCCTGTCCTGAAGAGGGAGAGCTGGTTCTTTCAATGCGTAATTTACTTTGATCGCCTGTTGGTTCTTCAGAGCTATTCATAACCCCAGTTTGTTTCCAGTGTTTGTGCTGTTGCATAAAACACATTTCTGATTAAGTTCAGGAAGTTATGAAATGAAAGAGGTTATTTTTAGCTTCAATTGTAAAGCGGAAAATGTCACTGTTTACCAAATTAAATGGGCAGAGTTGATGGAGAAAACTCTTGGGACTCGAGAGATTCTGGGGAATGCTAAATTTGTAGTGCTGTCAGTGTCATGCAGTGGTACTTTCAGTGGCAGTGAAGCTAAGGATAGACACAGATAAATTACATTTATCAGCTTCCAATTCATAGAATATAGAGAGGTCAGGTGAGTTGGCAGGTGTCTCTGTTTGCTTCTTGTGCATAGCATGTGAACAGTCCTGCATCCAAAAGTATCATGAGATACACTTTGTTGATCAGTTCCTCTGATACAGGTGGAGTACTTGCCAGGCCAGGGACTTGGTATTCAGAAATTTTTCTTACTAATTTATTTATCTTAGAAGCAACCTGCTGCTCCATGATTTGCAAATAATGGTCCTTAGATTATATCAGTCAGACCTAATTGGATGGGGCCTATGGTCATCTACTAGAGGTGATTAAAGGCAGATTCTGCATAAAAAGGAGTTGCTGCAGGGGACCTTAGAGCAGCAGCGTGGCTTTGTGGTGTGCCTGAAGATCACGTGCCTTCTGCTGCTAACGGTTTGCTGCTTTGCTGCTCTGCAGGAGAAAAGGGCAGAGTATCTTCAGCTGTGGTTCTCCAGTTCTGCACAGCTTGTGGTTTACAGCTTGTATTTCATAAGCCAGCTCCTAGCCAAGCAGTTAACTGACTTCTTTGTTACCTTTTTTTAAATTATTTTTTTGGCTGTTCAGTGGTGGGTTTATCTGTCACACTGTTCCTTCAAATACCAGTGTAAGTATCTTCCTGTTTATTCTGTAATGTTTTAGCATCATTAGACACTCCTTTTGTGTCAAGGAGAGCACAGACCCTGTGTTGTATGGATTTGGGAAAATTTTCAATGGATGTTACATGCAGTAGCATGCATTTTCCCATAAAAAACACTTCTTGGCTTATGAACTGGGAAACATAATACCTTTGTTTGGATTCAGCTAGATCCTTAGACATGGAGAGATGCAGCCCTGTTTGCATCTAATCTTTACAGTCTGGGGATGATGAAGATGCAGATTCTGTTACCTTTGAGAAGCACAGCAGTTTTTTAAGGGAGCATGTACTTTGAGGGAACAAATAAATTGTTCTGTCTTTAAATTTTACTCCCTCCCATTTTCTCCAAGTGGCACAGACAAGTAACGTGTTAGTTCCCTCCTTGGTTCATGCTCTAGAGAAACATACTACCCTGCAGAAGAAAGTAGAGATCCTTTCACCCCTTTTTTGAGAAATAGCCTATGGGTCTGACTATGCCTTTTGTCTTTCCAAGGTACTGACATACCTTGTGCAGCAACATAGTGCAGTGAATCAAGATACTTGGCCTTCCTCATTAGAGCTGGGAGAACTTAGAAATAACAATTGCTGCAGATCTACTAGATGTTCCTGCTGTGAATCAGTTAAGCTTACATGCAGAATAAATGTATGAAGAAAAAATGAGAGTGGATTGAGTATATTCTCATCTCCCTCCTATGGGAGGATTTACAGAAACAAGTTACCCGTCTAAGAACTGAAGGTCACTTGCTGCTCAGAGCCTTTTAAAGACATCAATCGGGTGTTCTAGCAGTCAGTTCCCATGAAATGGGTTAGCTGGGGGCTAGTTTAACAAATCAGAGCTGCAACTTTTAGCTGTGGGAACAGATGTACAAGTTCTTCTGAGAAGCTGTAGATCAAGACAAAATCTCAGCTGTTACTAGGGAATTGTTATTAATTGACGTTGGAAGTATCAAAGGTAGTTCAGGTTTTGCCTGTTCCTGCGTGCCTTCTGCAAGGAGTGGGGGGTACTCTTGATTCTTGTGAAGCCAATTCTAGGTGGTGCAACCTGCCCCGTAACTGGCTCTGGAGAGGTGCATATCAAAGTTGCTGAGTGGCTGTAAGAGCTGGCAGCTCAGAAAATGAAACCTGTCTCCCTCAAATAAAACCATAGCAAAGTCCCTAGCAGCAGTTAGAGCACACCTGCTTCTGAGCACTGGGAGAAAGTTGTACTTTAGCTGTAAAGCTTGGAAGGATAATTCCAACCCTTAAAGAAAAAGGATGACAGAATTCAAATTATGAAGGTCTATATTACAAGTATAGCCCTGCAAGTGGAGCATTGCAGACTGGAATTATTTATTTCCAAGAACAATTTGATTTTTGATACATTGACTTTTTTTTTCAAGATTAAATATATGTGTTTTGACATCTCTGCTCTGGTGGGAAAGTTTTTTGGAGTACCTCCTGTTGCTGAACACCAGGAGTGGAAGTTTTGCAATGGAGGAGCTCTGCATTGTCTCAGACTAAAAGAGATACTGTCACATCAGACTGTTGTGGAGAAACTTTATTTCTATCATTAATTTTGGAAAAAAAAACCCACAAAAAAAAAAATACAAACACCCCCACAACAGAAAAAACACCAACAGCACTGTTCAATTATGCAAAAATGTCTGGATCCATACATGGAAAAACAAACCTACATCTAATTATTCCTTAAACCATTGTTCTTGCTGCTTGTGGCCTGGTGATAGGCCAGACATACATGCACTGGCATTGGAGGAGAGCAGGATTTACCTCTTTAAAGTCAGGGTATTATTTTTATAGAGAAGAAAATTTCCTATACCTATGTTTTCTAATGGTGCAAATCAACAATTCTTCTTAATATTTGTTCAAAATACATCCTAGCTGAAAACCTTGGTGCATCTCAGAATGGTGCGGTTGCAAATATCTTGCTGGATTAATCAAGTGAAGCATCCTGGTGCCAAGTGTGGGCGTCATTCACCCCCTTGATGTGAGTTAGCTTGACAAGCCAGGATGGCTTTGGCTGTATCCCAGTACTGCAGCTGGGCCAGAACTTTCTGTGCTGATGAAGAAAATGGAAGTTTCTGTAAGCCTTAGACATGGGAAAATCCTGCTGTACAACTGCTCCATTAACACATTTTTGTGATGTCCGTATGCAGCAGCAGATCTGACTTCTATTTTCTGGTTCTATCTCCCTTTTTCCTATGGCTTTTCCTAACAGATCCTCTCTACCAGTTGTAGTCTCCACCTCTAGAGAACCATCCCCTAATTAAGGTGGCAGTGCATGAAATGCTGTGGCAATATTTCTTCCCTCAACCCTCATGCTTAAGGCTAGGGGATGATTTTACCCAGTCTGACACAAGGGACCCTCAGAAGGGGAGCATTGCTTTGGCCCAGTCCTCTCTGTAAGGCAGGTATGTGAAGGAGATAGACACCAGCAATGCTGGGGAGCGCACAGATCTGTCTGTGTTATTGCTGGAGGAGCCCAAAAGGAACAGAATTAAGCTATGCTGGAGATGTGGCATGTCTCATGGTGGGGATGGCCAACAACTGAGATGGCTGGCTTGCAGAGCTGCTACCAGGGCTAGTCCATGCACCTCCAAGAGCCCCGGGGAAGAAAGATGCCCATGTGAGTACAGGTAAGCACTGTGCATTTTGTTAGCAAGGCTGTGGCTAAGCAGCAGGGAGGGAGGCAAAATGCTTCCAAGCCCGACCTGTGACCCCAGAGACATGTTGAGCTCATGAGGCAGGAGATGGCCAAGGGTGGCTGCAGAGCACAGGCAGAAAGAGGGATCTCAGCAAGGATGGAGACTGAAAGGTGAACATATGCAGGCAGAGGTGATGGAAAGGAAGATTCTCTTCCAGAGGTCCCTAATGAGCTGTGAGTTTGCTGCAAGGCACAAGGTCATGAAAAGTGAAGAAGGGTCATACTGCCAGGATGTGTGGGGGATGAGGGAGAGCTTATATCCAGTGTTTCACCTAGCTCATCTATGCTTTCTCTTGCTGAAGAAACTACTGAGTTCAGGTTCTTTGTTTTAACAAAGCCAGTACTTCCAAGTATTGTGTGAGTACCTTTGGGCTCACCTGCAGGCAAAGAGCACAGGGGAGTCTGAGGGGTACCTGTGCTGGGGTTGCTCACTTTTAAGCACAGGTACTGCATGCAGAAGTTCTGCTGCCTGACATTCAGAACCCTGCCCTGCAGCTTGGGCAGGTCAATGAGACCCAGATCCTTGCCATGCAGGGGCTCAAATGTGCCTTTCTCATCAGCATCCTAACAAATAGGAAAGTAGTTGACTCCTCTTGAAACTTCTCTCTAGCCAGGTGCACATAAAGAGTTGAAAAGACAGATGTTTCACCAAAGGCAAGATGGAGATGGGGCTCCTGCACCCCTTGCTCTCCATGTAGGACAGCCAGGGGCCCCCTACAGACACAGAAAGAGTGATTTACACTGGTTCTGTTTCTGGAGCAAGTGTTGTTAACCCATGGGCCTGCACAAGACCTTCTGTGGCCAAACTTCAAAAGAAAATGGCAATAGCAAGTCTGCTGGCAAAGAACCTTATGCCAGTGCTTTAAGTTAGGCTTGCTTTCAAAATACCTATCAGATGGAGAACTGCAGGAGGTAATGGTTACAATGCAAGAGAAGGACATGGCATCCTGGCAGAAACATGTCCAGTCAAAAATAATTGTTTTAAATATACTATTTAAAACATGAAAATAGGTTATTCAGCACTATCCAGGCACATACAAATTGAGGAAATCCTAAAGCAGTTCTGATTCTGGACCTGGTCCAACCCACTGACACCCCTGGAATTCACCTAGGTTTCTAAGCAGTGGAAGAGTAATTGGCAATCCTCATTCTGTATTTTGAAGTAATACAAACTATCTTATTTGTCCCATAAAAGTTGGCACTCGTGATCAGACAGAGCAGTGACATGTTCTGAGCTTGCTCTAAAAGATACTGCTAGAAACCTCTGCTTTGCTTCCAGCTTTTGGTTGCCAAAGCTCACGCTGTAATTTCTCATTGTTTAACAAGCTGCTTGCTTGCAAGTGCAGCCAGCATAACCAAAACAGGCAGTTGTTCACTCACCCAGTGGAACTCATCTGTCCTGTGCATGAAACACGTACAATGGACTTTGCTTTTCCTACATGAATATGAGGATTTGCAAACCCACAAGCTCCCACAGCTGCTTGTAGTGCTCAAAACTCGCCCCTTCCCCTGGGATGCAGCACTGAAGCAGCTTGATGTAATTGCTCCATAGAGCTGCTGGGTCATGGGAACTGATGCCACAGGAGACATGCCAGGCTTCTGGGCCTCCCTGTGGTCCTGCAGCCTCCAGCAGCTGGGCAGCCTCCAGGGGATGGACTGGGGCTGGCTGCAGTCAGAGGCATCCCTGTGGAAGGGGGAATGCCCTTGCTTCACAGCTTGCATTGAGCAATAGCCTACATGCACCACAACTTAACACAAGAGAACATGGTGATGGGGAACAGAAAATCAACCAGAGCTCCTCCTAATCCCATATGCACCTGTCACCATCTTTAGACTCAGAAATACTTGCATACTCCGGCCAGCACTTCTGATTCCACAGCTGCTCCCTACTGAGCTTAGCATCCTTTACCTGTGATTCCAGTGGTGTCGCTGCTGGAGGAGGCATATGGAGAAACAAATTGTGCCTGCTGCTGCTGCACAGGCACTGCTCTGTCCCCTTGCTGCACATGGTTCCCAAGAAGGATGTACTTGCTTGTAAGCAATTATTTTTATTAGTATGCGTGCTACACCAGTGGTCATGAACTCATGGCACATGTGCCAGGATTAGCAGCCTCACTGCTGGCAAAGGCAGGAGTACATGAGGACCCTGGTCCCTTTCTTCCCAGTCGTTGGCCCCTGCCAGGTCCCAGGATCAGCAAATGTAGGAGATTGCTTCTCCTCAGTGGGGGAAGAGTCTGGGAGAAGTTTGGTTTGGAGAGGACAGGCAGGAATAGGTGACCAGGAATTGGTGGTGACAGAATTGGACAACTCTGTGTGGGTCAACACAGCTTGTTTGATGCAGTTGCCTTTATCTCATTGTTAGTTTTAATATTATCTCCTAGCATTTAATTGCTTTTATTTCAGTTTCTGTATCTCATGGGTCTAGGACAACTCATTGTGGCCAACTGAATGTGCCTTTAGCTGAACTGTCCTAGATTCATTTCTGCTCACGTATATGCAGAGAAATCTAGAAATGTTTAAAAAATGCAATAGTAAAACATTTTAAAAACCCATTTTATTAAGCTATTTGATAACTGTGAGCTACGACTTGCAAATACTCTATCGGATTTCTATTGCCACAATCTGACACAATCTTTGAAATGCACTCATCTGCTTTGCAGCATTTCTTCAATTTGACCGGAGGACTGTGCCCTGAATAAGTGGTTCATAATAGGTTCAGAGGCTATCAATGAACTTCCAGATGGCACATTCCCAGTTTGGTTATAGGCAACGAGGAGCAGCTTCAGAATGGTGCAGTCCTCAGTGCTCTGTGTTCTGCTGAACAGATTCCACACAGATGGCAGAAACAGAGGAGCTCATTTACTCTGTCCTCTCCTACCTTGACAATCAGTGTAGCTGTCCTTCAACCAGCTGAGAAGAGGTTGAAGCTCTTCAGGCAGATACTTCTCCAGACAGCAACATATTCTCCCAAGTCCATGACAGACATGAATGCTAAGGCCACAACCATTTTGGCCTTAAGGGTGAGCTCTGTGTTAGTACTGAGTTCTTGAACAGCACCTACTGATGCTTTATCACATTCTGAAGCAGGTAGAAGAAGCAGCCTTTTAGATCCACTTATGGGAAGGCTGCTTCTTCTACTTGCTTCAGATTCATAGATTAGAGGTGATGAAATGCTAGGAGATAATATTAAAATTAATTATGAGATAAAGGCAACTAAATGAAACATGAAATACAAAAACTAAAATAATGGCAATGACATGCTAGGAGATAATATTGAAAGTAATGATGAGATAAAGGCAATTACATCAAAGGAACTGTGTTGTTCCCTGCAGAGTTGGCTGCACAGAGTTGTCATAGACCCTGGAGCCTAGGTGAAACTGGGCTCCAGCCCAAGACTGAAGATTTCTGGCACTCTCACCTGCACATCACTTCCCACTGGAAGTTACCACTTCTCTCAGGGTTTTGCACATTCATCCACTGCTCTGCTGAAGGCAAATGAAGCCACATCCGCAGGAAGTCCACCCAGTCTGTTTTACTAGACATGGGCAAGAGGGTTGGAGCAGCTAATGTGAGGAGCTGGAAACCTGCAGCAAGGGTCAAGGTTTCTTTCCTGCTGCTCTCCTACAGTTTCTAGGTATAAACACAAATGCAGCTTTCTTTGTAGTGTGGATTCCCTCCCCTCCTCCCTTTTCTAGAGCAGGGATGGTGTTCTGCCCTGTATTCACAGGTCTCTCATCCCCAGGCAGGTGTTCTGGGCCAGCTGAATACAGACAGGGTTGCCCAGCTCTGCAGCCAGCTCTTCACAGGCACCAGAGGCAGCCTGGACTCGTGCCAGCATCCCAGTCCTGGGCATCCAGACCATCCTCAGCCTCTCTGATGGAGCTGGTTTCCCTGCCCCCCTTTAGTTTGCTCAGCTGCTTCTTCAGCCTGGGAGCTGAGAAGAAATATCCCTTGGATTACTCTGGCAGAGACCTTGCATGATTTTAATTTTTTATAGCCAGGGAAGGGTGTCTACCCAACCCCAGAAGGGTTGTCTGAGTGTTTTTTGCTTCCTTCACTCCCTACCCCTGCAGTACCTGAGCAGCAGCTTTCCATCCTGTAGCTGTTTGTGTCCTATTTTTTTGAGATGTGAAATGTTCTGTTCCATTGAAGTTTTGAGGGTTTAGAGTTGGTTTTGTTTTGTTTTTGTTTTTCTCCAAGATCTCCCAAATTCACCTACAAATGGAGTGTTCACCACAAAAATGGGGCCATTTTAAAAAACAACATGTTAATACATAAATATACACAAGTATATATATGTAACTGATCTTGCACATTTTGCTCTCTAGTGTAGTTTGCTCATATGTATATAGGCTTGGAAAAAAGTAACAAGTACAAAGTACCAAGCATCTTTTACCCCATTTATGGTAATAACACCTAATAATGTTCCATGCTCTGTGGGACTACATTTTCCATGAGCCATGAACTTTGTGGTAATTTGTCTCCAAGGATCTAACCAGGGGTGCAACACAGATCAGTCCAGCTCTGGTGTGCTGATTTCAGTCATCGTCTATGTCCAACAGAGAATGGGACGCCTTGTTTGTGTCACAGGCTTGTGCTGCCTGAGATACAGCCTCAATTTGTCTGTTGTTGGGGAGGGCTGGGTACTCAGCACTATCACTGTGACCTTCCCCAGCCTGTCCTGGGTTATCTCCTGTCAACAAAGGCGAAGCACTACCATATCAGTCTGCTTTTAGAGAGCTAACAGGGAATGCCCAGGGACATTTTAAAAGCATATAAATAAGAATAAAACCCTAGCATTGCTCTTTAAGAATGAGACTATGAAAACTGAAAAGAAAAAAAAATATGTTTGGGATTAAATCTTTATTCTGTTGCACTTGTTCTCTGGGTTTTGAATGAAAGGGCAAAACCCCTTTAGGCTGTTTAAAAACTTCTTTGTATGGTATACATTAAGTAAAGAGACAAAAAATAAAGTGTACTAGATTGCATTGATTTAAAACAAAAAGCCAACAAGTATTACAATTCAAAATTACTTTTCTTCCTTCATAAGCAAAACAGGCCAGGAGGCATTTGGTAAGACTTATTTTATGCTTACAGTGCCCACAACTACCAGCCTCATGTCATCCTTGCTGGGGCAGGACAAGAGCCTTGTGGTAGCTTCACATTCATTTTCAGCACTCTTGAAGAAGGAACTGTGGGGACAAGGGTGAACACTTGCTTTTGAAGTTATTTAAGGCTTCTCTGGTCTCCAGGAAATCACAGGAGATGGCTTTCTTCTTCCTCAGACAACATTCTTGCTTGCAAGACTTGCAAAAGGAGACAAATGGGATGCTGAAGGCTTCACTGGTTGCACAGGAATGGATAGCCCTGGACATACCCATGGACTAGATTAAAGCTAAATAAGCAGATTTGTTAGTACCACTGCTGCGGACACAGCACTGGAATCCAGAATTCCCAAGAGTAGAACAGATGCAAAGGAGAATATACTACTTTTTATTTTTATTAAATTGAAGTGAGACCATCCCACTTGCTGAAGCAAGTGGAAATGCATGGCTTGAAGGTAGCTGTTACTTTCCAAAGCTCAGTTTCTTATTATTACACACACACACAAATATTAAAATATCCCACATATAAGCTGATCATACACCTTCCTAAAAGTACTCAGGATTTTCTATCCACTCCTCTCCCAGCTTGTCTGGAAACCACAGTCCTCTGACAACTGTAACAGTTTCTAACCCAGATGCACTATCATGCTAGAGGTGATAAGATTTTGTCAGCTGGGCCAAGGTGCTCTGACACTTTTAGATAATGCCTGACATACGTAACCATGTCATTTGCTAACTGGAGGAAAAAAATGTGCTTCGCAGGCAGTGTCCCCAGTTTTTCAGGGCAAAAATAAAAGTAGATTCAAGCGATTTTCAGCTTGGGTCCTGTTCCTAGTCAAGCCTAGGGTTGAGCTTTGGTGGAGGCTCATAACTTCTTCAAGTGGGTTAGTGATGCTCCACAGTCTGGAGATGAGCCGTGTGGGAGGAGGAGCAAAAGACAAAGCTGAGGCAGGTCACCATGTGCACTCTGACAAGCTCCAGGGATGATATGTTTGGGGAGACAGCACAAAGCCTCCAAAAAGGTAACATTTCCTCAGTGCTCAGTGAATGTAAAGGGTTAAGATGAAAGAGAAGGTTTTCTTTCCTGCCTAAATTAGGAAAGAGAAGAAACTTCTGAAATTCCCTCTTTCATGTGTATGTCTGTGTCCTGGAAGACTTGTACCAAATAAAGACTTCATGTAAACAGTGGGACAAAAATAAATAATCTGTCTGAGGTGGAAGGAGCACATTGTAAGAGGGGGTGAGGGCGGCCCCCTGGAGTTGGTGGGAATGAGTATATGTAGAGAGAAAAGATTTTATTGCTGATAGTGTTACTGGAGAAGGGCAAGAAGGAGGGCATTATTAGTGTGGAGACCTGCTGGGTAGACATGCAATGATGGGATGTTGAAGGGAGGTAATGAAAATGCACTCTCCGTACTAGCTTGACACATGCTTTGAGTGCTCTGTCTGCACTGAACTAAAAGAAAAAGTAACATAGCTTTTTACCTTGGCTTTTTTTTTTTTTTTTTCCCATTCCATCATACTTCTCTTTTTATGTTCCAAATCTCTCAAGCCTTTTCTGGCACTACAAGTGGTCACAAGAAGGAAGCTGAACATCTCAAAGGAGAGCTGCAGAACATGTAGGTGATGAGACAGAAGGCAGACCAAAGTGAATAATCAAGAAAGAAGTCAAAAAGGAAGAAGAGAACTGTGAACATAGCAGTAATATGGAGGACAAACGAGGCACAAGAGTCATGTTAGTGCTGCTTATTCTGCTCCTGTTGCTTGGTCCAATTCAATGCAAGGCTGAAAGTTTTAAGCCAATGCAATGGCAGAAATACTATTTTAAGGTCTGTTTGTTTTCAAATAATCTGTCAAACAGATTATTTGGCATCCCAGGCCCTCGCCTAGCCCCAGGAGAGCATCTCTGGCTTCTACATTCATCAGATTGTGAAGTTACCAAGAGCAGAAGGGATCAGGGCAGAGGCCCAAAACTGAAATACTTCCCCTCCTTTCCCCCAAAGTGTTTCCAAATCCTCATCTGAGAGAAACAGCTTGGCTTTGCCATATGAGAAAGAAATGACCCTAGAAGGGAGGGGCCATTTGTGCCCATCCCAGAAGGATTTTGACTCTTACGTAATGTTTTGTATGGAAATAAAGCCCAAAGGCTTTTCCAAGCATGAACACATAATTATCCTAGTGGTGCTGAAGCAACCATGTCCGAGAGTGATAAAAGGGGCTGATCTGCTTGTGATGCAAGAGTAGTTTGAGGTATGTGAGGAACAAGCAAAAATGGAGGTATTGCTACTTGGAAGATCATGCTGATTACTACAGTGGGGGAGTGCTCTCGGCTGTGAATTAGGCAGAGAATGTATCTCCTGTTAACATAAAGGCCTGTTCTTGGAAGCCAGAAGGTGTAATTAGGCTTACTCAATCATGTTTCCACCAGGGGAGTCTGTTTCACCACTGACACAGGGGCTGAATGCTTGAAAAGCCTGGCCTTGTTTTGCCTGGCACAACATGACTTCAGGAAACCCACACCTACAGTTTAATGATTGTCACGAGAAAGATTTGCAGTTGTAATTATGGGACAGCCAGTACCACCCCCTCAGCTGTCTCTTCCCAGCTGATGAAAATGTGAAGACTGAATGTTGAAGAGTCAGGGATGACAGACTCTTCTCCAACAATGAAGCATTTCAGCCTTGGTTGAATAAGCTGCCTGAACATAGGCTTGAATTTAGATGATGTGACTGAAGCCATGTGCTCACACCATGCTGAATTGAGCTTGCCTTTCAGAAGAGTTAGTGGTTTGCACACCATAGACAGCCTTTGTATTCAGAGGCTCCACCCTGATCCCATCCTCAGGTACACATTCCAGCTTGCTTAAATAGTTGAGAAGATGCAGGAAACCCCTGCAAAACTAGTTAGCTGGGATCAGGAAGCACCCTGTAGCCTGGGGCTCATTTGCTGTTGTTGGGCTCACAAATTCTGTACTGTAGTTTAACTCTGCCAAAAGAGGACTAGTAGATGCACATGGAGACTATCACAAGTGACAGGAACAAAAAATACATGTTTCCAGGTCCTGGCCAGCATCTTCCCATGTCACCTCTTCTGTCACAGTGCAGTCATTGAACTGACAGTCACCATGATCCAAGAGAAACGGACTCCGGTGGCTTGTCTGCCATATGAGAGATGAACCCCACTACCTTGTTGTCCTGACAGGGTTCTGCATGTGGCTTTTGGGGTAACTAGTCACTGTCTCCATTGCTCTCCCAGAGCTCCCCATCATGCACAGATCATCTTCAGTGTATTGTAGCAGGAGAAGGTGAGTTCCATGACCTCCTTCATCGTCACTGTGTAGGGGTATGACTGCTGGTAGACCCTTCAGCACCAGCTTCAGAAATTAATTCATCTGCACTGTCCCCAGCAGCAAGACAAGTGGGCAGGGCAGGCAGAGCACACCAAGGATGCCACGGCAGCTCGGTGCTAGACATCTGCGCCTTGTCTGCAGGGCCAATGGGGTGCTGATGGCCCAGAATAGTGGTGACCTTCTGGCAGCTGACCACTTTGAAACCATTTCCAAGTCTGTGCTTTTGCAGTTCTGCTTCTCTCCTATTAATTCCAGTATATAATTTATTTGACAAGGGGGGGGGGGGGGGGGGGGGGGGGGGGGGGGGGCCAGCCTATCACTCCTCCAGCACCTGTTTCAGGACACTGCCCCTGGAGTCACCTGGCAGTTCTGAAGGGTGGCACTCAATCTCTCTGTGGGGTCAAGAAACCACTCTGGTTTTGGACTTAAGCCATCACAATGTCTCCAAAATATTCCACTGAAAGAAAGAGGTGCAGTCTGTCTAGTTATTTTACTAATCTCTTTACCTTATCTTTTTAATTCTGGCTAATCTGGTCTCTATGCCATCAAATATATTCTAGTCTCTTACTGATTCTTCCTTCCCCTTTCATTCCCCAAAAAACAACACCAGAAACTAACCCTTCATGCAGCCAGGACAGTGCTAAGTTTAATTTTGGCAAGATACCTGTATGTGCGTAAATATTATGTATATTATATATTATACAGTGATCTAGAGTGGTGGTACATTCAGCCTGATGAAGGGGGCACTGTCTAGCACTGTGACTAACACTTCATTATCTCCTTCCATCAATCCATATTTGGAGGAGTACTAAGGAAATAGCTTTGCTGAGAATGTGTCTTAGAGACTCATTTCTTTGTACCACAGCAAAAAAAGCCCACGACACTGTAGGTGGCAAAAATTCAACCTGTTATGGGTATTAAGTATGCCTTGAGTCATGCATAGAAAATCTTCTACTAAATGAGACTGTACATTCCCACCGATGGGAATGTGGGTGCCTGTAAACCACGAGGTATTAGAAGATTAGACCAGGAACTGAGAGAAAAAAAACAAGACAGCAAGGCAGAAAAACAGGAGAGATGATACAGAGCTGCCAACCTTCTAGCTTTTTAACCTAAGTGCATTGTTAAGGAGCAGTTAAAGTGCAGTGAAGTGCTTCACTGCCAGGGTTCTAGCCTGTGTTTTTTACTGGGACTGTGTTGGCGAGGAGCTGGTGGTCACCTGAACGTTGCTGTGCTACTCTGGCATTCCTTTGCAGCACCAGCTCAGCCCCACTCCACCCCTTCACTGGGTGCACAAGCAGCCACAGCTGCCCACCAGGACATGCCCTGGAGTCCTTCCTGTGGCTGGCTCCACTTTAGCCAGCAGCACGAGGTGCTCAGCCAAGAGCCACACAAAATGCTGCCGTGTTGCTCGTAGGGCAAGAGAAATTGAGTGTCCTTGACATAAAAAGACAAGGGAAAAACATGCAAGGAAGAAAAACCTTAGTCCTAGAAAATGTGTTCAGCAGGAAATAGAGGCAGTGATAGTCCCTGCAGCATCTAAATTCTGAGGAAAATATTTTTAATTAACAAAAGACTGAGACTTCAAATGAATCTGAACACATCTCAATTGCTGGAAGTCCCTGCTAAGGCAAGTGAGAATGTGGTAGTGTCTTTAACCTCTCCACCTCAGAGGAAGAAGGAATCAGGTGTCTTGATGCAGGCAGAACTGGAATTCCTATAAAATGCAGAACTTCAGTGTATTTATCTCCAGCTGCAATTCAGTTGGTTGTTGTTCAGTACTGAACTTAATTTTGTGTTCTCTCAGCTCTCCAGAGCAAATACTGTTACCAAACCAACCTATGAATGGAAGAGGACAAGTCAATACTGTTTCTGTAGCAAACTGATGACACTGCAAATATAGATGTTCATGATCAATCTTTGGCAGGATGACCACCACATCACTGTGGGAGCTAGAAATCCTGAACCTGGAGTCCTCAAGAGCAGCCTTGGTTCAAGTGCAGAGGCTGAATTGTTACCTGGTTTACTGACAATGATTCCCATGGCTTTGTGATGACTTAGCACAGTGAACATCTTGTTCCATTTCTGGCACAGGTTTAAGGGGAAAGTTGGAAAAGATGGAAAAATAAAGAAAGCCAAGACCACTTGTTTTTACTGTAATAGAATCAAACACTGTTCTACTGTGTTAGTGGGGTTGAAGTAGTAAGTAAATTCCTTGCATTGTTAATACTTATATTACTGTACTAGCTAAGCATCTCACAGATTAAGTTATCCTCCCTGTGCTCCCAATGTAACTCCCATTTTGCAGTAGGAATGTTGATGAGAACACAGGCCTCATGATTTCTACCCTCAGAATCATTGTTTTGTACTATTGATACACTTTAAAAATATCCTTCTGCAGAAAATATAATGATTATTTTTTTTTTTTTACTTATAATTTAGGACACTACCCACTCCAGGTATATAAGCTTGATAAAAGAGACAGACAGTTCTGTGTTTTCATTCAGTGACCTTCTGGTTTTATGCTGTAAACTACTGCATGAGCTTGTTTTACACTTGTGTTCAAGCTGGATCACCTTGAAAAATATTAATTATCTCTGAGTCTATATTTTGTCTTTGAAAAGAGACTACTATTAGAAGTGGTTTAAAAATAATAGAAAAACTTTACTCAAAGGAAAATGTTTGGCTACTTGAGATTCTTCATTTTAAAAATTAAACATTTAGAAAAAATCCTAAAGTAGAAAGCAGTGTTTCCCTTCTGAAATGATGTTTTGATGCACTGTGCTGTGTTTCATCTTTGTCAGTCAGGACAGCAAGAGAAAAGAGGATTGTATTATGAAGTCCCATTCTATGGTGCACTGTGGGAGGCTCAATCCAATAAAGGAGAAATGAGACATGAGAAAACTGGGCTACAGTTTCCCTGCAGAACCACAATGTGATATCCACAATGGAATTTTTATTTTAAAATGAATCCATGGACTTTTAGACCATTTTCATGATTCAGACAGAAACTCCTGTATTAAATGCCAGCACCATATAGCAATACACAGCTCTTTCAGTCATGTCGCTACAAGCTCTTGGAGCTTAATGCTTATTATTTAATTACACCCATATACAGTGGTTACATTTGCAAGCATGCTATTAGGTGACTTGTTAAGGTATTGCCCTAAGGAGTCACAGATCTATCCTCTTCAAAGAGTGTTCAGAAAAGGCTGTCAACAATTTCTATGTCATCTACCTTGATTTTTTGAAGTTCCTTTGTATCCATACAGCAGTTAACATCCTTTTAAATTATATTGCCATACTAGAGAACCTCAGCACCATGGGTATTTCTCTTGTGTGTGGGAGCAGAGTGCAGGGACAGGTGGACCACCAGACTTAGCTGAAAAATGGTAAGTGTTCCATGAACCCAACCATAGAGACTAAGGTTTCTCAGTAACAAGTGTCAAGGATTTTACTTAGCCACCTATTCCTGCAGTTCAGAGAGCAAGTAAAGAATAATGGGTAACTTCTGTGATAGGCTGGAGATGCATGTAAAGGATGAATGTGTGATATAGAACAAAAATAAAAAGAGGGTTAAAGAAAGAAGACAGGCAAATTAGCACAATCAGGAGTAAAGATCAGGGCAGTCTTTCTTACTAGGGCAGGCACTTCACATAACTGTTTTGAGAAGAGTGTGGACATCTGTTGATTTGAACCAGGTTGACAACATGGGTTGAAGAGCAGAGCACCATGGTACCAGATCCTTCTTTCATTTATCAGTAATAGAAAATGTCTTAGTATCTGTGAGGTAGCTGGATATAACCACACCACGTTATTTAAACCTAAACAAAGTAAAAGCCATTTACTGGGTACTTTGCAATCAAACTTTTTCTTCCAACCTTTTCTCACAGAAAGCTCTGACTCACCTCTGTCATGTGTCTCTCATATTCTAATCCTGTAACTTCTGCTTTGCACAACTAAAGCTAAATGGTCTAATCTGCCTATTCTAGTTAATCATATATGCCAAGTTATTACTCCTGTTATTGTCCTAGTCTCTCTCCAATAGTTTACTGTATTGTCTTACATATATAAATTGAAAATATATAATGAAACTACTGTTTCCTGTATTGTCTTACAGTACATTGCAGTGGTGGCCCTGATGTCTGGTAGCTGCTGGGGCTACCAGGAGGTAGGTGCAGTGTATTTTCTCTTCTGATGTGTGGTGATGCTGAGCTTGGTGCTAGCCATTGATGAATGGTCCAAGAGGGAACTAAGACTCAGAATTATTTTAGCCAGGGCAGATTTCCACTGGGGACAGACCCTCACATTCAGTGTAGCTGAAGACAGGAGATGTCTGAATAAGTAAGGTTTTGTGAAGGACTTGTGGTGATTTCTTATGAAGAGGGAGATGGACCAAAATGTTGGTGAGGCTTTGCAGGAGGCTGACTGCTAATGACCAAAGACTCAGGTGAAGTGTAGCCAGAAGTGGATCAGAGTATAGAAAGATGCGAGACTGGTTTATGAAGAAAGAGGACAACTGCTCTGTACTTCCCCCTCTGCATGACTTGGTGAGAAGGCAGGCAGAGAGTGGGCACTCATTTCCATTTACAAAGGACACTTCTAAACAAGTAGACACAGGAATATGTTACGGAGATTCTTTCAGAGGTGAATACTTGTGGGTTTTAGTAAAGATACATATTCTTTTCCTTGCTCAGGAATACCTTTTTCATTATTTTTTTTAATAACCTTTAAAACTGTAATTTTCCCCTTTCCCTCAAAATAAACACAGAAAGGTGGGCAATAGGAAATCTTGTTATTTTATATTAGCTTGTCCCAAGCTCACAGCATCACTAAGATTTCCTCACTCCTTCTGACGCTCCCGCTGTTCCCCACCCCTTTCTGATTTGGGAAATTCCCTGCAGTTGCCCTCTGGCTGCTTCTTCACCAGCACCACAACAGGACACAGAGGTTCAAGTTCAGATCCAGAACACCACATGTGCTGCACCCAGGTGAGTAAATGCAGCCACTTGGTACCGTATGAATGCATCTGTACAACTTGTGTACACAGACCAGCTGATTTCCCCTCTGGTTGTGGGGTTGCACAAGTGGAGTCAGCCTGGAGTTGTCCTCTCCCCCAACAGAAGCATGCCCAGGCAGCACACACCCCAGCTGGAGCCCTGTTCTTCCTGCTGCCTGGCGTTGCGTCCAAGAGCTGAGCCCTGGCATGCTGGCTGGAGCTGTGCAGGTGGGGAAAAAGAAGGTTTGGCTCTCGTCAGGAACAGGAACATCTCCAAATCCTCCCAGGCTCATGTGACAGTCAGTCCATGAAGTTACATGTAAACAGTTCCTCTTACCTGCCACCAAGGCTGGGCAATGTAGTAACGGGCTCACTTTGCTTCCAGATGTTTCCAGAGTCCTGCATGCTGCTTCTGCACCCATCTACCCCTAGCTTTCTATGAGCTATTAACTACTGTTAATCTGTTTCAGAGCAGAACTTAAAATGCATTAATCATCCCAAACCATCTCTGACAAAGAACAGAAAAGTAATCTGAAATAGGCTTTACCAAGCTATTTCAGGGGCCAGTATGTTGCCAACAGTATCCATAAACTGCCCTTCTCTCACTAGCCACCTTATTCTTACCTCATATAAGGCTCTTCACAGGTTCTCAGAGTACACCTAGTTTTCATGCCCTCTGACACAGACCATAAATCCATTCTCATATACACGCACCAGGTCTTAACCACACAGAGAAAAGTATGATCCATTCACTCCTGCCAACTTTTGTTGTCAAAATCTCTCAGTAGGCTTTCAAACAGGAATCCTTGATTTTGGAGCCTGCTATTCCTTACTGTTCTCATAAAAAACACAATCCTATGATTACCATTAACAGGATTTTACAACTGGCCTTATAATTGAGCAGCCACCAAGGAGACTCCATCCTAACCCTGAGTCTGAACTTAGTCTGGAATCTTAACTCCTATCATAATGTTACTTTTAACTATGAACAGATGATCCCTGCTGGCCTTAAAACTAGGTGGTGACATGTATTTTCACCTTGCTTTGCAGAAGCAAAGAATAAATCAAACTCTCATACCTGTTGCCTATAAAACACAATCCACCAATTCCAACCCTTTAGAGGGCTAGGCATATGATAGGATGATGGCTGATCCAAGTAGAATAAAAGACATCTAGCAAGTTCTGTGGTGGGTTTTGGGTTAGGGTAGCCTTAACCCTAAGGTTTACTCTAAACCCAACTCCTACTTTAACAATGTTATAAAGTCACTTATTGAGGACTAACTGTAAGTCATTCTGGCTCTTCTAGTATCTATAAGCTTTACATCTTAAGACAATTAGGACCCATGCATTTGTCCCCACTGTGCGCCAGAGTCCTCTGCTTGCTCTCCATAGCACCCTAGAGCCCTCTGTTTGGGCTTCAGTCATCTTACAATCCCTCAGTTTCTCAGTATACCCCTCAGATAGTTATTTGAGCCCAGCTCTTCAGTCCACACTTAACCATAGTTTGAGCTGAACAAATACGGAATTCCTCTCAAGACCAGTTTTCACTCTGCTGACCTTGCCATGTTGATTATGACTGATGGTGCCCCAGGGACCACTTATGAAAGGAGGTGCTGTGTGTGTGCAAGAGGTGTCACAAACCACCCACCCCATGGAGACACGGGGGCCAGGGCATCCCTGATTTTGGACTGCATTTGTGCAGCAGACTGACTGGACTATGAATCCAGGGACCTGGTCAATCTTGAAATGTTTACATGTTCCTACAATGATCCTTCTCATTACCCACATGCATATCTCATTTCTTTTTCAGAGGTACCTTGAAATTTTTGGTCCCTTAGCTGTTAAATATAAAGTGGATTCCAGCTTAAGCCAACAAAATCAATTAGAAATTGCTTTTATTTCACTCTGTTTCCTTCCTAACTTCATTCTGATTCTCCCTTTGCGGTCAGTTATTTCTCACATTAGTTAGTAATTTCTTGCATTTGGGGATTTGGTAGTTTGCGTGAAACATCTACAGGAGATGACCAAGCAAACTTTCTCCTTTTTTGGCTAAGAACATTTGTTCTGCTAATATCTGAATATAAAACCAACCTAATAGTTGGGGCAAAAGCAGGGAAGATCCTCAGGGGACTTTTCAAAGAGTTTATCTGCTACTAGGTCTGTTTGAACTTTTCAAGAGAGACAGTTCAGATCTCAAGAACAGATTTTTCACTTTGCATGGCTGGGGTTTTTTGATAGAATAATTTCAAGATACAGTTTTTGCCAAGAGAAATAAATGTATGCTCTGTGGTTCTTTCTTTCTCAGCAGGGAAGATCCTCAGGGGACTTTTCAAAGAGTTTATCTGCTACTAGGTCTGTTTGAACTTTTCAAGAGAGACAGTTCAGATCTCAAGAACAGATTTTTCACTTTGCATGGCTGGGGTTTTTTGATAGAATAATTTCAAGATACAGTTTTTGCCAAGAGAAATAAATGTATGCTCTGTGGTTCTTTCTTTCTCTTTCTTTCTTTCTTTCTTTCTTTCTTTCTTTCTTTCTTTCTTTCTTTCTTTCTTTCTTTCTTTCTTTCTTTCTTTCTTTCTTTCTTTCTTTCTTCCTTAGCAGCTTGGGACAATTTTCCATATACTGCCATTCAGTTCCCACAAGAGTTAACTCCCAGACTTTCAGCTAGATGACTTGCCAGCTACTGAAGGATGCCATTTGAAGCACAGCCTCAGATGATGAGCGTGGGGCCCTTTGCTTGGCATGCCTCAGAGATTTGGAGCAGTAAGAGAACTGCACGCTTCTTTTTGAGGGAGTCATGGTCAGAGTCACTGTTTGCTCCCCCTCCTTACCCGAGGCAAATGATTGGAGAAGGTGATCTTCAGCTTCTCCAAGGAAGTTGTTCAACACCTCCAGGGAAATCTGAACAGACCATGTTTGTACCTGGAAGGAGAGGACTCTTCCCATTCTCATCTCTGACTGCTTTTACGTGGGAATGACTTCAGTAAGTCCAGAACTTTTCCCTCTTTCTTTTACTCTCCATACAGAAATACCCCATTTATAGAAATACAAAAGAACTTCCTTGAGTCTTTTCATACTGTTCTTTTTTTCCTTTCCTATTCATATTAACTCTTGAAGCAGATAGCTTCTCCTCTTGGTATCTCTTGTGAAGCTTTACTACATTTCCAGCAGCACAAGGTAGAACCCCATTCCCTCTGCAGTTTTCACAGAACATTGCTTTTGGGAGGCTTGTCACTCATTCTGGTCACTGCATTTACTTGTTGCCTTCAAACTTACTTCTCTACCACATTTCCAGCTATGTTGTTTGTTCCTTCTAGCTGAGTCTCAGACAGTTGCATGGTCAACATCAAGTTGCAATCATCATTAACATTTTTGTGCAGGTTTAAATATCAGCAAGCCCTGAGGCTTTCCAGGTTTTCTACTGAATGCTCTTTTTTAGATTGTGATATTGTGTATTAAGAAGCTATTTTGAACCTAGGAAACCCAGGGATCATGAGAGAAAAGTTACAATTGGGCTGAATGGCTCTGTTTAAATAATCATTGCAAAAGTTAGCCCTAGTAAGAAAATCAGCACGGGTCTTGGATGTGACTCTGTATCATCATAGGGACAACCAGGAAGTTAACAGGGAAGGGGGCATGAAATTTCAGAATACTCACTTCCAAATCAGCTGATGCCGGTGCTCCTAATTCTCTGTTGTGAGATAAATGAAGACATACAAAAGGAAAACTAGTTCTATAACTCAGCAAAACAACAGTTACAACCATTAAGAGAATGACAAGGAACCTGAACAACTACTTCTCCTTGTGATAGGTTGGATTTGTAATGTTTGCAGGATATTGCAGTTGTGCTAAGTGTGCAGAGTGTTCACATGGTTAAATTGAGTTATGCTATGATAAATGACACTTAAAGCTTGTAAAAATTTACTGTCTCAAAACAGTGGCCTTTTGCTTTCCCACCATCTCTGTACTTGGAGCAAATACAATGCTGAGTAACTACATATTATATTTACCTGATTAATTAAAGCCCTTCCTGGAAAAGCGATGTTGGTACGATTTTTTATTTTTAAACAAAAAACTGATGAGCCACATTAACTTGAAATACCTACGTTTAATTTAATGTCATTAGCTTCAATGGAAGCTGAATAGACCTGTCTGGGAAAAAGCTAGGGCTCTAACAAGAACCACCAACTATATAATGAAACTTTGTAATGTAATGGAGATGTTGCTTGTCCAAGAGCTCTTTGAGGTATCTCTTGCTATGGTTCAGCACTCATATGCTGAACCCTATAGAGAAGAAAACTCAGGATTTCTGCTAGTGTGATTGGCTTAGCAATCTTTAACATTATCAAGAGTAGTTCAGCTGGGTTTCAGCCAGCCTCAGTATATCAAAGCTGGTTTTCCTTTTGCTAAGGCTTTCAAATATGACCAGAAAATACGGGTCCACAAAACAGAAAGAAAATGGGGAGGGGAGGAGCACACAATGCTCACAGTATATTTTTATACATATTTACAGAAGGAAGAGCTGTGCTATCCAAACTTGAGCTTTGCCCATGGATGAGTCAAACATAACGTTTCCTTCCAGCGAAGGCACAGAGAACATCTCAATGCACAGAAACATTTCTACACAGGAAAGAGTCTGGGAGATATTGACCCCACTTTGGCTAATTATGATCATCTCCTTCCTGGGTTTTTGTGAAAATGGAATTGTCCTCTGGTGCCTCTGCTTCCAGATCAAAAGAAACTCATTCACTGCGTACATCACACACCTGTCTATTGCTGACATCTCCTTGCTGTTTTGTACATTTATTCTGTCAATTGAGTACATTGCTGGTTTTGGATTTGCATATGGTTTTTACTATTACATAACCACCACCCTATCTATTGTCTTCCTTCTTGGATATAATACTGGTCTCTATCTCCTGACAGCCATCAGTATTGAGAGATGTCTGTCTATTGTTTACCCCATCTGGTATCGATGCCACCGGTCGCAGCACCAATCGGCAATTGTGTGTGCAATTTTGTGGACTCTGTCTTTTCTGATGACAGTAGCCGAATACTTAACATGCAAAGAAGATTCAACAAAGGAAAAACTTGATGATGGCAACCACTGCCAAGCACTGCTCATCTTCACATGGATCCTGACTTTCATGATCTTCATTCCTCTAATGATTCTGTCCAGCCTGATCTTGGTTATCAGGATTCATCGTAACTCACTGAGACCTCATTCTTCAAAGCTCTACATCATCATTGTGGCCACAGTCATTGTCTTCCTGATCTTTGCAATGCCTATGAGGCTGTTGTATCTTCTGAATTACCACCACTGGTCGTCTTTGCTCAGCCAGCAGAACCACGTCACCATTGTTCTCTCCACCATTAACAGCAGCATCAACCCCCTTGTTTACTTCTTTGTAGGAAGCAGCAAGAATAAGAGATTCAAGGAGAGTCTCAAAGTGGTCCTTAGTAGAGCACTCGCTGATGGGTTGCGGCCGAGAAGCCAGGAAGTTGGCATGAGTTTGGATATAGCTGAAACAATTTTCTAAAGCCTAGGGGGAAAATTCTAGAGGCAAATAATTGGGATTTGAAAAGTTCAATATACCACTGCAAAACTAAAAGCATTTTTCTTCCATAGAATGTAAAAAGCAGTGGTGAAATAGTACTGTTATCTTTGGTGGTCGAGCAGTGGAAAAATATGGACTAGAATAAAGATAACTTTTATTTGTATTTTCTTAATTATTCAAACACATGCTACATCCTGATGTAACTATGTCAGTCAAAGATACCACAGTGGAAAAGAGACAGGCCAACAGAGAATATAAAAAAGGACAAAGAAATATGTTATAAATAGTGTGACATTTATACAAGCACTGAGCACCCATAAATGCTATTGAAGTCATCAGGGCCTGTGTGTATCCGTGTTTTTAAAAGTCAAACCCACTAAGTGCAGGATTCACGTTACATACTGGGATTTAGTTTCAACTGTTTCCAGCTTGTTTAAGTGCGCAAAAGAGCTGCTCCCCAGAGGGAACAGTGGAAGAAATCTGTGTATGAGAGTAAGTCCCCATACATGCCCACAAATATGGAGTGTAGCTTTGGGCTAGCAAGACTTTTAAGTATACACTAAGTAGTCAAGGGGCTATTTCAGAGCCTCTTTTCAAAGTATACATTGTGTCATTTCCAGTGACATCAACATCTCTGTGTCCTTGGATAATTTGGTACCTAACACACAGGAATAGATGGCAACATGGGGATGCTGTCAACTCACAAAAGGGCTTTTGCCCTAATTATGAAGGGTGGAGCTGGCTTATCCCCAAAATGTCAGCATTCCTGTAGGTTTAGTTATTCAAGGAGCCTATAAGAAAGTCAGTCCCAACACCTGCTGTCCCAGTCACATACTCACTACTTAGCTGGAGAACACACATACTCCCTGCCTGGTCTGTTTTATAACAATTGGTTTTGGATGAACAGAAAAAAAGAAAGGTGCCTCACACAAGGCATGACTGGGGCTACACCCCAGCCACACCATTTCAGCTAACTGCCTACTTCTGTTGTATGCCAGGGTATGGGAATGTTTTTTTGTGGCTTTTGATTCCCAGGGCCTCTTTCCCCAACCATAGTCAAGCTGCAGAACAGAAAAGAAGACAACAGCAAGGAGAGGATGGTGCTAGGTCATGTTTAGCACACAGACACGGGATATGGGGGGTCCAGAAAGTTAGAGAGCTGTGGCACTTTCAAAGAGGTGTCTGTGAGATGCATTTGCCTCTGGCCCCCATGGAGCTCCAAATTCAGCAAGAACTGAGACCTCCTGCCACAGGCAGAAGCAGCATCTTCAGCTTCCCGCCAAGTTTCCATTGGCACACTTAATAGCTAAGTGGGGAAAGAAAAACACAACCTACCCCTCTTTTGTTGAAAGATTGCCAGTCCTGGAACAAGGAAAATGGTAGGTTAAGACTGATGATTGGATGGGAATTTACATAGAGAAAAGATCTCAGAAATACAAGTATTCCTTCTACGCACATGACCTTTTCTCCTTATATTAAAGTGTTGCAGTATGTCAATGCAGAAAAGACTCAGGAAAAGGAAGAGGTTTCCCTTTTATCTTCCTAATTCCCTCACTATATCAGAATCTGTATCTATTACAGCCCCTCTATTTGACCCAGTTTTTTTCAACACTCTAGTCCCATGCCAGTGACGTCTGCTGATTCAGGGGGTAGATGAGTGCAGTCTGCTCCTCTCTTCAGGCAGTGATCTACTGCACTGTTTGAATGTAAAAACAGCAAAGTAGCTTCCCATTGCTGCTGGTGAGTGCTGGATACAGCAAGCACCAGGACACCCTGGGAGAGTCAGGGAATGAGTGTGTGGAATGTCCACATACATATGGAACAACTGTCGGGGAGCTTGTTAACACTGGCAAATGCCATAAACTTGAATACTAGGGGAGATCTAGCCCATCAGACCATAACAAAACCAAAGCCAAAACCAAACCAACCAACCAAGCCCAACAAACCAGATTCTTCTCTAAAGCCATTCCCTGCTCATACCTCAAGACCCTATATGGTAATCACTCAGAGAACCAGAGAGAGGAGCAAACGTGTGGGAAGTTCAAAACATGCTTCACTGTAATCCCACATCATGCATCTCTCTCAAAGTGATTTAGGTGAGGCAAGGTGTATTATTTCCAGTGCTTAAACATACCCATATTATTATGACAGTTCTGGGTTAAGGATCACTATGCATGCAGCTGGGGCATTAGATCTGAAGAGGCAGTAACATGAAGCAGGGCAATATGAGTACTTGTGAGCTGAATAGGTGCTCTAGGACTTTCAGCTTCCTACCTTTTTTTACCTGTGTCTGGCCACACCCTGAAAGGTTTCAGCATTTAGACAATTCTCCATAGATCAGTTTCACAGAGCAGACAAAATTCATCATGAGAGGAACATCTGGAAGGATGACTAAGGGTGAGCAGCTGGTAGTTGAAAAAGGATTAATGTTTCCCAGTCCACAGATAAAAATATCTTAGGGATGTTCTTTCATCTTTACCAGAGCACCTGATGACTCTGTGCACACAGTCTGCAGCACAAGGGGGAATGATAAGCACATGATTCCATCATAAAAAAAAAAAACCAAAAAAAAAGGAAAATGTGATAGTTCATTTGTTGCACAACAGGAATGTGATTCTCCACCAGCTTGCATTTTTAAAAATTATTTGCATCTGTGGGAGAGGGTGAAATAACCCTGGGCAAATCAGGTGGTGTTAATAAGCACTTTACAGTGGTGCACAACAGGACAGATTGTCTTGTGGGTATTAGCCATGGAATTTAAAGATGTGGGTTCTGTTTTAATGCAGTCTTGGCATGCAATTTTTCTGTTCCTCCCTTCCCTGGTTATAAAATGAAGATCATATTATTTTGTTTCCAGTGTTACACCTTCACCTCCCTTCCCTAGTTATAAAATGAAGATCATATTATTTTGTTTCCAGTGTTACACCTTCACATTTACACTATAGATACCTCAGAAGAGCAGTTATATGTTGGCTATCTCTTGTAAAGTTCTGGGCAATAAGGACCCAATTTTGCTGTGAAGCCAAGGAATTGTTCATGGAAGAAATGCCTAGTATAGTGCTTACTTTATTAAAACTCTCTTTAATACACTTCTGTTCTTCTCAATACTAATGAATGTTGTGGGATATAAAAGTGTGGTCAGAAATGGACAGGGAAGTCACCTCCCTTAGCAGTTCATGGATTTTTTTTGCTGTCATAGCTACTCCCTGAATGGGGAGGATGACATGGGGCAGGTTGCTGGACACGTTCAGGTCCAAAATGATGAGTTTACGTAGCAGCTTTCCTCCATAACTCACAGACTTTGTGAATGATCCATGTGACAGCAAGGGCAGAGCAGTGAGGAAGAATATAGTGTCCAGTTTACTTCTAACATGGAGCTTAGCCTGGGAAATCTTCTAAGGGAGGCTGAAATCCTTCCCAGTTGTACTGGTTGCAGACATAGGACAAAACCTCCCCTTGCTCCCTTTCCTAACATGAGAACAATCTACAGGTGCAGAGCATTTCTGGTATAATGCTTCAGGCTGCTTTCTGGGGGGAGAATAGGAGGGAAAGTTCAATTGCAGGGCCCTCCAAAAAATCCTAGACAGATTTCCAGCCAGGTCCTAAGTAATAAGTAATCCTCCAGGAGCCTGTGCTGCTTGGCTCTGTATGTACCTGGGAGAGACTCCTTACCAAGTCCTTCCACAGTGACAGTCTCAGGAGGAGGGTGATCCAAACACTGGGTTTTGTGAGCAGAGAGGTGCAGTACAAGGGATTGCACATGACTCCTTGAGTTACCCACATCATGGATGCCTGATGAGATGGTGCCGAGAGACCATTAGCTGCCTTTCATCCTCTAGATGCTGCAAATCCCTGCACTGCTTTCTTCACCTGGAAATACCCACAGCCCTCAGCCTGTCATGCTAGACCTGTTTCCTGAAAAACATCCTCCTTTAGGTTGCTTTAAGCTGTGACTTTCTAGATCTTTTCATGCCCCTAGTTCTTGTATTGGAAAAGCCATTAAGAGTTTGCTCTGACCAGGCTTTCACTGTCACTTGTGATTTAACATATCTCTGCTGTACCTCCCAACAGTGATTTCCCCCTCAGCTTCCTTTTTAAAAAAACTCTCGTCACTTTTAAGGAACTCCCTTCTTGACATTGAGTGCCATTTGGTTAGACCTGCAAAATGATCTGAATGTATTACAGCAGCTACTGCCCAACAGTGTTTTGACAGTGACATTCTGAACAAGGTCCTGTATGATACTTGGTCAAGTCAAGCCAGGGGATGCTTTTCTCTTCATGGGCCCCTGTGCCAGCTGCTCTATGGAGTCACCGATTACCTGAAACAGTCAACTCAGCCCCACACTCTGAGATGACAGTCACTCTACCACAGATAGCCCTGCCTTATGTTCCTGCTCCATGTTCTGCTTTCACAGCATCTTTAATCGTTGCCAGCACCTTGGCAGGGCAGTCACTGATACAGAAAATAGAAAAAAAAAGAAGCATTTTTCTCATTCCAACTGGAATTTTACTCCACAGGCTGAAAATCTAAACTAACATGTCAATTTCTTATAGTGATTTTTATCCTGAACTTCCTTTGATTTGCTATGTTTCCACCACTGTCTACTTATCTTTCCTCTATAATCATACTTTAGTATTTCATGGTCACCCTGAACAAGGGTAAGAAAACAAAATTCTTACCTGGACTCTACCATTCTAACACCACTAAGCAAGAAATGACATTAAGCAACTCTCTGAAATAGGAGTAACTTTAAGTATTTATTTATCCCATTGGATATTTACAACAAATATAGGCCTTGACAATCGCACACTATAGCAAATAAATATTAATTGTAATAACAAAAGTAATAGATCATTGACATAAAGAACACATAAAAGCATTTATAGTAGCAAGTGGTTTTATGTATAAGGAAAGACGTAAAACTTTTAGCAGTTATGTGCAGAAGATGGAATGAGCACTCTGGCATCACTACTCTATCTCAGAAGAAAAAAAACATTTGCTTAAACACATCAAAGGAGGGTGTTTTATGTTCTGTGTTGTCTTTGGTCTACCTGGATTTTTTTTTTTTTACTCAAAGAGCAACATGTTTCAGATACAACTTTTAAATATTATTTATAGGAAAAAAATATTTTATTAGTCTAAGCTCACTGAAGATACTCAATTACATACTACAACAAAATATACTTCTTCAGGTGAAAACAAATATAAACAATGACAATTTTTGTTTTGGCGAATTCTGATAATTTTTCTCTTGAGCTTGGCCTGGAACACATCTGCCCCCAGCCAGGGGACAGGCTGAGCCAGTCAGACCAGTGTTAGAGCAAGGAACAATGTCTCTATTGCTAACCTTGGCATGGCTGAGTTCCTCTGTAAAGATAGCTCTATTTGCTAACTATATTCTTTATTATCAGCTCTCTTTTGGTTCATTTCTCTGTTAGCAGACATCTTTTTAAGAACAACACTGGCCTCTGTTTCTTAGCAGCCTGCAGCGCTGAGGAACTTCTATCTGTACTTTTCCCCATCTGGATTTCATGTCACCTCCCCAAAGCACCAACCAGCCACTGCATGTGCTACCCTATGGGTTCTCCCTTGTTTAATCCCTATAGCAGAAGACTTGCTGTTTTAAGCACAGCTGTTTTAAGTCCTTCTGCAGTTATAGCAAGCTACATGACAATGAATATCTCATCTTTCTATCCATCCTGTGTACACCACCCATACTTCCCTCCAGTCTAATCTTTAACTTAAGAGATGTAAAATTCTGCAGAGATCAGATACCCCTCACCCTGTCTCCTCACTGACTGCAGCCACCACCTTAGTCTCTTGGCCATGCTTGTGAGTTCAGTATCTCCTGTAGCATTAGGATTATAAAACACTTCCAGATAGAATGAACAAGGTTCCAGTGCCACTGCCCATCATCAACATAGTGTTAGTCCCCATCATCATGTGGAGTGGCATGAAGAAAAGATGCAGAAAATCCCTCCAAGTAGCTTCATTGAAGCCTTCAAAGATGAATTAGTGCTAGCAAGTCAGAAAGCAGGAGGTTCCCCCAATACCTTTTTTTTTTTCAGAGCACATGCTCTGAGACTTAAGTGCACATTAGAACTCTGTGATGATGAAAGTTCAGGCGAGTAATACACAGCAAAAATTATCTTCCCTTTTGTGTGGCACAAACCTTCCATCCTGTTTTGTGAGAGAACATACACAGTATTTCCTAATAGTACTTTATGCCAGATGCTAAGGGCATAACTGTTTGGAAGTATCAGTATTTATCACTAGGAGATTTTCCAGCACAGCTTTTATTCACCTCAGTAGGGGTGAACTGTAAGATTTCCCTCCCCATGGTAACATTTATAATATCTTTAAATTCCATGTCAGTATATGAGAAGATGCCAGAAAACTCTTCAAGACAGTTACCATTTTGTGTCAAACTGATGCATATTTCTTAGCATATTCACCATCATATTTACATATGCTCTGTTAATTTAACTCAGGTTAGGGTAAAAAAAGGTAAGGAAAACCTGGAGTACTTCCACTGACTCAGGTGGCAATATTACAGATTCAAAATAGAGCAGTCTGGAGATTTCTTTCTTGTCTTGTGATCTACATGTGCTATCTATGATTACAATTTAATGTGAATCTTTAATCGAACCATTTTCACAGTATTGTTATTTGGCATTAATCCTGTAATGGCTTAACTGGGCTTTCATATATATACATTGCTATTGCTATTTATTTTTCTTTATCTCCTTCAGAAACTTGTGAATATAAAACATACAAGGTAATGTAGTATGTAATATTAAAGAAACAGATTGTTCCTTTTCTTCTAAATAAGTTTATGTGTAACCTTACTTCTTATTCTTCTACTTCAGATATCTTAAAATGTTTTACAGACAAATGTATTGGAAATAAAATGCATATCTAAAAGATATTTAATATTTGCCTAAACATATTTATAAATGCAGCTATGAAAACAAATGTGTATACATAGACAGAATTTTTAATATATTCTAGCAAGACAGGTTGATATGAGAATCAACTGAATAATGAATATCAGATATTTTAGTTCTCAGGAAATAGCACAATATTCAATATTATAATTATATAATAATAATAATAATAATAATAATAATAATAATAATAATAATAATAATAATAATAATAATAATAATAATAGCTTTAATAATAATAATAATAATAATAATAATAATAATAATAATAATAATAATAATAATAATAATAATAATAATAATAATAATAATAATAATAATAATAATAGCTTCTTTCCCCTGTAAGGAATATGAAGAAAGAAAATGCAGGTTGAGCCTTGATGCTTTAAACAAAAACAATTTGGTAATTTCTATGCTGTGTATTAAGAGTGTTAATTTTTAAGTGTGATGCTGAATACACCATTTTCATTTTAGTGTCCTTCAGTTACAAAGGAAATAAGTCACACTACACAGCCAGGAAAAATTAAGCAAAACAGAAATTTATCATCTATCTTGTGCCAGTCACAGCTTATTGCCATACATAGTACTGATTAATTAGGTAAAATAATTCCTGAATTAGAAAAAGTTTCTTACTGTCTCAGAAAAAAAAATACAACATGATGGGGCAATAAGTCTTCCAGATATAAGAAGTTACATTTATTCACTTTAGCTCTGCAAGGGGTATCTGCAAGTTTTTGCCATGGCAAGTGGTCTTTATGTATCTTGTACTAGCTTGCACTTCTCACAGCAGAGGAACCACAATTATCTTCAGCTACTGAAGGTGAGGGAGGACGAGGTTATCTTTTCCTATTATCACATCTGAGTACTGTGTTTGGTTCTGGGCCCCTAACTCTAAGAAGGACATTGAGGTGCTGGAGCGTGTCCAGAGGAGAGCTACCAAGCTGGTGAAGGGACTAGAGAACAAGTCATACGAGGAGCAGCTGAGGGAACTGGGGGTGTTTAGTTTGGAGGAGGCTGAGGGAAGACCTCATTGCTCTCTATGACTACCTGAAAAGAGGTGGGTGTTGGCCTCTTCTCCCAAGTGAATAACAACAGGAATAGAGGAAATGGCCTGAAGTTGTGGCAGGGGAGGTTTAGATTGGATATTAGGAAGAATTTCTATACTACATTAGAACTCTGTGATGATGAAAGTTCAGGCGAGTAATACACAGCAAAAATTATCTTCCCTTTTGTGTGGCACAAACCTTCCATCCTGTTTTGTGAGAGAACATACACAGTATTTCCTAATAGTACTTTATGCCAGCTGCTAAGGGCATAACTGTTTGGAAGTATCAGTATTTATCACTAGGAGATTTTCCAGCACAGCTTTTATTCACCTCAGTAGGGGTGAACTGTAAGATTTCCCTCCCCATGGTAACATTTATAATATCTTTAAATTCCATGTCAGTATATGAGAAGATGCCAGAAAACTCTTCAAGACAGTTACCATTTTGTGTCAAACTGATGCATATTTCTTAGCATATTCACCATCATATTTACATATGCTCTGTTAATTTAACTCAGGTTAGGGTAAAAAAAGGTAAGGAAAACCTGGAGTACTTCCACTGACTCAGGTGGCAATATTACAGATTCAAAATAGAGCAGTCTGGAGATTTCTTTCTTGTCTTGTGATCTACATGTGCTATCTATGATTACAATTTAATGTGAATCTTTAATCGAACCATTTTCACAGTATTGTTATTTGGCATTAATCCTGTAATGGCTTAACTGGGCTTTCATATATATACATTGCTATTGCTATTTATTTTTCTTTATCTCCTTCAGAAACTTGTGAATATAAAACATACAAGGTAATGTAGTATGTAATATTAAAGAAACAGATTGTTCCTTTTCTTCTAAATAAGTTTATGTGTAACCTTACTTCTTATTCTTCTACTTCAGATATCTTAAAATGTTTTACAGACAAATGTATTGGAAATAAAATGCATATCTAAAAGATATTTAATATTTGCCTAAACATATTTATAAATGCAGCTATGAAAACAAATGTGTATACATAGACAGAATTTTTAATATATTCTAGCAAGACAGGTTGATATGAGAATCAACTGAATAATGAATATCAGATATTTTAGTTCTCAGGAAATAGCACAATATGCAATATTATAATTATATAATAATAATAATAATAATAATAATAATAATAATAATAATAATAATAATAATAATAATAATAATAATAATAGCTTCTTTCCCCTGTAAGGAATATGAAGAAAGAAAATGCAGGTTGAGCCTTGATGCTTTAAACAAAAACAATTTGGTAATTTCTATGCTGTGTATTAAGAGTGTTAATTTTTAAGTGTGATGCTGAATACACCATTTTCATTTTAGTGTCCTTCAGTTACAAAGGAAATAAGTCACACTACACAGCCAGGAAAAATTAAGCAAAACAGAAATTTATCATCTATCTTGTGCCAGTCACAGCTTATTGCCATACATAGTACTGATTAATTAGGTAAAATAATTCCTGAATTAGAAAAAGTTTCTTACTGTCTCAGAAAAAAAAATACAACATGATGGGGCAATAAGTCTTCCAGATATAAGAAGTTACATTTATTCACTTTAGCTCTGCAAGGGGTATCTGCAAGTTTTTGCCATGGCAAGTGGTCTTTATGTATCTTGTACTAGCTTGCACTTCTCACAGCAGAGGAACCACAATTATCTTCAGCTACTGAAGGTGAGGGAGGACGAGGTTATCTTTTCCTATTATCACATCTGAGTACTGTGTTTGGTTCTGGGCCCCTAACTCTAAGAAGGACATTGAGGTGCTGGAGCGTGTCCAGAGGAGAGCTACCAAGCTGGTGAAGGGACTAGAGAACAAGTCATACGAGGAGCAGCTGAGGGAACTGGGGGTGTTTAGTTTGGAGGAGGCTGAGGGAAGACCTCATTGCTCTCTATGACTACCTGAAAAGAGGTGGGTGTTGGCCTCTTCTCCCAAGTGAATAACAACAGGAATAGAGGAAATGGCCTGAAGTTGTGGCAGGGGAGGTTTAGATTGGATATTAGGAAGAATTTCTATACTGAAAGAGTGGTCATGCACTGGAACAGCCTGCCCAGGGAGGAGTCACCATCCTTGAAGATATTAAAGAAACATGTAGAGTGGCTCTTCAGGGCATGCTCTAGTGACCCCAAAGTTGTGGGGGATTTTGTGGGTGTTTTTTGGTCTGCCAGAAAATAATTCTGAAATAAAAACCACATTTGGGGTAATTTTAATTTCCAAAAGCCTGCCTTGCAAGTGAGGGCTGTGTTTGCTCATCTACATAAGCTTGTCTGACAGAATGCTCTCTGAGAACACAGCGAGGTCAGCAAGAGATGGTTCATGTTGCAGACCAAGCCAGTATCGGCATAGGTCACAGAACCAAAGGATGGTGGCTAGCTCAAAGAAGGATGTCAACAAGAGATCACAGAAACAAAAGCTCCTGGGGAAAGAACAGACAAAAGTCTGCAGAGTGACAATGAAGTAAAAGCACCAAGGACTGGGTAACAAGATTTAAAACACCGAAGAGTCTGTCACTCTATATTTACTGCCTTGGTAAGGTGCTTTGAGATTAAATTGTTTATGATCAATTTCTAGTAGGTGTTTCAAATGAAACAGGATTAATAGAGAAATCAAATCATACTCCTCTGACATTAAAAACTAACAACTTCTGCTAGTGGAATTTCATTGACTAGCAATGAAGGTGCCATTGGTTTACTCCAGTGAAGTGGTTTGTAGTTTACAGTTCTTACTCTACTTGGTGCAAGTCCACCAAGTAACCCAGGCATTAGCTGGTGAATCAGGTCCTTCATCATTATAAAATACTGAGTTCTGATGCAAGCAAAAATTGCAAAGAGTGATATTACTTGAATGCTAGACTGATGATGTGAAAAGAGATGCAGAAATACAGAAAAGCTGCTCAGGCAATGACTCAAGAATGGCCTTGACTAGGGCTGTCTTCTAATCTTCTAAGCCACAGTAGGAAAGAGAGCCCTTTTCAGTGCATGCACTGAGTACAGCATGTAAGGACTTTCCCAACAAGACAGAGATTTCAAAAAAAGTCAGCATGTTTAGAAAGAGTTGATATTCTTTTACAGTTTCATTGAACAATATCAGCTAGATTAGGTAGTGGCATTAATTATCTCTCTAGCTGCACTGGGAAGCCTAAACCTAAGTCTATGAAACGAGGTCATCAGGCAATGTTTTCCTCAACAGTCTTACTTTATACTGTTTTAAAGCAGGATAACTTATTATAACAAATCAGGAGGTAACTCTTATCAAGAGTCTGGCTTTGAAAAATGCTAGACAGAAAGAAACAGGGAAGACTAGAAGTGGAACAGAAAAGGAAGGAAAAGTAGAAAGAACTAGAGAAACAGCGAAAGACTGAATGAACGGCAAAAAGAACAAGGAAGATTCAGAAATTATGGCAATGGGTATAAGAATTAAGGAAACTGAAGTTTAGGTGTAGTGAGTGAGAACAAAGGCAAGAAGAGAGAACAACCCAGTGAACAGTGACTCTGGGCTTTCTGAAGAACAGCACAGATCCAAGAAGAGCCTTATGAAGTTTTCACAAACCATAAAAATAATGATTTTATTACAGTGTAGCTTGCAGATAGCTAAACTGTCCAAACCTCACTGGAGAAAGAATTTTCCACAATCAAATGTAAAACCAACTCTGGATTCTGGAAGTTTTTCTTCCTAATTATTGAAAAGACAGAGATCAGATCTATGTGTTAAGGAGAACTGCGACAATACAAGTATAAATGAGCTGCCTCTCAGCCAGCCTCTACAGCACAGCTGATACTGGCCACACAAAGCAAGACTGTGAATCAGAAGGACATGAAATAATGTGACATTTGACACCTGGCAAGCTGCAGGGAAGAATCCTAGAGGACCTAAGTGTTCGTCAGCTGTTCACGATACCCCGTCTACTGAAAACCGTCTATAACTTGAAAGTTTCAGCATTAGTCTCGGATTTACCAGGATTTACTGCAACATAACTAGCAGTGATTAAGCTGAGCCTCTCCTGAGGAAAAGGAAAAGGTAAGATTATGAGATTACATTTCAGCATATTTTAAGACTGTCCCACAGCATGCAGTTAGCTGAGATGCTGATACCTTTAAACATGGGTGGTAAATATTTAAATTATTATTTGTAAATGTTATTTAGAATTAAACACTCCTGCCTATTTGCAAAATGTAGTTTAGGATACAAAAATGACTGACACAAACCTCCCACCAATTTTTATGCATTTACTTAGCTCTAAACATGGGAGATTCCATGGATCTTGAGAGATCCTCTCCTCCTGAATTGGAACTTCCAGCTTATAAATTAAGGAAAATATATAAGACCTGTAAACAGTCACAGAATTGGAAACTGCATGCTTTGCAACCAGATTGGGATCTGAAAACTTTTACTTTATCATTTTATTTTAAAGGTATTTGTATTTACAATATATATTTCAGTATTTATGCAGCTTCATAACTATCCTTGCTGTATTGCAACTTTGATTAATGTTAAGTCAATGAACATGCATTATTACTGCAGATGAAAGTAGACTTTATGTTTTTTTCCTTTTGAACAGGGATTTTTTTTCTGATGTTTCAATTTCTTTCCTTCTTGTTAGGTAGCTGTTCAGATACTTTTCTGTTATGCAAAGAAACAGCTCCGAAGTCTCTGAGCCTTGTGCAAATATAGGCGCCTAGGCATACAAAGCAGTATGCAGAAGTAAGAATGTAACTTGTATAAAGTTCTTCATTCTTTTGTCAGAAAACAGCTTTGAATTAGCGCTTATCAGATAACTGAAATTAACTCCTTATACACTGGTAGGCCTGACTCTGCAGACCTTTACATGCATCCTTAATGTTAGCACAGTGAGCAGTCATATTGTCTTCAGTGGAGTTATTCACATACTTCAATGGAACACAAAGATAATTTCAGGAATAAACTTCAATTTTTCAGAAACTCAGGTAGCTAATAAGATCAGAAGCTATAGTCTGTCTGCCTGCACTGCTGTCTGCAGTGAATTTCCTGGTCCATACATTTTTAACTCAACTTGGTAAGCAGAGTCAGAATTTACCACTAAGTTGTATGTATTTGCACTGCCCTGTCTAGACTGAGTGATGCTGGTACAGCCAGCAGAACAGCAAGGTTTAAGAAATGTTACCACAGAAATAAGAATCTTGGTATTTGTTTAGTCTACTACTTTTGTCTTCTTCTGAGCCTTTGAACTCATGCCATCAGACTTGTCTTTAAACTATACAGGCTAGAGTCTTAAAAGCAAACAACTGGGATTCTTGGATAATCAGATTTGGACCTTTAAGGAATCCACTGAAGGCTAAAACAGAAGAGCAAGAGTTGGCAATAATCTGTTGTGTAATAGAAGATTGCCAAGAATAATGGCATTTACCCAGTCTTTTTCAATAAATATTTTCTTAGGTTCTAAGCAAAGATAGATTATTATTTCATATCACAACTCTTTTTCCAACATAAAGATTGAAGCTCTATTCCCTTCATCAGCTGAGGACACAGCTATTAGATTAGGCTGTGTTAACTCTAAAAGCCAAGTTGCCACCACAGCTGAACAGACCAACCAACATGGTCATCTTTCTGCTTTATCTTCCTCTTGCTTCTCTGCCCTTGTACCAGGATCAATCATGTCACTAAGCTGCTACAACTGCTGAGCATACAGAAAACTATTCTTTTTTTCTGAGCAGGTGATTTTTTTTTTCCTTTAGACTGGTGAGTTGAATCCAATTGAGTGGCTTTGCACAGGTACCAGCATGTCATATGCAAGCAGGCAAGCAGAGGAGACTGGGGGCTGAGGCCACTCATGGCAGTGGGGAACCACTGACCTGACTTGAGCTGTAACTTCTAGCTGAAATTTCATAGCAGCTAAACTGATCTTACCTGGGGCCTCCTCTGTGCACAGTCCCAGCTATGCCTTCCTGTCCCCCTTCCTCAGCTGGTGCTGGTGCAGACAGACAGTGAGGCAGGTGAGTTGGGTAGGTGATACTGCTGAAAACTTACCTAGGACAATCAAAATTTGTATGTTAGTTTTCAGCCTGATCAGCATCTGTAACCAGCTGACTGCCATGTTGAACTAACACTAGGAGGGAAGTGGAATATGTAACCAAGAAAGAAGAGGAAGAAAGGAGCAGGAAATCGCAGCAGCCTGTCGTCAGGTTAAACTGCTAGAGGCCAATTTTCAGTGCTGTCTTACTCCTTTGGATGTTAGGGAACAGGACAAGGAAAACAGAAACTATTTTAGTTGAAGGCCTTTTGCATTTATTTGCACAAATTACTTGTTAAAAGCAATCATATTTAGGGAACACAATTTCTTCACACAAACATGACAGCTGCCTGTTTAGTGAGTGTAATTTTTATTTTTCTGTCACTCTCCCCACCTCTGTGCTCCTTCTCTCAAAGTTGCTTTGCTTCTGAGCTGCAAATTCGTAATTAAATGCTAAGCCCCTCTTCTGAATTTTAAGTAGCACTGTTAAAAATTGCTATAGCCTAGAAATTGTACTGTACAAGCTCTGGGCCAGCTGGGTCTTCTCAGTAGTCCAGGAAGCAGAGGTGGTAGGATGTTACCTCTTCCACATCCCTCCGACAGAGCTGATGACCTTGTGCAAGCCTCCCCTTCTGCCTGCCTACAGGCTTTCTGCTGTAGTAGCAACTCTTGTGATACAACCGTGTTGCTGTCATTGCCTCCTCAGCCCCCAATAGGTTTAGTTTTCTGTTCCCTCCCAAGACATCACAGCGTATTTTGAGTAACTTACTTAAAACTGCATTTAACTTTTCCCAAGCAGCGCCTGGGTGACCCAGCCACCGTGCGACTCAGAGGGGACTTCGCAGGGCGCAGCTCTGCACACCCAAAAGCTGCCGGCGCACAGGGCCTGGGGTGTCCCTCCTGCACACAGGGATGACCCGTCCCGGGAGCTGCCGTGCAGAAGGGG
>NW_009953649.1:4844051-4849972 GCF_000747805.2 Chaetura pelagica
GGGGGAAGGAAAGGCTGCTGGTGGGAGGCGGCCGCGGGTCCGAGCCACCGCGGGTCCGAGCCACCGCGGGTCCGAGCCACCGCGTCCCTTCCGGTGCGAGAAAACCCGTGGTGGTTTGGGTGTCACTTGATGGACTTCTTTTGATGAAAGATATCGCCCAATTCTGTTGTTACGTACAGGGGGCTTAGGAAAGCTTTGGGAAGTGAGAACCGCAGTGTGGAACTGACAGTTCTTCATGTTGTGGCGTGTTCCTGCCCTGGGTTCTGCCATGAGTTTAGTCTGGCAACAGCATCTCGCCTGTGTTCATGTCTTCGTTATTTAGCCAGAACATGCTGTGGCACTTACAGGCACCTGTAACGTGGCCTCAGCAGCAGCACTGGGCAGGCACCAGTGTACCTGAGGGTAGCACTGAGGGTAGGAGTTGGGTCACTGCAGGGAACGGTCTCTCCTCCTCGTGGAGTCTGCTGTATGATACTGTTAAATGGTGAAAAAGGGAAGAAGTAGGCTTGCTTGTAAGATCAACCCACGAGGGTGGCCAAAAATGGTTTTGTCAGGTGACCCTCCTAATGGTAGAATTGGGGTAGAAATGAGAAACTGTTGTGTGGCTTCTGGAGGGAATTTAACTCCTGACTCTAATGATATTTTTAAAAAGACCCTGCCCTAAATTATTTGTTTCTCAAGCAGTTCCTATTTTGAGAATAGCATTAAGTCCTATTAATGTCTTGGTTTTGCTGCATGTCTGTGACTAGAGGAATATTTGGGAGTGCCATTGTGAGACATGCAGTCTGGTCTTGGATGCAGATTATTTGAATTAGTTTCCTTTTGTTCCTGGCAAGTAAAAAATAAACTGTGACTAGATAGCGTAATTGGCAGCTTTCCTTTTAAGATGGACTGCTTCAACAACATGTGCTTGCTGCTATACCACGGTGGGAAAAAAACTGCTCTGAAGGACTTAGGCCAAGTAACATAGTAGATTGGGTAAAGGAAAACCCCAAGAACTGTCAGTCTAACAAGTGGGAAGACTGCGTGGAGATGGGTGGTAAAATATCATCTGCAGGAAGGCTACCAAGTGAGGGACAACCCAGTTTGGTATCACAAACACACTACTGGCTGATGTGTCTGCCAGAAGATGCCGTATGGGTGAGAAGGGCAAGTGCCTGACCAACCTATTTTTACACTGCCTTAGTCAGGTTTTGATTTGTTTTACAGCTGTTAAGAAAACAACTTTGTGTGGCATAATAGGGCTGGTGAAGCTACAGCAGTTTGGGTCTGGGGTGTGATTGTCAAAAGGTGGGCAAGGAAGGAAGATGCTGGGGAGTAGATCACTGACTCTCCTTTAAATACAAGTAGAGTGATACCCAGGCTAGGAAAGCTGTCTTGCAGGGAGAAGGAAAGGTGAAAAAACTGTGTGAGAACTGTGAGGCTACTTATACCTGAATTAGTGGTTTTTGCTGCCTGTTTCATGTAGCCTTACTGATGGCCAGTTTGGACAGTCTGGGGAAAGAGGAAAAGCTTTAATTCTCTGAAATTCTGTCGAATGCAGTGGCTTGTAATGGTTTTGTAATGCTTTCTCCATCATTCTTGTGTGCTCTGACAGCTGAATGTGCAGTTGTGTGAATTGCAGTTGGAATTCTTTTTTTATCTTCTTTGTCTCTGGAGAGGTGTCTCCATGTTTTCTGCAGTATGAGCACCTGGGAAAGAATACAGGGAACTGGTGGCATGTAGGAAGTTACTAGCCAGTTTGGTCTCTTCTCCTATTTTTCCTTCTTTTCCTTCCTCCTTGTGTCTTTCATGTGACAACACAGGAGAAACACGTTAGTTAATTTTGTGAATGGTTCTTTAAATCCATCTATTTTTATTTTATTTTTTAAAAAAGAAAGCTTGACAGTTTGGATTCACCTTTCATGTAACAATGGGGAAGTTAGAGTAAAACTTTCCTGCGTTTTTTTAGAGTGGAAGAAATGTTTCATGTGTGATGGTAGAGCAGCAAATACAAACTACCTTTTCTGTGTGCTGTTTTGCCTGCTAGCCTGGGTGAGAGATAATTTGATGACAGGTAATGTTTGTGTCTCCTGTGCAAGGACAGGAATTGTTGCATAACTTTGGTAAGTTTTAGGCTTGTGAGTGGAAGGAAAACTTCTTAAACTGCTGTACATAACAGGATTGCTGTTATGCAGACTTTTCAATTTTGGGGTTTAAAGTTAAGTCTACATTTCATGTTGTAGTTTTTAACAATACAACTCGTACAGTTGACTGTGTGTACAGTTCTGTTTATTCAAACCCTGTCATGAAACCACAGCTGTGGTCTTGTGTGCTGCTGGAAACCCTGGGTTTAGCATTCAGCTTAGCCTCGGTGAAGAAGTGTGTGCTGAGTACAGAGAGGTGACCTTTAGGTGAACTTTAATATATTTAAGTGTGCTTTAACATATTTAAGTGGGTGATGTCACAAATAACTCATTACTGGAATTTGGTAAAATGGTGTAGTAGGTGTGATTCAGAGGGTAGCGTAGAAGAACAAATGTCTTTTGGATGGAGAAAGCTGAATAGCTTGTGGTGTAACTGTAAGGCTATTAAGCATGATGCATATGCAAGATAACTTGCCTGAAGTCATGCAGTGTGCATGATGGTTGGAAAAAGTGACAGGTAAGCTAGAGGAGAGCCAAGCATGAGTAGGGGTGCATTAAAAAGTGCTTGAAGCATAGCCATAGCTTTGTGCCTTGTGCCATTCAAACTCTACTTTCTGTAAGTAAGGAGAGCTTGCTTTAACAGAGAAGTTTCTTTACCACACTTATTTGTGCTAAAATGTTAGCTGCATCTAATAGTGATTTCTTTGGCAAGTAGTGGATCTGAGCTGCTAGCTTCAAGTTTCAAGTGGTCATCCTGGAAATGCTTCCTGAGCTTTTCTACCTCTTACCATGCTGGTTGAACCTGTTCATAGAGAGCTTCAGATACTCATTTAGTACCTTCAGTGTTCTGATAGCAGTGGAGCTGCTGGGCACATAATTGTGTGGATGCATAATCACATAGGGATCCATGTTCCAACTCTGTGGTTGCAGGTTGCCTTGTCTCTGTCACGTTGTCTGTATAACAACCCTTGTGCAAAATGAGCGATTTCAGTGTGTTCCCCAGAGTGCAAACATAGGTTTCTTTGTAACTACTCTATACAGCTGTTTGGAGCAGGGTGTACTCTACTTCCTAGCAGTCATCTCCTGTGTAAGAGTTGAGAACCAGGAACTCAAACATGGTTATCGGAATAGTAGTAATAGTCTTTCTGGTGCTCTGTTGTGTTTTAAGTTGTTCACTGGTGCTCAGACTTCAAAGTGGTTCCGGCGTGGGGGCACGTGCTGTGACAGCCGTTCGCCATCTGCACCTTGTCTGACTCCCGTGCCTGAGCTGCTGCTTTGCAAAGTAAACTAGGCTTGCTTTTCCCTCTCATGTTATTTTTTCCATGAGTTGCTTCTTTGCTGTGTCAAAAAAATGCAAAACTCTCTTTTGGTCTTAGAACTTGCTGAAAAGTAGTTACATTTTCATGCTGTCGCTTCAGTTTCTTAAAAACGAAGTTAGGTACCTGGAAAGGCTCACCTGCAGGCAAGGTTATTCCCAGTAACTCTTTTGGACCTTGCACAACTGCTTTTGACAAGTGGCCTGGGTTGGCACTGCCTCCAGCATGGGATCCTCCCTCCTTGCCTGCTGGTGCACAGCCAGAAGCCACCGAGAGCCAGACCAGGAACTGGCCAGGCTCCGTCCCTTCTCCACACGCATGCACAAGCACCTGTTGTTTTTGCTGAGTTAATTTTGAGAGAGGGCAGTCCCTGGGCCCAGCTTCTGAAAGGCTTTTGGGTGAGCAGCATGCAGGGGAGGAGAAGAGGAGGAGAGAGAAGGAGAGCCTGCCCCTGGGGGTTGATGTGGGTGGATGTTTTGGGCCTCTGACTGTGGGGTAGTCCACAGTTGTGTTTTTTCTGGAAACAGGTGTCATGTGATTTCAGCAAAAATAAGCTTGACAGTTTTAATCATGGCAGATGCCATGTTTGAGCATGGATCTTGAGCTGCACCTGAAATGGCTGCTTGGATGGTGTCAACTGAGGTAGCAACTGTATTCAGCCCCATGGATGAGGGTACATTGCACCTCACCCAATGACCAAGGCTGTTGGTATAACAGCTTACTAAACTAGCTCAGCTGCCTTGACTCTGAGATAGTTTAAGCCCTTCAAACAAGGTAATTTTGGCTGGCCCTGGTAAGAGTGTGATTACATGAGAGCATGGCTGCTGGTGGAGGTGGTGCTGAGCAGCTGGAGGTAGGCCAGTCTGTGTGGCTCAGCTGTGGTCACAATGGGTGATGATATTGCCAACAGATTGTTTCCATTATGGGATGCAGTGGAGAGGTCAGCTTGTATCTTATTGGAAAGCAGAGTACATGCAACTTGAAACTACTCCCAGGCACTCGCTTAAAGCCAGATTTTTACTTGTGAGAGAGGTTTGTTTGTTTTTTGTTTTTTTTTCTTTTACTTCAAGTGTATTTTGCATCTCTCTGATGAGAACAGCTGCTTAAGCTACATCCAGCCTGTCGTTACTCCCCATGGATAAGTCCTGCCCTGCTTCCCCCACCCATTAAAAAAAAAAAAAAAAAAAAACCACCACTGAACTTCCTTTAAAGTAATATTCCTCTGAAACTGCATTTTCATTTTTGTGTGATTACATGAGAGCATGGCTGCTGGTGGAGGTGGTGCTGAGCAGCTGGAGGTAGGCCAGTCTGTGTGGCTCAGCTGTGGTCACAATGGGGGATGATATTGCCAACAGATTGTTTCCATTATGGGATGCAGTGGAGAGGTCAGCTTGTATCTTATTGGAAAGCAGAGTACATGCAACTTGAAACTACTCCCAGGCACTCGCTTAAAGCCAGATTTTTACTTGTGAGAGAGGTTTGTTTTTTTGTGTTTTTTTTTCTTTTACTTCAAGTGTATTTTGCATCTCTCTGATGAGAACAGCTGCTTAGGCTACATCCAGCCTGTCGTTACTCCCCATGGATAAGTCCTGCCCTGCTTCCCCCACCCATTAAAAAAAAAAAAAAAAAAGGACCTCCACTGAACTTCCTTTAAAGTAATATTCCTCTGAAACTGCATTTTCATTTTTGTGTGACACTCAAGGTGTGGTTTGTAACATTTAAATGTGGGATTTCTTACTTCCTTTATGTGAACTGCTTGGAAGGACTGCTCAGCCTTCCCTTTCCAGGGGCCTGTGAAAGGGCAGAGGGTTGGCTTGAGTGATTGCTTTGCTTCTGCTCTCTAAGCTGCTCATCTTGTTTCTCTGTTGCTTCTGGCATGTGGGTGAACTGACTTGAAGATGTTAATTTCCTCTGTTTCATAATGTGGAACTGGGAAAGCAAAGCCCTTAGTCTCTTGAAGAGTGATAATTCTGTTGTATGAAGGACTTAATTTCTGGTTCAGTTCACAAACAAATTTTAACTTGCAAGGTCTCTAAAAAAACCCTACAAGCCAACAAAAACCAAAACCAAAAGGCCTACGCTGAAGAACACTCTAGATTGATCAGAATTGCCTTTTTGTCATCTTCCAAAATCAGTCAAAAAAGTCTGCCAGAGCCCTTGAGAATTTTTCAGTGAAATGCTAACTTTCTGGGACTTCATTGTGAAGAAATTGTATTTTGATTTGCATTTTCTCCTGAAGGTAAAAGCTGTTTTTGTCTTAATCTCTTGCTGTTTTCAGAGCCCTTGGAGGTAGAGTCAAGTTCTAACTCTTTTTGCCTGTGTTGTCAAACTTTCTTCCATTGCTGAATTTTTGGTAATTCTGTCCTGTAGCTTCATTCTAATAATCCTGCATCAGGATTGTCTTTATACACTTGAGAAATGCAAGAAACTAGCTCAGAGAAATAGCCAGTATGATTGTAAAATGTCAGCTCTTCCTGCT
>NW_009953649.1:4850341-4943609 GCF_000747805.2 Chaetura pelagica
CTGCTGAAGAATAATAGCAAGTATTTGTCTGGGATTGAGACGCAGTTCTTGAATGTGATTAAAAAGTAATTTTCTTTGTATTTTGGGTATGACTCAGTAACTGGTAAGTTATTTATTGAGCCTTATATTATTATACTTGAGCCCTTATATCCCAATATAATTAGGATATATAGATTCTTTTTTTCAGTTCGCAGAAAACTCTCTTGTAGTTGTCCCTATTTGTTCCAGCCATTGACAGACTGAGATTAATATGGCTGCTGTAGTACAGGGAAGCCAAGGACTTTGTAGTCAGTGATTAAATGGAAAATGATATGGTGACTCATGGACTGCTCTTTGAGAGGTGTGATGCACTGGAGTTGAGAGGAGTTCTTGGAGAATTAAAAATCTAGAGTAAAGCTGGTGAACTGCTGTTTCCCGTTCTCATCAAAGGACTGGGCTTCACAGTGGGACAATCATGGGTTTTCCTGCTGGGGGAATTTGGGGTATGATAATGTCGAGTGCTGCAACACCTGCAAGCTAGAGATTAAGCCAAACAAACCTTATGGGTGAAGCTTCTGCTCAACTACTAATTTATTGATAGCTGATAGGGGGAGTTTAGCTCCTTCTCTGGGTTTGGTGCTTATTTATAGATTGAGACAAATGCTTCCATGGGTCAGATAGATGAATTAAATAATCTGTGAATTGTAAATAATGAGAATACCTAATAATTCACTGTGCTGTCCTCAATTTTCTGATATGACGACTCTATATTAAATTGTACTGAATTGTCCATTTGAGATAGCAGGGAAGCTGGGGAATCTCTTCTGTTGCAAAAATCAATACCATCCAGAGGATGCAGGCTGCTGCCAGCCTCTGAAGAGGTAAAGCTGAGCTAAGCTGATGGCAAGTATTACTGAGTGGTGCCTTTTTAATGGAGCTCGGCCACAGCACTGTGCTAGTGAGCCAGGCTGTCTGAAGAGCTCCTGACTCCAAACTAGCTGACCTAGACCTGCCTCGAAACTGGGTAGTGCTGTGTCATGTGGCTGACCACATGTCATTGCAGTCTTAGCACTAGCCGTGAGGGAAATGAGACCTTGCTCTACCTCTGAACTATGCTGCATTACATTTGTTTTTTTTTTGTTTCGCTTCTGTTCCTCTCATTTATTCCCCATTGTATTTCACCAGATCTTCATGTTACTTTCAGCTTTTAGACAATTGACTTTCTAATATGGCTGTAGCTAGCTAGTGAGATCTTTCACTGAGTCTTGTGGATAGCTCTGCTTGCTTTCCAGCTTCTGACATCACCCTTCAGAAACTGTCCTTTCAACACTGATTTATATAATAAGTGCATAAAGGTGCAGCTAGGCCCTAGTAAGCATTATTAGCATCCTCCAGGTTGAATGCTGTGGGAGACTTGTCCCCAGTTTTGACCCTGAAGGTAGGTGGCTCTGCCTCTGTCAGGCACTTCTGCCACTTCTCTTGGGTATTGATAAAGTGCAGTAGTGTGCAGCCTTCCAAATATAGTTGAGATATTTATCAAGTTTCCAACAAAAAAGCTTAATCACCTATGATACACCTAGTCAGAGTGGTTTTCACAAGGATTTGAGGGGAAAATGGACCTGATGTATGTTACCTAAGTGATTAAATCTGTATTGTTCTTGGCCCTAACACAGTAGCAATTACTTCTGGTACTTACAGGTATAGAACACAAATATGAAACTTGAGTTGGTGGTGCTCTTAGCTTTATAACTGTTATTTCAGGGACTGGCATCTAGAGGATGGCAGTGCAGACAATATGAATACCAGCTGACAGGGCTTTTTGTTTTTTCTTTTCAGTTACACATGGGAAGCAATTGATGCAGACAAACATGTATTTTATAAAATAAACTTCTGTGATGGTGTTGAAGAGTGTGGAAGATCAAGTGCAGTCTGTGCATATGATGTAAATAAGAGGGCCTATATAACTGTAGGTAAGTAAACAAGTGTCATTCCCATAAGTAATTCGGAGTCATGTGAGTGGATGGTCTTGTAACTATTGCAAACTTTTACAAGTTAGCAAAGATTTTTTTATTTTGGTTTTATTTTTTTCCTTCTCAAACTGTGTAAAACTATTCTGTTGTAGATCCTGGGGAGGTTTGGGAAAACATGGTCTGATTGCAGATCATCACAGGACAGTGAAACTTATCTTCTGGTCTAGGTGACTGTACTCTAGTGTGAAGTTTTTCAAGGCTATCTCAAGTAGAGTTTAGTGCATCTTATCTGTGCACTGAGCACAGCCTTGTTTGAAGCTTGGTGCTGAATACAGGATAAAGCTTGAATTATCACTCCAAACCATATGACAACCAAGCCTGATGTTACATCAGATAATTTTTTTAGAGTCAGGTTACCCTCTGTAATCTTGGAGTATTGCTGAGCTCACAGGCTGTTGTCTCTAAGTTGTTAAACACAGAAAGGAAGTCAATTACATGCAGTCCTTTGTTTTCAGTTGCACTGGTCATATCCAGTGTCTGCTTCAGTGGTTCACAGATGTCCTGGGTATTCTGAGGAGTGGCAAATTTCTGCATGCTGATCTAAATATGAAACTGACATATTTCTATACACATGCTTGCACATAGTTTCGTCAATCAGAAGCAGCTTGTGCTCTGAACAGTGTTTTTGTGCTTATTTTCATGAATGCTTGTCACTTTCAAGGTTGTTTCTATGCTTCAGCTAACAAAGCAGTAACACTTGAATACTGATAAAGAGGTTTTCTGATTGTTGGTAATTATTCCTAATAGAATAAAGTAGTAGCTTTCTGAAGAGTGGTATCTCTTCATACTGCCTTAGTCCTGCAGATCTGAAGTCTGAATCCAGCATGCTTGCAAATCTTGATTTCCACTGGCAGACAGCTTTTATGAGAAGCTATGAGTCTTCAGTAAAAACATTTGAGCTTGAACTGCTGGAAGATTGTGAGGAGGATGATGATTCTTGCCTGTATGTGGATGTATGGCAGCTAGTTAGCCTTCACTCTCCCCACCCCTATCCATTAACTACAGAGATACTTTGGCTTCAGGTTCTGATCATGCAGTGCTTTTCAAACAACTAATGTTGCTACCCAGGCTTATAAAATCAATTGGTGTATAAACAAAAGGAATCTCATTTCATGTCTGCGTGATTTTTGTGTAGTGAAGTATATCCAAGCTCCAGAGTTTTCTGGGATGAGTGGTTAGATCCATTGGAGTTCAAACTGCAATTGCATGTAGTAGCATCATCTGCTCTGTGGATCATGACATCTCAATAGACCACTTGATGCTGTTTATGTCTTTCATTCCTAAAATTTACAGCAATGCTGATGTGAGTCTCAACTCCTGTGCAGGTGAAGCTTCAGTTGCTTGGATTACAAAAGGAAGCATCATCTGGGTATCTGTTTTAATGTGCTTTTTTGAGTAGGCCTGGAATGTGCAGATTGAGGAAGCCTGGTTTCCCCAGAGAAGTGTGAGACCTGGGGGCTTTAGTAGGTTTTGTTCCACACTTCTTCTGGAAAGAGGAAGGAAGAAGAGATCTGGGTAATGACCATGAGCAGTATCAAATATTCCACTGTGTGTAAACCTTAAGTGTCTGCCTGACTGCAACTGGGTGGAAGAGGATTTGGCAACAATCATAACTGATCTGAAGCCTGGTTTCCCCAGAGAAGTGTGAGACCTGGGGGCTTTAGTAGGTTTTGTTCCACACTTCTTCTGGAAAGAGGAAGGAAGAAGAGATCTGGGTAATGACCATGAGCAGTATCAAATATTCCACTGTGTGTAAACCTTAAGTGTCTGCCTGACTGCAACTGGGTGGAAGAGGATTTGGCAACAATCATAACTGATCTTGCAGAGGTTGTTTGAACTGACTCTTGAGGGTTGAGCCACAAATCCTGTTCAAATAAGATATGATTTTAACCACCCTGCAATAAATTAAGAATTCAAGGCAATGCAGTTAACATAGATGTTAAATTTTGCTTAGTTTTATTGGTCAAATTAAGTTTTGTTCTTGTTCATAGTATGTCATAGTACTGCCTGTAATTGCATTGGAGCTTCTGCATCTCAGAGTTGAGATCATGCTAGTGGCTTGTCAAGCCTCTTTTTTTGTCAAAAAAACAAAAAGCTTAATGAGAAAAGAGTAGTCTTCCTAAACCATGCCTAGGCAGGGGTAGACTCCCAGTGTGGATGCCAATTACCTGGAAGTTAAGCCACATACCTGTCTTCAATCCAGCTGATAAGAGGTTACTTGTATGCTGAAGCTCAGTGGCTTTGATCTGAGGGAAGAGGAGCAATTTGCCAGCTGATAAACTTCGCAGAGTTGTAAGATTTCTTCAAATGTGAGCTGCTTAGATGTTCATTCTTTCAAAAAGAAGCTTTCACTGCAAACAATAGTTTTTGCTCTTAAATATCAGCTATGAAAGAAGTAACAGCTATAGAGCTGGTTATGTTTGTTGATCTCAGCTGTGATAAGGGAGAAAGACCATATGTGACAGTGATCAGTCTGTATCCAAGGGAAGCCTTGTGGCTAACATGAACTGTATGTCAGTGTGATTTACCAGTGTTGGTGCTGGAGATGCCAAATACTTCCAGAAAAAGCTCTTCAGCTTCACTGATTGGCCTTAGAAGATTTCAAGGTGTAGGTAAATGCTTATTTGAACATTGGTAAGAATGGTAGTGACATGGTACTTACTTAGTGTGACATCTAGTGACTCCTGTAGCATTCAGCTGAACTACTGCTAAAATGAAAAATGTAAATATTACTGTAACTGTTAAGCTGAGTGGTGAAGCATGAATTTTGTCCAGCTGCAGCAGAAGGACTAGATGTGAAATTGTAGCTGCCATCTAAATGGCCCTGTCTTTTGGGCAACTGACTGGATGTCTCCTGTGATTATCTTTCTCCTTCCAAAAAACTGAACACATGGAGTGAGTCAGTAAGTAAAAGATGTGGTGGACAATGCCTTTGATACTGATTTTAGCACAACTAAATATACATATATGAGGCATCTGGTGCTAATTTTTGTGAGCTGTACTAGCTGACTTTGGTGTGTTACTTTGTGGAAGGAATGGATCTACAAAATCATGAAGAAATATGAGTGATTATTGAAGAGATAGATTGGTGTTACGGAAAGGTAGTTGCGGAACTGGTGCTCTGGAAGGAAGCTGATGGTGGGATGGTTCATGAGACTGTTTTCTCTGTGAGGAGGAATGTGAGGAGTCATGTGCCACTGAAGAGTTCTTGCTGAAACCTTTAGCAAGTTCCCAAGCTAGTTTTAAGTGTGCAGGGGTGAGGAGAGAATGCATATTGACCTGTAGTAAACAAGTTGTACTGGCTTAACTAGATTTTTATTGAATATCACTTTACATGAGGAAATTGAAGTCAGGTCATGTGGCCTTTAGAGCAGTGTGGTGTGTTCTGAGGGTTGAGGTAAAACTTACCGCTTACAGAGCATTAAGGTAAGTCCTCAGACAGTGCTGCTGTAAGTTCTCTAAGTTGGGGCATAAAACTGTACATGTATAACCAGAGAGTTTTTAATCATGTGTGCATATTACTATGCGCAGCTTTTTTGACTTGAAAGTTGTGTTGACTTCCTTCTGCTAATTTAGAGAAGAAAAGAGGATGCTTTGCCACCATCTTCTGAGCAAATATAAGTAGAAATCTTACTCTTAAAAGGACAGCATGGTATCTTTGTCAGCACCAGTGCTGGAAACCTTAAAACCTGAAGATATTTTTTTGGTAACAAAAGTGCTAGGAAATATAAAAGGCATGAATCACAACTTCCATGTCCCTGGAATGTGGCATAGAACCACAGCGGCAGTAACACGTTCCACAGTTGGTGGTTTTCAGCCTGTGCACATGCATGCATGTACAAGTCTACTTTGCACTGTTTTTCTGGGCTGGCATGTTCCCACTCTTGTCTTGAGAAGATAGGTGGTTATTGAATGGTCTGTGATTCTTGGCACCCTGATTGTACAGGGAGTGCTGTGGATGGCTGCTTGGGTATGAGCTAGTGTAAGCATATGTACATGTGTAGAGGAGCCCTGAGCTATTGAGGGGTTGCTGTGTGGATTATTATTGAGTGTTCTGACTGCTGCTGTCTCAGCTTCATCTGCAAGCTTGGTGGCTGTAGTAGCTTTCTCTATGCTACAGGTCAGTGCAACCAGTGGTCTTCAAGAATGGTCACAAACTCTTCCCAGTTCTTTTGCAGGACTGGATTAAAAAATATGCTGGGGAACTTTTTGGAAAGGTGCTGAACAGTGTCCATCACTAAGAGAAACACTGGCAGCTGGTAACAACATTGCATATGGGTGCCTGGAATGATGTTTCTGCAGAATATTACCTGAACTGTATTTGTGATGTTCTTGTACCCTCTTGCTGTTCCGTTTTATTACTTCTGGTAATGGTTTTAAACTTACAGGAGGATAGATTTAGACTAAATATAAGGAAGAAATTCTTTACTGTGAGGGTGGTGTTATATTGGAACAGGTTGCCTAGAGAGGTGGTAGATGCCCCCTCCCTCGAAGTCTTCAAGGCCAGATTGGATGGGGCTTTGAGCAACCTGACCTAGTGGGAGGTGTCATTGCTCATTGCAAAGGTGTTGGACTAGATTACCTTTAATGGTCCCTTCCAACCTAAGCCATTCTAAGATAGACTCTCTCATTGTGCTGATGCTATGTGTATGAATGGCTTAAAGGCTAAAAAGCTGATACATAGAAGTTGGTGGGAGGAAGGAGTGAATTGTGGTACTTGAAACTAGCTGGTAATGATTTTCTGGTTAGTCCCTTGATCCTAAGGCAGTGGCTAGTTTGTAGTGACATCTGCTGTTGGGCTTCTTAATGTTTCAAATGTTCGCTAAAAACCTTTGAGAAGGTAGAGGTATGATTGGAGATCTCAAAAACTATCTTAACTTTGATCTAGTTTTCCAAACTGCAAGAAGTGCAAGGAGGGTTTTCAGTTGTACTCTGGTCAAAGACTGTCTTCTGGTGGACTAGTATGTCTTGTGCTTGAAATCAGAGCCTGTCTGAGGTTGCGCAAAGCTCCTGTGTTACGTTAACCCATGTTTTCTTTTTTTCCTTTTTTTCTTTTAAATCTCTAGGTGATGTAGGCTTGCAAAATCTTTCTGGAACACTTCTGGAACTCAACACTACGCGTGACTGCTTGCTACAAGGCAGCCAGCACAAAGTTCAAAGCAACTTCAATTTCTTGTGTGGGAAAACACTTGTAAGTCTAAATCATGTTCTTCAATGGAAATGTCAGTTGCTTCTAACTTGCTTTTTAAGGAGACTTGCTGTATTTATGGATGTTCTAATTACTAAGCTTCATAGCTTAAGGAAGAGTCAGTTATGTTTTAGCACCAAATTTAGGTCATTAGCTACTGTGGCTTTAAAAATTCGGTCCCAAACGAAAATAATTGCAGATCTGCAGCTTAGGTTTGATCACAGGCACTTGATCTTTCATGGTTTTACAGGGATTGCACTGTAGTATTTTAATAGCATGATATGGAGGAATGAGTCAAGAGTGTGCAGGGTGTGGTAACAATGAGCGCTGTTGTTTGAATGCTGGCTGTGCCCAAACTGTAGACCTAGAATGGCTGTTTTGTAGAAGAGCTCTGAAGAAAATGACTGACCTCTCTTATGGGTCATTGCAGCTAACAACAGTAAGCGTTAGGTTTTGTCTGCACATAGTTTAACTAACAATGCTTACATGTCCAGCTGGGCTTCTGAGGGAGTAGTTATTCTTGAGAATCTGCTTAAATTGTGAATGGAGTTCCCCAAAAACTTCTAGGAGCGTGTGTGTCTATGCAGTTCACCACCATGTTCTTTTGGAGTTAACTGATACTGCACACTTAACTGATACCACAGCTTGGTATTCTGCATAGACTGTGATCAGTTTACATATTTGTGTATCAGAGGCAAGTAGTGCTGGTGCTACTGTTGACACCAGTGATTCTCTTGCACAGACCCCTCTTGGAAATCTAGCCAATTCAAAGTGCCAGTGCAGCAGAGAGTTACATGCTTCTTGTTCTGTTTCAGCATATCACTCTAAACTAAATATTATTGCTCAACTGCAGCTGTAACACCAGATCATAACAATCTTTAAACTTCTTCTAGTTAGTGTAGTTCTAACACCTGCTCTTCATCTGACCTAGTAAAAGGATTTTGTAATAGTGCCTGGAATAACTTGTTCCCAACACTTTTATGGTAGGAATAAATAGATAGGGAATCAGTTTAAATATGCAAAAGTGCTTCTAGTTGAGGTAATGAAGGGAGAATGGAAAAATTTGACTGTCTTTTTCAAAGCAGAGACATTCAGTTGACCATCCAGTCCTGAACTGTGGTAGAACTCCCATCTTGAAACAGATACAAATATGAGTAACACGAGCCTATAAAAGTAAGCAGCTGGGATCAGAGGTAATATTTCTGTGTAGCAGAAGAGATTCCTAATCAGTCGTCTTTGTAGGATAAAAGACAGGGAACAAGTAAGCCATGCATTGCCTTGCTGTTTGTCTGTTTATACACATTTGTATTGATGTTTTATTTTCTAGTAATGTGATGTGACTGATGCTTCTGACAATATCAGTGAGCACTTCTAACAGATGTAGTACAATTGCTGCATATTAGGACTGGCATGTGTTAATTTGAGAATCGGTGCATGTGCAGACTGAGAAGGATTTGGCACCCTGCATTTCCCTGAGTTTATGAGCAAAGCTGTTAAATAGCAAACTTGCTATTGACAAGTGCCACTAAGAAACTATATGCCCTTGCTCTGTAACATGCTGTATTCTGTTTTTCTTAATCTCTTTAATGAGCTCTTTGCTGTCTACAGATGTAAAATAAAACCCAAGTATGTTTTTCTAAATAATATTTTTTTTCTGCTTTAAATAGGGTACTCCTGAATTTGTGACAGCAACAGAGTGTGTGCACTATTTTGAATGGAGGACCTTTGTGGCTTGCAAGAAAGATGTGTTTAAACCTGTCAAAGAGGTAAACTATGTACTATCCATACAGAAGAAACTCTTCATGTATTTGGCAGTTTTATTCTAACCATCTGCCCCCAACCTAAACAAATCCCAGCAACCTCCATAGACCTAACTTTTTCATAGATATATAAAGCGCTTGTTGAAATTGTGTGGACCTGAGAATTTTAAATAACTCTTCAACCTTTTTTGTGGTCTGGATGGTTGTTTACAGTAAAACTGGTCTAAAAGCTAGAGCAGAATGGTCTAATTTTGGGTGGATGCATCACTTTATTCAGAATATCGAGCTTTAAGTTTGTCTTTAAGTATTTGAGCTTCTAGAAGTAAAAACCTTTTCCACTTAGTAACTGGGCTTTACACATGCATGTTCATAACTTATCCTCGCTTAGGTAGCATTGATTGCATGTAATTTTTTGTTGTTTTTCTAGGTCCCTTGCTATGTGTTTGATGAAGATTTGAAGAAACATGACTTGAATCCTCTCATCCAGGTTTCAGGACACTACTTGGTAGATGATTCTGATGATGATTCCTTGTTTATAAACATCTGCAGGGACTTAGGTATGAACGCTTGCTTGTGTCACTTGTCAGTATATAGACTTTCTAGTAGTGGAGTTCTTTTTCAGTTCCTCTGTTGAGGTTGTCTTATGACCAAAGATCAGAATTTTAGGATTTGTCCTGTTGTTTCACGCTACTTTTGATGATTTGATAGCTGCTTTCTGTGAAGCCAAGTCATACTGTCCAACTCTCAAACTGTTCAGAGACAGAGATCTATCCCTTCTGGATAGGCAAGTACTGCTAGAAAAGTTGACTGAAACTGAACTGAGTGGAAGAGCTTGCCTTATAGCTTCTACTTACTGCCAGATAGGTTCAAAATGGTTCCTAGCACTTCACGTGCTCTAAATTTATTATTTTGAACTCTAGCACAAACTGTTGCTTGTTTGCAAGTGAGTGTCCCAAAATGCATCTGAAAGTGTTTAGGTGCTTGGGTAAGTAATGGTTCATACCTAGCACTCTCATGACTTTTAGGAGCTGTATATGTAAGGAATTAAACCAGAAAAATCACTTATCTAAAACTTGGTGAAAAAGCTAGTCTAGCTGTATACTCCCACTGTGTTTTTGCTCTGCAGTTAAATGTTTTGTGCCCCTGTTGAAGGTTTAATAATTCTAATTTTAGTGACAGATCTGTTCCTTTAAAAATTCCATTAGTCTTGGACTTTGCTGACAGTTTTGAGTAAGTTGGTTTATAAGAAGCAAAGAAGAGAAGAAAACCTTCCCTGTGGGAAGGGGTTACCCCATTATTTTGTATCGTGTTGGTGTTGTGGAAAAAAAAATACATGACACACTTCTGGAAGTTCTCAAAGCCCTAGGCATCCAGCAGCTGTACTAGCACCTGGAAACTCACTGAAACTATTTCAGCAGAAGGGATTAATTTGCTGCCCAAAAACAGGGCAGCAATAACTTCCCCCTGTGTATAACAAGCACTTCAGTTTTTGTCTTGCCCGTTTCACAGTTTAAGATAACCTGTTTTAAACATTTTTAGCACAGGGTGAAGCTATAAATGGTAAGTGAGCCCATATATAAAAACCATGAGATATTTCAGGTAGTGCATAGCTTAGAAGCTGAGTTCTAAATTCTATTTTCTGTACTCTGTAATAGGAAGTTCAAGTGGAGAGACCAGAAACTGCCCTGCTGGCAGTGCTGCTTGCTTGATACATGAAGGTCGTGCATATGATGTTGGTCATCCACAGAAACAGCTGAAACTTCATTACAAAGACAGGTATGTATTTTTTGCTGTGATACTTTCTACAAAGACTTCTCAATCATCTGGGCTGGAAAAAGGTTTCTTGTTAGCAGATGAGCCTTCTAAAACTTAACATCAATTTTGTTTTAAAGTGGTCAAAATCACTTCAATTTTGAATAAATGACAGAAAAAAATAGTTCTTCAATACTGGCAGGGCAGAGTGTTTTTCGGGTGTCCTGTTGTACTGCCATAATAGGCAAAACTTTCTTATTAAGTGATTAATTGTGGAGGCTCCTTTTTGCAGAATTGCATAACTCACAAGCAAGGGGGAATTGCTGCTCTCTGCCTGCGAGCAGAAGAGTAAGATTTGTCAGTATCTGCCTACTGTCTGAGGGCACATAGGGTAAATGCACTTGGCTCTCTGTGGGTTTTTGACTCACTCTACTGCCCAGAAGTACCTTAAAAGTGGATGAGTGTTACCTTTCTGTATTTTTGCGTTAATCGATTCTTAACAGAAGAAACAGATAAGCAATGCAAGGCTTATTGTTTGTGATGGTGGTGGTGGCAGAACTGGGACTAGTAGAAACTGTTTCATTAATGCTGCCTCTGTTCTGTGCCCTGCCTTTTGTGCTGGAAGTGTAGCTTGAAATAAAAAAAAAAGAACAAAACAAAAAGCCAAAACCAACAGCAACAAAACCCACACCAAAAATCCACACAAACTACCGAGTGTGGCTTTGAGGACTTACTTAACATGCTGATCTTTCTGTGCTTCAGGTCATCTGTGCATTTCTTGTCTGTAGGGCCAGTAGTATCCTGCTGGCTTCTGCAGTACTATTCTTATTTCAGCTGCAAGATGGAGAAAACAAGCAGAAAAAAACAGGTTGATAACAGGATTATTCAGTGTCAGGGTTGTGGATTTTCTTTTGGTTTACAAACAAAGCTTAGTCCTTTTCCCCAGCATGAAACACATGGCTGAGATGTTCTGTGCCATGGCAGAAGCTTACATCTGAGGAAGCACAAGCTCATTCTCATGTTAAAGTTGCAACTAGTACTCTATAAAAGTGCTTGGTGAAAAGGCTTTACCTTCTCTCTGATAGGATTGAAGAGTAGTTGAGGAAAATTCATTTTATGTGCTGAATCAGACTAGGGTGGCCAGAGAAGAAAGTAAGATGATTGTTTATCTGTGTTCTAAGGAATAGAGAAGCCAGTCAGAGGTGTGTCTGACCTGAAGCCAGGCTGCCATCTCTCCGCCAGCTGTTGTCTTCTACCTGTTAGACTGTATAGCAAAGTAATGCTTAGCTGGGAGTTGTATTGGTCTCCCTTGTTTTTCACCCAAGTCATCTTGGCATTTATCTTGCCCTGTCAGACAGTTACCATGTTCATTCTCCTTCTCTGGCCTTGTCTGATCAGTACTAATTGCCTTGTTCCTGTTAATTTGCTAATGATTTAGTTGGGCTTTCCATTCTGCCCCCAGAATTAAAAGAGATTATACATACGGAGGCAGTAAAGCATAGGAATGTGGTAGGAAAGTGGTTATTACTTCCAAAAGTATTCTTCACATCTGCTCAGTAGTTTGAGAGAAGTTAGAGTGTTCTTGTGACTATCAGCCAAGTTTCCTCTACAACTTGAGTTACAAGGCATTGAGCCTAGTCTTAACTAGGGTACAAGAGGATGCTGTATTAAGTAATTTTGCTGGAATTGTCTTCATCATTATTTTGGTTAACTGTAAGATTAAGGAAATTAAGACCTTCATAAAAGTATCTTTCAGGAGTGAGGCTACCCTGCCTGGGTATTTAGCAAAGTGCATATGTTCTTTCAAAAATAGCCTTCTTCTGTACAGTGCATAGTGTCTTAATTGTATTTTTAGTTTCCTGTTTTCTATTTCTAGGCTGTTATTGAGTTATGAGAGAATATACAGTGATGAAGAAAAGCCAGACTTCTGCCTAGGCCATAACCCAGCAGTGACAATAACTTTTGTGTGCCCATCAAAGAGGGGAGAAGAGGTAACTTAGCTATTTCGTGTGAAATGGTTGGTCTTTAACTTTTGTGTGCATTATCTTTCATTTTTATTGAAGGCTGAAGGGAACATAAATCCTCCTGGTTTGCAGCTTCTAAATGTCTCAGTTCAAAGTGAGGAAAAACAAGACTACCCCTTTTCCCAGAGGTGCAAAAATGTCACTACAGAAAAGACATCTGACAAAGGTGTTGGCTAAAGAATTATCAGACATCTTTCAAGTATTGATTTGGACTGAGGGAGTCAAAGTTACTGAAACACCAGTGTCGAAGAGGCTGCTTTGCCTTTGGAGAACACTTGATCTCTGCTGCCCTCTTTGTGGACTCCTCTGAGACAAACAGAATCCAAGCTGTGCTTAGAAATTCAGGCTCACGTATCTCTGCTTTTGCCAACGTGTTAAGGAAAGTGCATTTTAATGTACTGTTACTGCTGCTAACCTTCTGCTAATTCCTGATGCTCTACCTTTGTTTAGGCTTCTAGTTTGCCACATTATTAATAGGAGCTGTTTTGCTTTCTTCTCAACACCTATTTCTGAGGGGCCAGAGACAATGTTTGCAGCTGTTAAGCAATTTACAGGTGAAGTTAGTCATTGCTAACCTGAAACAAATGTGATGCTGCTGCTTTAAAGATTTAATTTCCAGTAAGTCTCTGTACTTGTAATTTAAATTGTCTTCACTTCTGTATCAGAGTGCAGGTCCCAAGCTTACAGCTAAAACAAATTGTCGGTATGAAATTGAGTGGGTTACTGAGTATGCCTGTCACAGGGATTACCTGGAGAGTAAGAACTGTCTTCTGACTAATGAGCAACATGATATCTCCATTGATTTAAGACCACTTACTCTACTTCCAGGTAAGCTCACTATTTTTCTTTTATAATATGACTAGCCAGTTTTCCAGTTCTATATTTGGAGACAGGAAAAATATCCTCTATAGATACTTGTTTTTTTTACATCTGTTCTGCTGTGCTTTAGAACACTTTTTTTTTTGTAATTCATTTAGATTATGTTACACCATACACAGCCAAAGATGACAAAGAGGAGTACTACTATTACTTGAATGTGTGTGGGAAAACTGCTGCAGGCAACTGCAGGGACAGTAGAGGATATGCTTCATCTTGTCAAGTAAAACATTCAAATAACCAGCAAAAAGTGGCAGGAAGATGTGAGAACCAAACCCTAAGGTGCGTAAATGCTCTATAGGCATGTTAACTTGCCTGAATGACTGATCTTTGCTTCCTAAATTGATGTTCTTATTTGTCATGGAAGCAATATTTAATAAAAAGTGTAAGGTTTTTTGCTCAGTTTTGTACAGAAGAACATAAACAGTATTCCAGAATAGCATTAGGAGATGGGGTTGGTGGAAGCTATTGCCTAGGCAGGGAAGAAATTGTCTTTAACTTTGGTGGTGGAATTGGAGATTATGCTGTTTTACATCTTGTCCTACTTGAGTTTTACTTGTGAAGTGGTATTAGGATTGGATGTTTTAGAAGCCACCTTCCACAAGAGGGCTTCTCCTCTTCCTTTGCAAGAGGAATGCTGTCATGAAAAACTACTAAAGTCTGGGATTTTTTAATTTTTAAGAACCTTGGGATTCCCAAGTGGCAAACTGGGACAATAGTTTGTATGAGATTGCAAAAAGTAGAGATACAGTCTTCCATTCTGTCTGTAAGCACGTGACAGACTTGTTGAAGCAATGTTGCAGGAAGAATGATTACTTAGACCTGCAAAAATAGCCATGCAATAAACTAATGGAAACAGATATTTCACCTTTGGAGGAAAGAAGGCTGAGGGATGATCTCATTGCTCTCTACAGCTTCCTGAGGAGGGGAAGTGAGAGGGATGTGCTGATCTCTGTTCCCTGGTGTCCAGTGGTAGGATGTGTGAGAATGGTTCAAAGCTGTACCAGGAGAGGTTTGTATAGGACATTAAGAAGCATTTTTTTACTGAGAGGGTGGTCAGACACTGGAACAGGCTTCCTAGAGCAGTGGTCAATGCCCCAAGCCTGTTGGACAGTGCCCTTAATAACAGGCTTTAACTTGGTCAGCCCTGAATTGATCAGGTAGTTGTACTGGATTATTCTTGTAGGTCCCTTCCAACAGAGATAGTTTATTCTAACTGAAAAGTCAGGTATTCTAGCTTTAGAACATTATTTAAACTTTATACAAATTAATGGAATGTAACCATAAAAATGAGCTGATGCAGGCCTTTGCAGTAGAACTGTGAGTATTAATGTTGCACAAGCATTTGTTCTCTTTGAATGAGATAATCAACAAGAGTGTGGCTTCTGTTACATGAAGAATATTGTGTGATTGTGTCTGATCCCATGCTTCTATCTAAAACTGACTTTTTGCCCAGATATTCTGATGGGGATCTCACTTTAATTTATCCAAATGGGGACGCATGTAGTTCCGGCTTTCAGAGAATGACTGTCATCAACTTTGAGTGCAATGAGACAGCAGGTGAGTTTAATGAGCTGTGATGACCCTGCTCAGGGTTTGACTTCTGTGCTTTTTAGTAGACCTTATGTTCTAAGGAATGCATGCTTTGAGCCACAGCTAGCACAAGGAATAAATATTGTTGGAGTAAGCACTAATTTCTATGGCTGGCAGGATTGTTTTGTGATGGGTAGTAGTGCTGCTATTCTAAATTTACATGGATGATCAAGAGTATTAAGGTGTAAGAGAGATTAGTTTCTCAGCCAACAGTAAAAAAACCTAACATCTGTTTATTTGTCTTCAATGTTAAGGTAATGATGGCAGAGGAGCTCCAGTGTTTACTGGTGAAGTGGACTGCACGTATTTTTTTACTTGGGATACAAAGTATGCCTGTGTTAAAGAAAAAGAAGATCTCCTTTGCAGAGTTGCTGATAAGAGAAAACACTATGACTTGTCACCTCTGACCCGTAGTTCAGGTATGACAATGAAAACTAGCTTTCAGTCACTTTGCTCTTGAGTTTACATGCCATTTCTAGTGCATTTCTTTAGCTGACTATTGATCAACTTTCACTTTTCCTAGTGAATTTCTGGCATGTTGGTATTCACTCCTCTCATCCCAAAAGGGGGTGATGATGGGCTTATGAAGGTAGTCATATCCATGAATGATTTGGTTGCTGTAATCTTGAGTGGTTTTAAATGTGGATCCTTTTTTGTGATAGAAACTGTTTTGGTATGGAGAGGCTAGAAAAATAAAGCCAGATAACTTGTTCTTAACTATCCACTGTATTTCAGAATCAGCCCAGAACTGGGAAGCTGTGGACAGTAGCTTTTCAGAGGAAGAGAGGAAGCACTATTACATCAATGTCTGCCATAAAGTGCTGAAGAGAGGAGGAGCTTCTGGCTGCCCAGATGCTGCTGCTATTTGCTCTGTAGGTGAGTCTTCTTTTTTTCTTTTTTTTTCTTTTTTTTTTTTTTTTTTTTTAGCCTTTGGAGGCTTGGTACTTCTGCAAAGGAATTTGGCTGCCCCTAGAAGAAATTATACAAGTAGCATTTTCTAAGTAAAGAATGGCATTATGCTCTCCTGCGGTCTTCGTAGCATGGTTTTGATGAAGTTAAAAACGGACTCATAATCATATGCTTTCTTAAGACTTTCCATTTGGCTAGTTAACATTCTTTTAATAGCATAAACTTCATTTCTTTACAGGGAAACAAAAGTGATATATTTTCTGTCTTTACAGATAAACAAAACGTGACTAAGAGTCTTGGAACATTTGTATCTTCTCCTAGAAAGGTTGGCGAAAATATTCAACTTACTTATTCGAATGGAGACAGCTGTGGTGTTAATAAAAAAATCAAAATCAAAACTGTAATCACGCTAGTGTGCAGACCAGGTGAGAATATCCACAGCCTGTTTTCTGATCCAGTTAAAACCTGGAGGTCATTTAATATGCCCAAGCATGAATGCTAAATGTTATGTGCCTTTGTCTTTTATTTCCTTCTGTGCAACAGTCTGAAACGCTTTTGTTTATTTACTAGGATTATAGCTGTGTAATAGCAGGTGTTTAGCTCTGTTCACCTTCTATACAACAGCTCTTTAAAGACTCTGGAGTAAGCATTTAAAGCTCCACAAATACCTGGAAGCTATACAAAGCACTTTCTATCCCTAGATTGCCTTGGTGGGAAAGACTAGTTCTGAACTGAGATCAGATACTTTAACCTTCTTTTCCAATAAGTATGTTTTCTGTCTAAAATGCTTGCAGTTTACAAAAAACAGAAGCATTTGCACAAGTTCTGTTGTTTGTCTCCATATAATAGCCCAATAGTTTAACCATCTCCCAGAGAACAGGAAACTTGTTCCTCTACCTCAGCCTGAGAAAGCTCAGTCTTCCAAGTGTGCTCGCTGTTAGGATCAGGTTTGTGTATCAAAGCAAATATTCTTTTGAAGAGTGTGGTAGTAGTGAGGAACAGACTAAGTACATTGTCACTTCTAGGCTAAACTTTTATTCTGTGGAGAAGGATGCAAAGAATTTGTGCAAGGAATTTTTTGTTCTATTTAGTCCTCATTTTCAGAGGAGTGGTACTTTAACAGTTAGTTTTGTTCTGCTGTTGGGGTGGAGTCAGTGTTCCTAGGTTTAATTCATAGCTCCTTTTGGCAGTCTGACTGTGTAACATGTTGCTCTTGTGATACCAGGTGATCTAGAAAGTGCTCCAATCTTAATGTCTGAGAGTGCATGTTCTTACGCATTTGATTGGTATACTGCCGCTGCGTGTGTCCTGTCGAAAACTGAAGGAGATAACTGTCAAGTCTCTGATCCTCAGGCAGGTATGTATTTATGTCCAACAAATTCAAAGGTAGTGAGGGAAAGAACTTGTAACAAGAATGAGTCTTTTTGATGAGCAAGAACAAAGCGAGTTCAGCCCAAGTCTAAGCTCCCACAACATTAGAGCACAGCAGTTTTAAGTATTTGTGGATGGAAGATCAGAACAGCACAAGCTTTGTATTCCGCTTGTGTGTGTGTAGGAAAAAAAGTGTAATGTGCATTTTTCTGCAGGAAACATCTCTGTATAAGAAAACATGCTTTAGGTCTGTCCAGATTGTTTCTGGAACAATAATTACATAGACTAAGACTTGGGGGAAAGTGAACTAGCTGTGTGACTGTTAGAATCAAAACCTGTGAGATGGCAAGAAAAATTAAACTGATTAAGTTAATTTCTTCCCTATTAGGCTTCTCTTTTGATTTATCACCTCTGGCCAAGGCAAATGATCACTATATAGTTAATACTACTGATTACTTATTTTACATAAACATCTGTGGCAGTCTGCCAGATGGCTTGTGTCAGACACAATCAGCAGCGTGCCAAGAAACACAAAGGTGAGTAACTAGTTCCATTGTCTGTAACAGAAGATCTCATGTTGCATGGCATGTTGTCTGTGTGTAACACTGCACAGTTTGCATGTAAAGTGATTACTGCATTGTCTGTGATAGATTCAGGTAATTTGCATGTTAAATATTATTTGGTAGTACAGTAAATGTGCTGCCAGCTGTTTCAAACAGAATGCTTAAGCTAGCTCTTGAGATTGAGTGTATCCATTGCTCCTTCTTATATTTCCCATAAAATCTATGAATTGTAGATTAACTGTTGCAGCTGTAGTAACCCAACCCACAATTTGGATTCACAGAATCACAAGATTGTTGTGGTTGGGAAAGACTTCTAAGATCAGAGTTCAACTGTCACACCCCACCACTCCCCACCCCCCATGTCTTGAAGGTCCCTCATGTACACAATTTTTTAATACCTCCAGGGATGATGACTTCACCACCTCCCTGGGCAGCCTCTTCCCAGCACCTTTCAGTCTAGGTCAGCTGGCTTCCAGGAGTGGCCTAAAGAAGAACTGCGGTGCTTGGGATGAGTAACAGCTGCCTTATGCAGAGGTGGAGCCCAGAGCTTGGATGTTGCACTGTATTTCCATTACTCCAAGTGCTGCACAGACCCAGTCCCAGTGTAATGCTACTCTAACAGCATCATTGCTGTTAGTTTCTACAGGCTATGTCTGAGATAATATCTGTACACTTCAGGTTCCAGGTCAGCCTGTTGCCAGAGATGTGGTACAGTGCAAACACTTGGTGGCTGTGCTTGAGTTGGCTCTGAGTTATTCTCCAGGAAAGGGAGTTCCCTGCAGACACTAAAAATGTTCTTCAGGGTAAGGTGGTAAAGCAACCTCTGATAGAGCCAGTGTTGAGTCAGAGTAAAGAAGTGCCCCAGAGCCAAAACTGGTCCCGAGTTAAAAGCATGTGAAGGCAGTTTTCTTCCCTGTGTGAGAAGACTTGCAGTTGTGCAGTGCTGGGTCTTCACTGTCTACAGGTATTTGCAAAGGAACCTGTTTGAGCCCAGGATTAGGGTGTCTACAGTTTGAATTCTACTCTGAAGAGTAGGAAATTGATATTTTTGTAACTCCTCTAGATAAGGGAGTGTTAAAGTTTTCTAGATATTTAAGCAAGGTACAACTTCCTTTGCTTTCCGAAGGACACCTGTGCATGTTTTAAGTTTCCTTTTGGCAGCCTTTTACTCATCCCAACTCACTTGTATCTAACCAATCTTAAGTTTTTGTCTTATTATGGTGTCTTCTATAAACTTACCTGTGTTCTTACTACTTGTAAGACTTTTCTTAAAGGGAGAATTAATTCTGTTCAGTCTCAAACTCCACTTTTTCTTTTCTAGTAAGGATCAGTTTTGGAGTCTTGGACTGCCCAGTTCCAAACTTTCATATTATGATGGTCTGATCCAGTTGACCTACAGAAATGGTACACCATACAATGATGAGAACAAAACACGGCGATCTACTCTTATAACTTTCCTGTGTGATCGTCAGGCTGGAATAGGTCAACCTGAATACCAGGTAAGAAGTTTTATTTGAAGAAGAGAAGGATCTGCATCCCAAAATCCCAACAATAATTGCTGCTAGGCCAGTGCAAGCAGAGATTCATGGATGGAAATACACAGTATCTACGAAGCAGACTAAGAGAAATAGTTGTTATTCTTGGTATATCTCCCTCTTGTTGCAGCCATTAAGCTTGTCTTGACCACTGAACAGTAAACTGTTCACCTGGATCCAGGTTCTCCTTCACTCTTCTGTAGTCTCTGAGTCATGTAATTACTAGTGCTTTTGAACATCTTTTATTTCTAGCTGAAAAAAACCCCAGATTGGTAGGACTGTGTGTCCTGTAATGCACCAGACAGCCATTATATTGCTCTAGTGGCTCTGATTTTATTTTTTTGAAAGAGTATTTTTGGTGACACATCAGATAAGATTACAACAAAACGGACCTACACAAATCAGTCTGAGAAGGTATATCCTAAAGTCAAGGAGAAACAACAAGCTTAATGTGTAAAGGAGTAGCTGTGAGTTGCCAAGTATTCTGTGTGGAAAGCCTTGCTGACCTAATCTGCTGTTTTTTAGATAGAAGATAAGTATACCTACAACTTCAGGTGGTACACTGAATATGCTTGTCCTGAAATGCCACTGGAATGTATTGTGACTGATCCCAACACCATGGACCAATATGACTTGTCAAGGTAGGAGTGTAACATATACAATGTATCTGTTCTAGTTTATTGTTCTGGCTGGTAGCTTAGCACTGGATGAACTTGGTTTCCTATGTAGACAGCACTAGAAGCTGAATCTGTTGTGACAATCTTAACTGCAAGTAACTTGACATAAAGACAGTATTTCCCACCAGTATATTTACTTGCCTCTTAAGATTGCAAGTTGACTTTTTTAGATGGTTTTGCTTAATAAAAACTGTTTCAACTGTAGTCTGCTTCCTAGGAGTATTCTTTCTAATTGTAACACTTAAAAATGTGGGGGAAGAGTTACTCTGAAATGCCTTGTGGTTGCTCTATTTCTTGAGCCTGACAGAGAAAGCTGGAGAGAACCTATGAGGAATGTGTGTTCTCAGTGTAGAACTTTGTCTTCCTGTTTAGCTTAGCAAAATCTGAGAAGAGAGGTGAGAACTGGTATGCTATGGATAATTCGAGTCCAGGTGAGCGCAAGAAATACTACATAAATGTCTGTAGACCGCTGATTGCTGTTCCGGGATGTGACCGGCGAGCATCCGTCTGTCAGATGGAATATCGGCGTGATCACGTGAGTAACCTTTCTGTTCCAGCAAGTTTTGCCAAGTGAGTGTGATCAAGAGGTATGCAAGATAGGCACACGGATTCTGGCTTCTCTGTGCAAACTACAGTGGTATTCTCTGTGTCACAGAATCAATCATTAAGGTTGGAAAAGACCTTCAAGATCCTTAATGTTGACATAATCATTGAAGAATGCGAGACCTTCTGTCTGTGTTTTCAAAGGCAAAAGCTTTAATTGTGTGCCAGTGTCATGTTTGACCTGTGTGATTCTTTGTCCTGTGTTGCAGAGGCAAACAAACTGTATCTCTTCTGTGTAAACTGCTGCAGTCTCAGAAACTGCTAGCATTGCTTTATGAACAAGCTGGTCACCTAGATTTTCTGGCTTGGTTTAGACTGAACTGTGGAAGAAATGTGTGTGAAGATTCTTTGTCACTCCCCTCCAAGCTCCCTTTTGCTTTGGGTAGTAGATTAGGCAGAAGTGGCCAAGCAAAAGAAAAGAGAAAGAGGTGTCAGTTACTATCTTCTACTTCTGTTTTTCCTGAAGTATAACAATTTATCATGGGACTGTTTGTGCAGAGAGGCTGGATATACACTTTGCCAAAGGACCTGGCTTCAGTGCTACTCAAGCCTGTAGTGAAAGGCAAACTAGAGGCTCAGCAACCTGTCATAATTCCTTCTGTAAAGTGACGAGAACACCTTCCCTCCATACTGTTGAAGAGCATGTCTGAGTGACTGAATCTGTACATCATCATAGCATTTGAGCTACATATTACAAATTCCCTGTGCTTGTGTTAGTCCTTATTGTCTTAGGCTACTTCATATGTGGAAGCACATTAGGTCTTCATTACTAAAGACACTGGAGAAAAGTGAGCACATTGAGTCAACAACATAAATGCAGAACTGTTAAAAATAAAAAAGGGGAGGGGGTGCAAAAAAAAGGGGGCAAAAAAAGTCTTTAGTGGGCAGAGCTGCTTTGGAGGTGTATTCTACTGTATTTTGCTGTTGTTAACTTTGAATGGTTTCTTAAAAATAGAATACAGCAGTTATATTCCTGAAGGGAAGATTAATTTGAACCTTGGTAGTAGCAGCTGCTGTTGTTTTAATGCTCAGTTTCTGCTAGTGCTTAGGCTTTGCTAAGCGTGGTAGATCCTTAAGATAAATTCTAAGAATGCCTGGAGGCTTCTACGTACTGCTTAAAAGAGCTATACAAATTAAGTTCTACTTACTGCACATGGGCCATAGGCCTCCCTAAATTCTTGAGAAGTTTAGGTGGTAAAATGAAGGTGGCTGTGGTGAGGCACTTGTGGGCGCTTAATTATACTAAAAATAGAAACAATGAAAAACCAAACCACACCTGCTTGTAGAGCTTGTCTGTTAAATATGTGAAACTCTGTACAGAATGGGGGAGAAATGTAGGGGGACCTTTGTTATGTTCAAAGCTCTAGAGATAACCTTCTGTAGACAAGATTATTGTGGTAGGTATTTTCTTTTTTACATATCCATAACTCCTCACTTAGTTTAGAATTGCTGACATGCTTTTCTTTATTTCTAGGTTTCTTACTCTGAAGTCACGTCTATTAGCAATCTTGGTGTTGCCAGCAAAGAGCTAGTAGTCCAAAGACCTGGACATATTTTTCTAACCTATGCAGATGGCTCTGTCTGCTTTGATGCCAATGGAAATAAAACTACTTATACCACCACCATCCATTTCATCTGTTCTAAGGGCACTCTTGTAAGGACAAATTCTCTTTCAGTTGTTGCTTCATAGGAGGATTTCCATCATATAACATTAAGCTACATGAAGGTGTATTGTGTATAGCAGATTCATGAAAAGGGAGACTTCTTGAGGACTTCAAACAGAGATGTAGAAACAAAGCTGATTTAGATGCTAGAGAAGTGTCTCTCAAACTGAGTATTTTATCATAAGCAAGAACTAGTTAAAAACTAACAGCCTCAGTGGATAGTGATTTTTCACAGTAGTGTAATTAGCATGAAAAAATACTCAGATTTAAGACTGAGGAGTTACGCATTCAAACACTGCAGATCACCTTAAGAGCAAGAATATTGTAAAGTTTATCTTCAGGCTTAGGTTCTGCATCCTCTGTAGTTTGTTGATTCTAGAGAATTCTTTAAATCTATAAAGCTTTTGCTGCTAGAACTCTACATACTGAAGTTTAGACTGAGGATGCTATTAGGCTGAAGCCTGTCTAGACTTGTTCTTGCTGGTTTGTGAATCTGCAGGTCTTACTCCTCTCACTCACATGATCTTCAGCCCAAGAGGTATGGTGAAAATCTGTGACTTGTAGCAGTTAGGAACTGCTTTGCTTTTGCCTGAAAACACTGAAATGAAGTGTACGTAATTAATATTCCTGTTACCTTCTTACCTCTAGTTAGTTTTGTATTGCTTGATTTTTTTGAAACTTTTTTTTTATCACAGTGGACTAGGGACTAACAGATTTAGCATAACTCAAAACTCTTCAGTGCTTAAACTGAGGCAAGGTCTGGTTTCTGCATGTCTAGGTTCAGTATTGAATTTAATGTCAATATTCAGTAGCTACGTGTTTAGCTAGACACGTTTTTCAGCAGTAACCTTCAAAATAAATAGGGGAGAGAGAATTAGGGTGGGAATTTGTAGTGAAGTCTTTTAGAAGAACCTAACAGTTTCTCATAAAACAGTCTCAAATATGAGATGATGTTGGTTGTTAGACTTACTCTGATCTTCTCTCTGTAATCTGTTTCCAGAGTAGCAGCCCACGGTTTATAGCTATTCAGGAATGTGTGGTCACATTCTTATGGGAAACTGAGGCTGCTTGTCCAATCAAGGAAACAAAAGACGATTCTCAGGTGAGAAAGGGGGTCATAATTGTATTCATAGTCTCAATTGACTTATTTTTCTTATTGATCCTGATTGCTGTGTCAAAATGATTCTTGGAGAAAACTACAGAAAAGTCTGAAGTTGATTGCAGTGGAATCTTGTGATATCCTGTTGCTTTCTTCTTGAAGTGATCCTGAAATGTGTAACTTCTGACCAAAGTACTCAGGTGCTCTCTCTCAAGAAAAACTTGCTTGCTGTGGCAATGAATGTTTCATTCCCTGACAAGCTTGCTAGTAAAACTGAGTTGATATGTTATTACGTGTATTGTCCTTGTGTGTGTACAATCATCAAATGAGGCTTTTTTTTCACATAGAGCTGCTCAGGTGCTTCTACTTTGCAAGTCTCAACATAAACACATCAGTGTGAAACAACCCTCAGTTGAAATTTCCTTGCTCTTAACTAATCTGGTAGATGCCATCTGTAAAATACACTTTGTGTTGGTATGTGGCTGATGCCAATGGCCAACTGTGCAAAAGAATTGAATGAAGTGTTGCTACTGCCAGAGCTGTATTCTGGTTGTCCAAATTAAGTTCCTGATTGGTATGCAGGCTAGGAATATGTACCAGTCACTACTTTAGCTCTTTAAACAAGTTAGAGTAAAACTTAAACAGAAGAAATGCAGCAGAAAAATAACACTCTTTTTTTTTTTTTTTCCCCCAGTCTTGCTCTGTCCGAGATCCAAACACTGGGTTCCTTTTCAATCTGCAGCCATTAGCTTCTGAAAAAGGATATATGGCTACTGGGATTGGGAAGACGTACTTGGTAAGGATACTGACTGTACAATCTGTTGCTTCTGGATGCTGTTGTTGCATTTTTCCATTCTTGCTTAGTGAGCAAGTGAAGCTTTGATTCAATCCTTTTATGAAATTTGAATTGGCAGGAAAGTACTGTGCTTGAGGGGAGGAATGGAACTTTCCTTGATTTATCTCAGATGGTTTTAAGAGCATTGAACTTCTGGTTCTTAACAAACTTCTGAGGCTATGCATGATTTTGCAGTTACAGACTCTGTTGCATAGTAGCAGTTTACCTAGTGGTGCTGAAGAAATGGGCAATGGAAGCTTAGGAAGGGATTTAATCTGCCTATTGGTGTTATTAATGCAATCTGCATGTACTAATAATTCTGAGGCTGACAACAGATACTATCATAGTGGTTTTTTAGTCTAACAATACTCTTACTAGACCATATCCTGTACTTGTAGCGGGGAGGATTTTGAACCTCATAAACTGAAGATTGAGGATGTTGTTCCTGTATTATAGTTGGTTGTCTTGCAATCTAGAAATGACAGACACTTCATGCTGTTTGAAATAGTTCTTGACAAGTGAGTTTTACTGATATAGAAATGACAGTGTGGACATAGTTTTTCTGATGCAGTTAATACTGTGTACACCCATATGTTTTCAAAACTTCTAGCTAAACGTATGTGGACCTATGCCAGATTGTGGTGAAATCAATGGCAAAACAGCTGCTGGATGTGAGGCAGAAAACCTGACATCGGTGAGGCTGGTGGAACTGGACAAAACCCTGTATCTGTCTGGTGAAGGGTTTCTAACTCTCACCTACAGAGGAGCTCTACGTATGCAATCAGGTGAGTTCAGGAAGTACTGGGTGGAGATAGATGCTGATGTTGCACATACTTTCTGTGAATGATGTTAATTCCTTCCTTTGTTCATGTACTAAAACCTGCTGAGCTTGGCATTAGTCCCTTAAGCTACTTCATATGAAAATTTTAGGAAGAAATTAGCGTAATGCAGAGTGGTAATGGCTCAGTTTTCAGTAATATTATGTGCATTGCAAAACTCCTGGGAAAAGAGCAAATACAGTACAAGATTTTTTTTCATTACTGAGATGAAAAATATTGCTCCTCACATGCACAAATGGATAGTCAAATTGGGAAACCCAGCAAAATGAGCTCTGGCTCTTCTTGTAAGGGAAGTCCTTGCTTTAAGCTTCAGTTTCATGAATAATGCTCTCTAAAGTTGTTTTGTATCTGAAAGGCCATTTTCTAGTTAGCTTATGCTCACGTAGATAGTATTTCTTGAATAGGTGCTCTAGTACTTCATGTACCCCCACTTCATGAATTTAAGTCTGTTTGGAACATAAGACTAATGAAAAATGTTTATCTGGCTTTTGGATTTTACATGCTCTCCAACTGAACCTGAGACAGTTGTGGCTGCTAGACAACATAGCCAAAGTCTGTAAAGAAGTCTTGTGTATTTACAGTTAAAAAAACCCAAACAAACAATAAGTTAGTGTTTTCCTTCAAGCAATTGATAATGGGAAACTATTAGAAAATGTTTAGGGAACACTTGAATATTCAAGTTCAAGCTGAGTGAACCAGCAGCAAATAAATGTTTGTTTTACAGGAACATCAGACACATTCACTGTGACTTTCATTTGTAATGATTCGTATCCTGGAGAGCTTAAGTTTGTTCGTGAAGAGATAAACAGTGCGCTGAACATCTATGATACTTTTTTTGAGTTTCACACAGCTCTGGCCTGTGCTCCTGCTCCTGTAGACTGCCAGGTGACAGGTAAGTACCTGAATTCTGGTGTGCTCTGTCCAACAAATGTTGGAAGGATTTACTGAACAGCAGATTTCTGTAGGAGGAGAGCTTTAAGAATACCTTTTGTGGAGATATTTCTAAGACTTGAAGACTTCATAGAAGTTGCGGAGAGGTTGTGGAGTTAAGTTGTTTTGAAGCAGGTTTACCTTATGAAGACAGGTAAGAAGCTAATGTGGAATGTAGTGGTTATACACAAGAGAGCTGATAGTTACTTTGAAAACCTTTAATTCTTATGATGGCTGGATCCTGCTTCAGCCCAATTATCAAGCAAATGGGTTAATTTAGTGTTGGCCCCTGGAAACGTGCCAATTACGGAGTAGTCAATTGTGAGAAGTAACTGTCAAGGGAAGTCTGTTCTACATTTGGTGTAGTGACATTATTTTTGGCAACAGGACCTTCTCTCAATGGCTGTCTAATGTGATTCCAAAAATTACTTTGAATTATGTGTATTTGTCAGTGAAATGTGTATAATTTCAAACCCAGTATTGCTGCAAGTGTCTAACAGGTCATCTTTCAGCTCACTGTGTGTACCACATCTCTTTCAGATGCTGCTGGCAATGAGTATGACTTAAGTGACTTGAGCAAAGATGGTGAACCATGGGTTGCTATAGACACTTCAGCAGAAGGAAAGAAGCGAACCTTTTTCTTGAATGTCTGCAAGCCTTTGCCCTATGTGCCTGGTTGCCCTGGTAAGCCAAGTGGCAAGCATTTCTTAACTTTTGACTTCTTACGCAAGACCTTATAAGCAGAATGGCATCCCTGGATATTTTAGTAGGATTTCTTGAATCCTTGCCTGTTCAATCACTGAACTTGCATAGACCTGGGTGAGGTATGTTAAGGGTGTAATAAACAGGCTTTCACAAACTGAGGGCAATCATAATGTTCATCAGGACTCTTGCATTGAGATGTGTGGGAGTGCATTTGGGAAAAATGCACTGAGGCCATATTTGCCAGTATCTTGTTTGTTTTTGGAAAGAAGAAGTTGGATTTAGATGTTGTTAAGGCCTCCTAACTGGGTGAGACCGGGATGAGAAGCTTGTACTACGTCTTGTTGCAGTTCTAGCCGGTTGATGTATTTATTCTGTCACTGTAGTCTTCGAGCAGACAAGTTAGTGCAGTTTAAATTATTTCAGTGAATGTAGGAACAGTAACTTAGTATATTCCTTAGAGGCTTTAGGCACACAGTGTCTCTAACTGTATTTATTAAAACACTTCTGTTATGTTCAGCTTCAGGAGTTTGAGACTTTTAATGCTCAAAGCTCTCTTAAAGCTACGGTTTTACAATAAAGCTTTGAACTAAAAATGCAGGCATTTTCCTTTTCCTGTAGGTGGTGCCATAGGATCTTGTGTGAAATACTCTGATAAAAGCAAGAACCTTGGAGTCATTCAGATAAATCCACAGGCTGCTACTGATGGGTCCTTAAGCATTATCTACTTGAATGGTGACGCGTGCAGAGATAAGCAGCGTTATTCTACACGTATAATCTTCCAGTGTGATCAAACAATGGTAATTTTCTGTGCCAGTTGCTATTAATGAGTGTTTTAAAGCTTGAGCTTGCTGTAATAAGACAGACAGTGTTTGTTCCTCTTGGAATGGAGAGGCTGCTTCTAAAAAGTATTTAGTGCACACACTTTTCCCTTCTCTCTCTTTACAGCTGCTTGTCTGAGCTTTTTCTATGTTCACTGAACACAACAGTGAACTCAATCATGGAATCCTGTGAGCCACCAAAAGCTGCTTGCTGGAAATTAGTACTGCAATATGATAAGAGATCTTAGACTGTGCAACTGCAATCAAAAGGGATTATGCATATACTTTGAGACTTGCAATTGTTAGTAAGCCCCCTTTGTAATACTCTTGTCTGTAGGGATCACCAGTGTTTGAGCAAGAAGATGACTGCGAATTTGTATTTGTTTGGAGAACTTTAGCAGCCTGTCCTGTTCACAAAGCAGAAGGTAAGTGTAATTATTTCAGCTTTAAATTTCAAACAAAATCAGTACAAGCTTTGTTTGTTTCTTGTCATATGAATCTGTAAAAGGTTCTGGCTTGTGGAGGGATATCTCTTTTGAGCTTTAAGCCAACTAAGAGTCACATCTAACATTAAAAGTACAATTTAGGATGACAGCAAATATACTTACCTATCTAGGGAAATAAGATAAAGTATGAATACTGTCTCGTAAATCTTAGAAAAGCATCAGGCTTCATGAGAATACAATCAGTCCTGTGCCTGGCAGGTAATTCCCTGTCTCCCACTGAACACTGGAAGCTATACTGTAAACTTGGCCCTTGTTAAATTGTGGGGGAAGACCAGTGGGGAAAGTATTGCAATTTACAGTTGACTTGGGACATACAGGAACCACAGAGTCATAGCTTCTAGTGCCGATACTTGGTTGGCTTTTAGTTGGAAAGTTGAGTGTGCAGGTATCTTCTTTACCCTTACAGGCTTTGTTTTACAACTTGTAGATAATATCTTATCAAACATCCAGACTTCCTGTAAAGGATATATTGCAACAGTCTTAGACATGATTGAAACTGCCAGTGCTCTCCTGTGGCTTAAGAGGAATGTTTACAAGCCACTGCTTTGTAGCACCCAATTATTGTGCAGGACACTAGTGACAAGAGTTGTGGTTTTGAAGGGAGGGGAGCCAGTGTGATGTCTTTAACTTGGTTCCAGCTTGTGTGATTGGGGCATAATAATCATATGCTGGAATCTGATATTTTTGTTAAAATCTTCAAAATATTGAGCAAAGGGTAATTTTAAAATGGATGACTCGATGGGCAGTAAAGTTACTGGTGTAAATCAGCTGATTAACTCATGGAACTAGAATTTCCCTGAACCTTTTCTGTAAACATTTCGGTAGACTTGTAAGCTGTAGGAAACACTTCCTGTGATCAGTTATTTCCTAACTTGCCAAATTCCTTAGCTGATAAAAGAAGATACAGGACTGACATCTAGGACAGCCTTGTGGCCTTGCCATTCTTTCCTGATAATTAAGCAAGTGCTGGAATCAATGTCTCTGGTTCTGTACTTAACCTTCAGCATGGCTGAAGGAAGAACGTGTGAGGGCACTCAGAGGTAGTTTTTGAACTACAATGTGGCTTTTGCCTCTTGTTTTAGTGTCAGTTGTAAAAGAAGTGTTCCATTTTCTAGCGTAGTCTCTAGCTATTGATGACTTCCAGAAATGAGCTGCTTAGCTGAACTAAAATGATTCTTCAGTATCACTGCCCTGAAGTGCCAGCTACTCATTTTTGTAGTCTTATTTGTGGTACTAAGCCCTAATTGTCCTAAGTGTATTTGGTGCGAGTCATAGATACTAAATTGTATTTTAAATTCTTAACTTTTCTTCACAGGAAATGGTTGTCAGGTGAAAGATCCAAGGTATGGTCATGTTTATAACCTGAAGCCACTTTCCAATAAAGACATAAAAGTGAGTACAGATGAGTATGACTACTACTTCAGAGTTTGTGGAGTAATAACAGAATCTTGCAAATCAGAGGCTCATAATGTGTCATCGTGTCAAGTAAAGAAGATGGACAATACTTTCAAAAAAGTATCAGGTATAGCACTTGATTGAAAGGAACTCAGAGAATGGGAGGATTTACCAGGATGTAATGGAAGCTACTGTGTGATACAAGAGGGGTTCTTGTTAATCCTGTACATCTTATGAAATGAAGTGCCCTACTGTTTCATGTGCAAATGAAATGCTATGTGTATATGTTTACACAGAATTAAGAATTAGCTCAACCCTACTATACTGGAGTAGTACTCATTCAATAATTAGGTCTCAAGTTTTAGAGGAAGGTTGAGGTCTGTCAGTACTTTCTTTTGCATGTTACTGTCATCTGTGGAACCTTATTGCCAGAGGCATAGCTGCAGTTATCTATTTACTGGATCAGCTGTTTATTTTTCTCAACTCTTTGCTTCTAGGCTTGTTTACAGAAAAGCTGACTTTCAAAAATGGTTTAATAATGATTAATTACACCAGTGGAGAAAAGTGTCATAAAATATACGAACGATCAACCGCCATATTATTCTATTGTGACAAGACTACATCTGAGGTTAGTTTCAAAGCATATGCTTCCAGTACATACTGTCTTCTAGAGCTGCCCTCTTAATGTGTGGAAGGATAAGCTGAAGAGCAATAAACTAGGTTCCTTCAAGGATTGCCTTGTCATTTACAGATTAGGCAAGAGACTGAATGGTCCTGTGAGGTAATAAAGAGTGAGAAATCTTTTGAATTTCCTATTTATGAAAGGTACCTTTGTTATGCACTGCAAAAGTCAGGGCATGTTGTTCCTTAAGGGATGTCTGCAATTAGCAAAGCCTTGGAGATGTTGGAAAGGCATGTTCTCCCACAAATAACAGCAGTTTCTTTGTAAGAGTTACAAGGTAGGAGGATGAAACTGCAGGAAAGCAGGTACTATGCGGCCAAACTGAAATAAAGTAGTTGCTTGCCTTTTAGTATCTCTGTGCTTCTGCTTTTCTTCCTGTTCTTAAAGGTGCCTGCAGTTGCTTTTGCTCTTCCCCTTGTTTCATGGAGAAGGCAGAAGCACCTAATGGCTGCTGTTTTATCAGAAGTGTGCATGTGGATAAACTCTGGTTTGAGAAGAGCCATTCTTTCAGCTTGTCAGAGGCATAGTGTGGCACTGGATTTTTGTGAAGGAAGACTTCAGACATTTTGGTAGCTTAACTGTGTCTAAATGAGAAACTAAATTCCTTCTGTATTTTGTTCTTTCAGCCTGTGTTTTTGAAGGAAACTCCAGATTGTACATATATGTTTGAATGGCATACTCAGTATGCTTGCCCACCTGTTAAATCTACTGAGTGCTCCTACAAGTAAGTTGTTCCCACAAACTTAAAAGTGGAGCTGTATGATAACAGAAACAAATACAGCCTTATTGCAACTCAGTGCAATGCTGCCACTTTAGTATTGTGTTTTGTCTTAGTCACTAACCAGCTAATGTAGCATTCAATGCTAATGTAATGGTTTTTTAAGTAACTTTTGCAGTTTGTACTTCCTAAAACTAATATCACTGAAGAAAAATAATTTGAGCTTCCTCTGGGGAATAAGCTTAGTATCAGAGTGGACTGTTAGGTATGCAGTTATAGCTAGTTGACCTCTGAGTATGCTATGCTGTTGCAAGTGTCTAGTTATTATTTAACTATAGCTGATTTAAACAAGAGTACAACTGCTGTCTGTTTAACTTCCACCAAACAAAGCTCCCTGAAAAATGTAATCTGTTTGTCACAGCTGCATATTAAGCTCATTAAGATTTGATAAGTGGGGTCAGATGTGGCTGATAATCGGCCTAGAGTTTTAACATCTGACATCATGATAGATTTCTATCCTCAGATAAAACAATCCACTGTAGAAGTGCATTTGTGCTTGCCATGCACTGAATTTGAGGTTTATAGGGAGAAATGAGTCTGGTGGAGATTTATTTTTCAGCATGATACTCTGTTTATAGAGTCATAAGGTTAAAAGTTATTGTAGGAACTTAAGGATTGGAACTTATAATTACTTGATATTTTAAAAATTTGAATCCTTTCTTTCATACAGGGATAATGAAGGAAACTTCTATGACTTTTCATCTCTGACACGTCATAGAGAGAACTGGGAGGCAATTGCTCTATCTGCTTCTGCACAGAAGTACTACATTAATGTCTGCAAGCCCTTAGTACTATATGGTGCTACAAGTAAGAGCAAATAAAAGTATATTTTGCTGTAGCGAGGCGAGGCAAGTAGTAGCACAGTCCTGCTGGTTCTTCTGATGGAAAAAATCACAAAGCAAAGCATGTGGAGACAGTGGTGTAGTTTCAGTACCAGAGGGGGTGATTCTCATCTGTTTGGCAGATGAGATTCACTATCAGCTCTCATCCTTCTCTTTGTAACAGCATGTGACAAAATATTATTTTAATCTTTAAGAAATAGCAGCCTTTGGATAAAGATGGAAGAGCTGGAGTACTCAAGTGAAGAATTTTCTCTAATGTCTTCTGACTGTCTCACATTTTATGCAGTGGAAGACCAGGTAATGGGCTCTAGCCTTTCACTCTGTAGTAGTCTACTTCCCCAGTAGTAGCTGCCACTACATTCTCCATGGCCTTGAGTGAAGTGAGGTGGTTGCTGCTACTTGTGATTTTTGGGTAAAAAAACATCCCAATGAGTAAGGTTTGGACAGTGGCTTGGAGATAGATGAACCATGACATACTTGAAAGTAGAGTTGTGGAGTTTTATTCCAATCAAGTAAGCCTGAATAACATTTGGAGTAATAATGCACTTTGTGTTCATCTCTACAGGTTCTTGTCCTTCTGATGCTTCTGCTTCCCTCGTGGAGGGTACAAAATGTACAAGTCTTGGGGAAGTGGCTGATGGTCCCCGGTGGGAAAATAATATTTTTATTCTGAAATATATTAATGGGGATCAGTGTCCAGATAAAATTCGCAAGAAATCAACAATATTGCGCCTCAAATGTGATGAAAGCAAAATTGTAAGTGGGCTCCTGGCTGGGCTTTGTTTTCAAGAGTTGTTTATACCACTGTGTGTGTATGAAGAATGGAGGGCAGTTCTTATCCCTGATTGTCTGTTGTTAGAAGGGAAACAGTCTTCTAAGCAGACTGTCTTAGAAGTATTTGAGCTTTAGATGTGGATCAGTTTTTAAGAGAATTTCTTGTGTGATTTGTTGGCATAGATTTTATTATCTGTAATAGCTTCAAATTGTCTGTCTTGATGGTGAATGTTGGGAAGTATTGGTAAATAATGCTATTATCAAGTATTGTCAAATATAATGATATTGTAGTTCTTAACTCTTGTACATCCTTATGCCTTGCCATTAAGTACTATGCTGTTTGGTGGGATGTCCTACAGTCACCTTTTGGATTTTCTGTTGCCCAACTAGGCTACTTTTAGCTCTCCTCTTGTCAATATTATTGCTCATGGTAATAATATTGTACTGTTGTGTATTTGAAATGGTCACAGTTGAATACTTTGTTCTTGAGTTAATTCATTGAACCACAATGGTCTGGTAAGTCCTAGGATTGGCATCTGAATTGAGCTCAGCTGCTGGCTTTAGGGTGAATCCTGTGGCACAAAACTTACAGTATCACTCTAGAAATGTCGCTCTCTACTGTTTGATGTTTAGGAGTCCAAGCCAGAACTGATAACAGCCATTGAAGATTGTGAATATACCTTCTTATGGTTCACTGCTGCTGCCTGTCCTCTTAAAAGCAGTGTACAAAATGACTGCCGGGTAACCAATCCTGCAACAGGTAAGGAGGCCTCAGGATTTTTTTGTGTGTGGAAGTACTGCATTTGTATTCTTGAGGGGCTTCAATAGAAAAGGGCAGTGTGATGCATCCTTTGGACTAACAACCTTGCAGGTGGGTAGAAATATCTTAAAAGGTACTGCCATGTCCCTTGGAAAATAGTCTATAGTTCTGAAACTAGTTTTATCTAGTTTTACCAATCATTAAATTGGTAACTGTTTGCCTTTCAAAGCTAGAGGACAACTAGAGACTGGCTAACTTCCCTAGTAAGTTACTGAAAGCTTTTAATACAAAGAAATGTTTTGATTTTGAATGTGAAAAAAAAAAAAAGAATTATTTCCTGCTTACAGGCCACCTCTTTGATTTGACATCACTAAAGCGAGAATCTGGCTACACCATCAGTGGTTCACACAACAGAAACATTGAACTGAATGTTTGTGCTGGAGCTAAAAGCTCATGTGGTAGTGGAGCAGGTAAGCATCTTATCCTCACTGACTATAGAGTGCCCAATGGGAATATGTTCAAATCTATAGTAAAATGTGAGGAGCAGGTTTTACTGCAAATGTGGAAGAAGTGAACAGAGCAGCTGTGTAGCTGAATTAGCTTGGAAATGATCCTGAAATGGTTTCAGGAGATCAAGTGATCTATTCCTGTCTAACTCCATTCCTAAACTTAAATGGGCTCACTTCCATTCCAATGCCTTTAGTTTCAAATGGGTGAGTATTCTTTTCGACATAAGGACAGGAGTGTAAACACTTGTACTGCACTTCTTGGCTGTTGTGAAAAATAAGTTACAATCTTCCATGTGGACTGATCTGAGCACAAAAAATGTTCTGTGGTGATGTATTGCTGTGATGCCTCTGCACCAAGCCTTGTTGTGCACACTTCAAACTCTTGCCAGCTCTTTCTAGCTTTCTGTTCTATTTTAGATGCTACTGAAACATCAGAAGAAGGTAACTCTGAGTATGAGGTAGTATTTGAACATCTTAAGTGCTGAAATAGGATCACTTGTGAACTAATTTTTTTTGTTGTTGTTAGAAGAAAATACTAGACTTATGTTTTTTAAGAGGCATCTTAAAATTGTATATAATCTGACTGACATTTTGTGTTAGTCTCTCGGTTCTCAAAGAAGTGGTAACCAAACACTTTATGATTGCTTAAATGTGTACTGATACAGTATTTTCTGCTGGTTAATTAAGTATTAAGGACAGTATTTGGTCTTCATGTCAGTGCAGTTCAGCTCAGTTTAATGGCAACTCCAGATGGTGTGAAAAAATCCATCTTTCTTAGGAGAATTAAAGTGAGACTAAAATCTTAAGTTTTCTGCTGTTCATGTGGCAAAGTGCAGTTTTGAAAGGTAGTTACATCAGACTTGATCTGTTTAGTTAATTTTTATTTTTTACTTTAGCTGTCTGCATCACTGGTGGTTCAAAGCCAATTAATGCTGGAAAACCGAGTAAAACTTTAACTTATGAAGATCAAGTGTTAAAGCTTGTCTACGAAGATGGAGATCCTTGCCCTGCAGACCCTGAACTAAAGCATAAAAGCTATTTTAGCTTTGTATGCAAGTCTGATGTTGGAGATGATAGCTGGCCTGTTTTTCTGTCTTTTGATGAGCAGACATGCACTAGTTACTTCTCTTGGCATACTTCCTTGGCTTGTGAGGAAGAGGTAAGAATTGCTTCTACAGAAGATGCTTGTGGGACTTAAGTTTATGGGAGGGGTAGGCGTAATAGCAGTGTGTGTTTTAAATTCCCTAAGGGAAAAGTCTCTTAAAATGGTTTGGTTTGGAAGTGACCTTAAAGATCATCTGGTTCCATCCCCCCTGCCACAGGCAGGGACACCCTCCACTAGACAGGGTTGCTCCAAGTCCTGTCCAGCCTGGCCTTGCACACTTCCAGGGAGGGGACAGGCACAACTTCCCTGGGCAACCTGCTCCAGTATCTCACCACCCTCACGGTAAAGAATTACTTCATAGTATCCAATCTAAATCTTCCCGCTTTCATCTTAAATCCATTCCCCCTTGTCTTATCACTGCATACTGTTGTAAAAAGTCCTATGAAGGAGAGGATGTTTGTCAATAAATCAAAGCAAGTAATAAAAGAGCAATAAAGCATACTTTTTTGTAGGTGACTTGCTCAGTATTGAATGGCAGCTCTGTTATTGACCTGTCTCCTCTGATCCATCGCACTGGGTATTACGAGGCATTTGTGGATGAAGATGTAACAGATGTTTCTCCAGACTTCTACATCAACATTTGTGAGCCTCTCAATCCTATCAAAGATGTCAATTGCCCACCTGGAGCAGCTGTTTGCATGGTTCCTGTTAATGAATCACCAGTAGTAAGTATTATGCCTGGAATCATTGAAATGTGTGTTTTCCTGCTATTTTAAAACTGTACCCCCAGCTAAAGACCTGATTTGAACCATAGGCTTGACAATGGGTTAAAGAAATTGAATACAAAATTAAAATCTACCCCACAAAAATTAATTGCTTTTTCCTACAAATATCTGGAAAACCAGTGAATATATATATATATGGTTTTTTTGCATGTCAGCAGATTTCCATATAGTGACAAAAAATTACTATGGAGAAGTGCTGTGTGTTAGGAGATTAGGAAGCAGGATACCTTTTAGTCTGCCATTCTGTGGCATGGAAATGGTGTGCTTGATCCCATGATAGCCTGTTGCAATATGAAGCAGGATATATCATAGCATAATCTAAAATGCATTTTAGATGCACATAAAAAGTTGAGATTGTTTTCCTTGGACTTCCACACTGATCTAGGGACCTTACTGCATTGTTAATACTGTGTTATTTCTGAATTACATGGTGGTAATTTGTCACAATGATTTAAGGAGGAATCTACCTGTAAGATACAGAGCCTCCCTGGGTTTTGTCAAGCTCAATCAAACTGTTGTGAGTTTCTCAGCTTGTGTTCTGTTAGGATTGAATTAAAACAACTATTCTGAGTACAAAATGCAGTTTTCAAAAGTGCGATAGTTGTGTTCCCATGTAAACCAAACAGATGATTCTGAATTGATCTGAATCTTTGGGCTGATGTGAAATCTAGGTGTGTCCTATATGTCTTATAATACATATTTTTGCTTGTGTAGGATATTGGTCGTGTTACTGAACCTCCCAAGTTAAATGAAGCAGTAAATGAAGTTTACATCACTTACAACAGCACTACTCCCTGTCAGATAAACAGCAAATTGAACTATACTTCTCTTATTGTATTTCACTGCAGCCAAGGAACTAGTCTGGTAAGACATCTATTAAACTTGTGTTGATACTGGGGTGCAATGGAAAGTGGGTAGTAACTAGTGTAGCTTTGTAGCTTGTGCTTAAAAGTAAACCAAGGACTTGTTTCTAGCATGTAAGGATGGACTTATTTCAACAATAAATATTCTTAGTATTTGTATTCTTAACAACTTAGTATTTGTACTCTTAACCAGGCAGAATTTCACAGTACATGAACTTTAGGCTTGAGACTGGCAGGTTCTGATGGTTTCAAGGATCAGATTCCACTGAAGTCAAGTAGCAAAACTTGCTACTGCCATTAAAATTAATGCTGTATTGCACATTGTCTAGGTCCAAGTCTTGTACCTCAGGCTAGCACAGAGAACCAGTGTAACTGTTTGTAAAGCTCTTGCTGTGAAATGTTTCCTCTGTGTTGTAACACTTGCCATAGTCATACACAGTTTTAAAAATGTGCGCGTACGTACTTTTTAATTTTGTCAACACCTGAACACTAAGCTGAAGTTGTGTGATCGTGTGAATCTAATGCTACTGGATTTTTTTGAATGCTTTAACAAACTGTAGAGAAACACTGAAGTACGTTGTTTGACAAACCAGAGCTTTTTTAAGGTACTTAGTGGAGCTGTTTTCTGTCAACATGGGGCATGGAGCTGAAACTCCAGGCAGCTCTGAATATTACACAAGCCATACTCGTATTTTTATTTAAAATATGACAAAGGAAACAGTATGCTTCCTGAACCTTAATTCAGTGAACTTTCTTAGTGTTCTCTACCATGAAGAAACACAGCTCTCACACTTCTGTTACTGCTTGCAACTAAGCTGAGCATCAGTGTTTTTACTCTAATAAGAAAGGTTGTGTACTTCAATTACCGCTTTGATTGTTTTCTGGAGTTATGTAGAATATACTTCTAGCTTATTTAGTACTGGTCATAAGACATGGTGTTTGTCCTGCAATTCTTATAGTCTAGCCTTGGTAGTAACTGAGAATAACAGTTGTAGGGGAGGGAAGAATGCAGAAAGAACAACCGACTCTCCAAAAATAAAACCTGACGTATCTTAACCTGTGTTCTTTGGCAACAGGGCAAGCCAAAGATGATACAGAAACTTGACTGCAGTTTTGTTTTTGAATGGGAAACTCCACTTGTGTGTCCTGATAAAGTAAAAACTTTAGGCTGCTCTGTGACTGATGAACAGCTACACTATACTTTCAACTTGACCAGCCTTTCTGGAAGATCGTTTGAGGTAATGCCTTCTGGTAATGTGGGTTTTTTTATTATTAATTTTTTCTCCTCTCTTAAATTGCCCAGTGCTATCAACATTTAAAAACTGAACCAGGGGTTTCTTGTAAGCATCATGGGCTGTGAGAGGAGACTGAAGCATGTGCTGCAGCTGTGGTCAGTGTTGCTATTTATTTGACCTCTGGCAGAGGGAATAATATATGAGGGAATAATATTAGATTTTTTATGTTTTTGAGAGGGAAATTAATGGATATACATATGGAGAAAGTAAGGAGAAATCTTCACATGTGACAAAATCCTGAATGTGAAACCAAATCTGCTGAACAGACTGCATTCTTGGTCGTGTGGATGTACTTTATTCAACAGTTTTGCCATATAAGGAAGGCCAGACTTGCAAAATTAGTTATTTTATTTTCCTCCCGCATTATGCAAGTACCGTGTAAAATTTGGTTTATAAAGCACTGAGATGGTTCTTTGTAAGTATTTGTAGGCACTGAGGTAGCCTTGTTTGTGATGCTTCCGGGTGTCCACACAGGTGTTTTCTGGATCCAAGAGTTACCATGTTGGTGTATGCAGTAGGGCAGCAGACTTGCCCCAGGGAACATGCAAAGATGGGGCAGTGTGTCTGACATCTGAAAGTGGTGCATCATCTTTTGGAAATGTGAAGGAAATGAAAATGGACTATAACCACCAGGATGAAACAGTCATCTTGCAGTACACGGGAGGTGACCGTTGCCCTACAGGTGAGATTAATGCAGACCCAATCTTTATGTAAAAACTTGTCAGCTTTTTTAACCTTTAAAACATCATGTTTTGTTGTAATAGGAAGGAAGCAACACTCATTTTGCATATGTTAATAAAAGCATAGTTTTTTTAAACTGTGTGACATACTAATCTGCAACATCAACATGTATCTCCTTGTAAAGAGAGTGCAGCTTTTCTGTAGGGGTGATTGTAGCAAAGCATATACTTACTACATCCTAGTTTGCTAACTGTGTTTAGACTCAATATTTCAGTATTTCTGTTGTCTGTCTATGACTTTTCTTCAGTATTGAAGTGGATATGGTCCTGAATACAGATATGCCTGCTATTCTGCTGCGTGTTATTAAGAGGTTGTACCTTTCCTTCTCAGTGACTGAAAAGGGAGAGCTTTGTGTGTTCCCCTTCAAGTATAATGGGAAGACCTATGAGAAATGTATTACAGAAGGAAAGAATAAGCTCTGGTGTGCTACGACTGAAGACTACCAGGGAGATGGAAAGTGGGGATTTTGTGGTCACGGTAAGAACTTCATAAACTTCATGTGCAAGGATCTGAGCTAACACAGGGCGTCAGCCATTATCAGACTGGGCAAAAGACCTCTGGTGCAATACAGTGTAAGTAAAGGTTAGGAGTGGGCAAGGCAAGGAATCTGTGGGACAAACCTAACTTTACTTGAATGAGCAAAATACTTCTGAAATAAAAAGTTCATACTTAGATCATGAGTATTCCAAGTAATAAATCATGACTCTGCTTTGTCGGACATCATCTGTTTTGGAAGAAACACTACCTTCTAAAAAGCATGAAAGCTAGCCCAGCAAATAAAATTTGTAGGTAAAGCATATGTTCCTCTTTGCCAGCAGAAACAATACCTTATTAAAATCTTTGTTGATACCACAAAGCTTCTAATCTAAAATCCATACATGCCTGAAAGACTCCAGCAAAGAATTTTTTCCCTTTTTTTCCCCCTGGCCTTCCCCCTTATAGCAACTGCAAGAAAGGAATCTACTATTATCTTCACTTGTGATGAAAATGCTGGTGTTGGGAGACCATACTTTTTGAGTGAGACACTTGGCTGTGCTGTGACATTTGAATGGAAGACTCAGGTTGTTTGTCCTCCCAAGAAGATGGAGTGCAAGTTTGTCCAAAAACACAGAACTTATGACTTGAGAATGCTCTCTTCCCTGACAGGATCATGGATCTTTTTCCACAATGGGAGCTCGTGAGTAATAAGCAACTTCAGGGAACAGCTTGCTACTTAATACAGATGAAGTTGTATTGTGGCATAGTACTTTTGTTTTGGTCCCTGTTCAGAGTCCCTTTAAATTGCTGACAGTGTCTTAAAGCTGTCAGTGCTTAACACTGCATGTAGACAAAAATCAGAAAGGAACCCATTTTATCTGAAACAGATGAATAATTACTGTCTTCATCCTCATCCCTTCCCTCTTTTGGTAACTCCTAAAAAGAGAAGTCTAAGCTAAAAGCTTTTTAAAGGCTATTTAAACTGCTGTCTTATCAAAGTAATTTTTGTAGTCTAAGTGCAATTGTTTTGATTCTTAATCATGTTGAACAAAAATCTTAATGACTTAGTTGCTGTCTTTTGACTCAAGCCTGTAACTTTTTGCCTAAACTTTTAGGGCTTTTTCCCCCCATTCCTCTTAAGTATCAACATAGAGGAAGTATGAATGACAGGAAGCAATCAACCTCTCCAGCTTCCTCCTTCCAGTTAGCAAATAGAAATGAGCTGGCAAGGATGAGAGCATCCAATTCTGAACTTTTAGTAAATTGTGGGGTAATAAAACGATTTCATTCACTGCCTTGCTACTAGTTCCTCTGTTCTAAAAAAACTCAACTTACAGAGCTCTGAAGAGATGCTGAGTTGAAGGTAGTGCTATAACCTTTATAGCTGAAAAAAACTTTTGGGTGTTTTTTGACTCTGTTCCAATTTCTAGTTTTGACCTAGGTCAAAATTAACTAGTGAACTAATTGTAAATGATAACATTTTTTTGCACAGTACTTTAGTAGAAAATGATCATTAGATGTAATCTACTAAACCCTAGTACATACTTTATTCTGTCAGCTAATTACAGTATTTAATTTCTTTCAACCAGGCTAGCTTCCCATGAGGATTCTAAATTTATTTCTCACTTTTTCAGTTTAGCCTAACTTAATTTTAAAAGAGGTTTGTCTACCATGTTCTTTATAGGTACTATGTGAATCTCTGTCAGAGGGTACATGAGGGACCCACAGGCTGCCCCGAAAGAGCCAGTATTTGCAGGAAAAGCCACAATGGAGATGTTCAAGTTCTTGGACTTGTTCATACACAGAAGCTGAATGTGACAGGTAGTTCTACCTTTGTTCCTTTAGAGATGGTTAAAACTTAAAACCTTCTTGTAGTGGTGTTTAAGTTATGGTGAAGCCTTTAATTTGAAGTATCTTTACCGCTGAATCTTCTGTTTAAAAACAAAATCAGTAAATGTTACTGCTCAAACTTAAAAGTGATGTTTAAGCCATGAGAAAACATTGGAGCAAACAAACAGCATGTCATTAAAGCTGTCAGTAGTGAATTGTCCATCTGAACATCAAGAAACATTTCTTTACATTGAGAGTAAGCATGCAGTGGCATAGGTTGCCCAAAGAGGTTGTGGAATCTTCTACTGTGGAGGTATTCAGAAGCTGCCCAGAACCACCAGACAGATGGCTCCTGGTGACCTCCAGAGGTCCCTTCCAACCTCAATCAGTCTATGATTCTATAATTGTGGGACAAGGAATTATTTTTGTTCATCCCTTTTTGAAAGACTTGTTCTATGTCCATTAACTTCTTCAGTTGAAGAAGCCTATGAAAGATGACTAATTGGTTTCACTTTTAAGAACATGAACTTTTTTTAAAAAAAATCTCATCCTTACTCAAGTTTTCAGTTTAACGTATGTTTTCTAAATTGCTGCTGATTTTGTGAAATTGATGGAAATTTTCTATCCAGCTATAAAGACAATGGGATGCATTGCCTGTGTTTATTGCAATAGTTCATTTATAAATTAATATATTTGTTTGTTCTTGGGTTTAAAATATGACTTCTTAAATGTAAACGTTCGTTATGGCCACACTGGTGTCCTGAACACACAGTACAAAGTAAATACAAAGGTGTTTGAGGAATGATTTATGACTTATCATCAGTGTGAAGGCCTCAAGTTATTGAAAGTTGTAATTGAGATAGGATCTATGCAATGGGAAAAAAAAAATAATCCTGGAAGATAATCTCATGTAATGAAGTCTAGAGAATGAGCAAAGGGAATTTCTGACAATTGCTTACAAAAATCTTGCGTGTCACCATTTTTCTGTTTTAGGTGATACACTGTATATTAGTTACTCCAGTGGGCAGGAATGTAGGAAAAACAAGAAAGTAACAACAATTATAGAACTGAAATGTGCAAAAACAGTTGGCATGCCGGTGCTGCAGAGGTGAGTAGCAAATGAGCATACCACTGAATCCTCATGGTTTATTCTTTTGTACTCCTCTGGGAAGCTGTAAGTTTCAGGACAGTGACTCTCTATGTTGGGTGGTCCCTAAAATAATCCTTAGTCTGTACTTGTGAGATAGGGATCTTGCAGAGTTTCTGCACCTGTTTACTTCCATGACCGATTGTATTCTGTATTTATCCTAAAATTTCTGGGTAAAAAATTAAGGATTCTACTTAGCTGGGATGTTGTTCTTTTCTATGTCAATTGTATTTTCTATGTCAACTGTATTAATTGTATTGAGCTTAACTTTGCTCAAAATCTATTTAGTAGAGAACAGTTACTGTAGATAAATGAGCTTATAAAACATTGTTTGTTGCCTCAATACAAATTATTTAACTTGAAGCTGTCCAAAGTGAGGTATATGTGCACCATCACAAATATTAAGAAAGCTTGATGGCTTTTTGCTCACTCTTGTTTTGGTTAACTGTGTAGTTGTAGGATTGGGATACTGAGCAAGATGTTTTGTATGAGTCAAAAAACTAAGCAGCAAAATCTGACTAGCTTATACTCCTTGTCCCGGTTAAATAATATGCATCACTTTAAAGCTGCCAAGAGCAGCCTGACATGTTTTTTAGCTAAAATATTTTTATAAAACCCTCTGGTACACTCCATGACTTCTGGAACTTTTGAAGTAGAAAGTTCAGCTGCAGCCAGGTTTTCTTAGGTCTTGGAACTGCAGAAAAGTGAAGTGCAACTCTTCAAGTATCTTGTTTTTTGATTGCTATTGGAATGTTTCAGCTTACTCATGGCATAACGCTTAGGCAGGGCATTCACACATATGGGTTAGCAGCTGTCTTCCCTTTCTCAAGATACTATGCACTTGTTACTGTTTCCTGGAATCGTGAGTTGTCTGTTACTTGGCAGGATTGATGAAGAAAATTGTGCTTACTACATCACTTGGGACACACGTGCAGCTTGTGCTGTGAAGCAGCAGGAGGTGGAGGTGGTGAATGGAACCGTTATTAATCCTGCAACTGGGAAAAACTTCTCTTTAGGGGATGTTTATAACAAGTAAGTAAAAAAAACAAACCCAATGCAAAACAACAAAACTCCAACAACCACCAAAAAAGACACTCTAGTCCTGTCAAACTGTGCTGGAAGAAAAGAGAAGTGGAAATAGCACTGAATTCACTTTGTACCAATGTCTGACTTAAAAGCCTGCTTGCTAGTGCAGCTCCCAGCTGGTTTTATAGCTCTGAATGTGTCTGGGTGTACTCAGAACTAGTCTAAAGCCTGCACATGCTCACCTTGATTTTAGATCTGTTATTGTAGGTTATTGCTTGCTTCCATAGTGTATGGGCATTAGTTCAGTGCCAGAGAACTTGTTTTTTTCTCCTTAGAGTACTCCTTGTCTTTTTACATAGCACCTTTTTTCCTGTTCAGATGATTGATATGGAAGTAGGAACCCATGTGTCAGAAGTCTTAGAAGTGAGGAAGGACATCTCTGGAGGAATGGTCAAGCTTGACTTGACTCAGGGGAGGGAAGACCAGCATTTACACTGACTGTACTACGCATTGCACATAGCTGGTCCAGAATCTCTCGTAGAATACGATATTTAATTTCAACATTGGTATTATGGGAAGAGATCTGCCTGTACTAGTGTTATGGGAAGAATAAACTCTGATTCTCTGACTCTATTGTTTGTTTTCCCAGGTTATATACGGCTTCTGGTGACATACGGACAAATGGTGATAAATATATATATAAAATTCAACTTTCGGGTATGAGAAACTCAAGTAACCCAGAATGCTCTGGAGCAAATATCTGCCAGGTTAAAATTAATGAAAGTCGTTTTCGGAGGATTGGTTCTGCCAAAAAAGCTAAATATTATGTTGAGGGTAAGTACCTGCTCACTAGCCAGAATTGTTTGATACTCTGTGTAAATTGCTTCATCAGAAAATGGTTCTTGTTTGACAGCATCTGTGCTAATCCATTTCTGTGAAGGTATCCAGAATCTGTCTAGCAGAATATAGGTTGTTTTTTGTTACTGTGTAAACTCAGTTGCAAATATGGCCTAAATAGGGTTTGGTCTTTACACTTAATTGAAAGACTGGTAGAAACAATACAAGACAGAATACTTGATCTCCTGTTTCCCTCTGTGTTTGTTCTGCATAAGCAATGCATCTCCTTTCTCAGCTTCTTCTGAAGAGCTTAGCCCCACTGTTCTATAGCAACTGTACGTGATCAGCTATGTAAAAGTATAAGCTCACCTGCAAATACCACAAAGTGTAAGCAAGCAGTTACTGCAGAAGAAATGCATAACTTTCCAGGGTCTAGTGCTAATAGTGTTGTCAAGGAAGTAGTAAACAATAAGGTTTTTTTCTCATTGTAGATGATGACTTGGATGTGATCTTTTCATCTGACTCCAGATGTGGTAAAGATAAATCAAAGTTTGTGTCTTCAACCATTTTCTTCCACTGTGATGAACAAGTAAAGGAAGGCATCCCTGAATTCCTTCATGAGACAGCAGATTGCCAGTATTTATTTAGCTGGTACACATCTGCTGTGTGTCCATTAAGGTAAGTAGTTAGCTGTTCCCTGAAAGCAGCTCTTGTCAGCACTTCTCAGCTATGGAGTTTTTAGTATTTGTTTCAGTGATTGTGAAAAAAGGAAAAGGGGAAAAAAGCAGCAGACTCATGGGTAGATGAAATTGGTGTTCATGTACGTAATGTCTGGCACGTGACCACTAAGTAAAAGCTTGCCAAGTTCTTGCAAGATAGGTACATAAAGCTGCTTTGTTTGCATGGGAAATGGAGAGGCATGGTGGAATTAATATTGTTATCACTAAATAAAGCCTACTGTAGCTAACAGAACATGATATTCCATGTTATCAAAAGGAGCAACCAGTATTTGGGTAAGGTTTTTTTTGTGCTCCTTGCCTTACTCCAAAAAAATTTAAAGCCACAACAAAAACTGGCCTTCCCCTCTATCTGTCTCCTTTAGGCTGCAATTAAAATAATTACTAGTCTTAGGAGAGCAGTGAGGTATTTCTGCAGTTCACTATGATCAGCTTATCAACAGGTCCAAAAAGGAGTACTGAGGTGACTGTTAAAAGCAGAGTGATGGTCTAGGTGCTTACCAGCATTATTGACATGTAGGCAACCTCACTGTGAGGAATGGAGTAACTGCTTCTAGGACTGGTCATTTCCTGGCTGCTAGCTTGAAAACACAGGGACTGTTTATTCTGGTTAAACAGGCAATTAGTTATTGAGATTTGTGTTAGTGCAATAGTCAGCTGGAAGGTGAATAGTTGCTATAGCTTTTGCTACTTATTCAGGTACAGGTTTGGTGCTAAAACAGCAGCTTTGTGTGGGCAGCTGCTGCTATGTAGTCTCTAGAGTACCTGATCGTGCACTTCAGTTTTGACTGTCATCAGGTTTTTGCACTGTTGGAAAGCATACAAAGATTTAGGCACAGTAAATACCTTTTAACTTTTCCAGTGATTTGTACATAGAGTTCAAGTCCCCTGATTTATTTTTTTAATAACTGACAGGATGGTGTGGCGTGTTTAATTTCTTTGAATCTGCTGTTTCTAATCTAGTTTGGTGCAACTGGTCTTGCTTATGTGTCTTCCCAATTTGTTAGCTCAACCAGTGATCCAGGAAGTAATGGGCACCAGACTGATCAGGAGGCCCAAGTACATAAAGGCCTTTCAAGGAGAAGTCAGGCTGTTGGTGCTGTGCTGAGCGTCCTCCTGGTTGTTCTCACTGCATGCCTAATAATCTTGCTGTTCTACAAAAAAGAAAGGAGGTAAGAAATTATTAGGAGGCTTTAAAAGTTTATTTGATAGGGCTTGTTTTCCCCAGTGAAAGGGAAGTAGTGAACTGTAGAGATTTAAGTTCTCTTTTTAAGTTGGCGGCATCTGCTGTCAAGCTGCTGGTGTTTTTCAAATTCCCCAGTGATGTCTGAAGGTCCATGTAAAGAGGGCTGGAGTAAACAGTTGAATTGGGCTAGTCTCTCTTGTGACAACTGCTAATTAAGGAGGGTAAACCAATGTCACAATATTGTTAGTATTTGGTATCCCTCTCTTTTTGTGATGTCAAGCTGGAACAAACACGTGCAAGTTCTGCTGATCTCTGCTGCCCAGACAAGTTTGGTTTTTTTTCCCTTAGACATAAAAGCCAGAGGTATTACACAACAGTCACCCTCAGGCTGTGGTAAGGGGGAAAGATGTACATCACCACAGGTGGAATTTTTTTGATTCAAGGTTAAGTGCCACTATTCAATAGCTCACAGCTTGCTTGGTGAAATGCTTTATGTTGATGGTAAAAATCCAGTGAGGACAAGTGAGGGCTAATAAGGGGGATACAGTCGCTTTAATGCAGTGTTCTTCTCCTTCTTTAGGGAAATTGTAATAAGCAAGATTACAAACTGCTGCAGAAGAACATCTGGTGTTTCCTACAAATACACAAAGGTAATACAATGGTAAAATTGAAGGTTTTGTTTCTTGTAAAGTTTCCTTAATATAAAGCATTTGTTGATAAATAAAGAAACCCCCCTAATTCTTAATGACTTCACTGTGTGGAAACCATGGTGTGTGGCTTCAAGAAGGCCACATGTCTACATTTATGTTGTTAAATGGGAAAGGAAGATAAAGTTGTGGAAATGAAGAGCAGTCCATAAGTAGCCAAGTAACACAAACGTACAGAAAGAGAAAAGTCTGTTTCAGGCATAGTGCAAAACAATAGTAACAACATGCTATTTCTATTTCAGTATTACTATCTTATGACTAAGTTACACCTGAGGCCTGTGTCATATGGTGTTTGACAACCAGGGAGATCGGTGTATGGCAGAGTCTAGAGTGGTATACACAGTTAACTCTTGCAATTACGTTTTTTTTCTTGCAGATAAACAGTGAAGAGGAAGCTAATGAGAATGAAACAGAGTGGCTTATGGAGGAACTTGCAGCACCAAATCAAAGAACAGCAAAAGGAGGGCAGGAGAATGGTCATATTACTACCAAGTCTGTTACTTCTGAAGCCTTTTCCTCTCTCCACGTGGATGATCTGGACAGTGAGGATGAGGTGTTAACCATTCCAGATGTAAAAATTCAGACAGGAAGAGGACTAGACAAGAGCAAACACCCACAAAAGAAGTTACCTAGTCTTGGAAGTGATGACAAAGCTTATTTGCTGAATGGGGGAAATGAAAGGAAAGCAAAAGCCAAACCAGGCCAGCAGCAGGCACAGAACTCTACAAATACAGTGTCGTTTCATGATGATAGTGATGAGGACTTGTTGAATGTTTAATAACCCCTCCTGTGCCTAATCAAATATATATAGAGAGATTATATATAATGGGACAACATTTCCAACCAAATATGAGGACTTCAGCCTGAAAGATTTTTCTGAATTTTGCCTTTAACAAGAAACCATTGAAAAGGGAAGAAGACAGATTTCTTGGTTGTTTACAATGATCTGTTCAGTAATGCCTGGATTTCTAACATCCAGGCTGAGTTATCTTGACTCTCTCTAGCCAGGAAACTTTTTTTTTTTTTCAGGTTAAGTGCTTTTTTAGATGTTAAGTGCTTGCTTAAAAAAGAGAAACATTTGAAAGGAAAGGATTAAGGTTCAAGGAAGCCCCTGGCTCCTGAGACTCAATTTATCTGACTACTAGCACTTGACTCTCGCCAGGAAACTTTTTTTTTTTTCAGGTTAAGTGCTTTTTTAGATGTTAAGTGCTTGCTTAAAAAAGAGAAACATTTGAAAGGAAAGGATTAAGGTTCAAGGAAGCCCCTGGCTCCTGAGACTCAATTTATCTGACTACTAGCATTTTAACTCCTTGTATTTATTGATCCTCACTACTCAGGTTTGCTTAACAGCAACATGTTCTTCCTGCCGGCAGGGTATTATTCTATGGGTTCACCATTGTAAGACAAGGAAAAATACAACTTTTATGTGTTGGGATGATTTGATGTAAATTTTGGGAGTGGTCTAATTTATCGTGTAAATTTAAATATCCATTCTAATTTAAACAGATCATTGGTTCAAAGGTATTGACTGAAAGGTACAACTGTATAGCTTTAGCCTGAAATGGTTGCTGTTCTTTGCATGATATTTTTTTGGTACTGGTCATATGACTGACTTAATCAGTATTTGCCTAAACAGCTGACAAGCATCCAAAGACTTACTTTGTTTTTCTTAGATTATGGCTGGACTAGGCGACTGCACAGAGAATCAGAGTATTCCAAGAACACAGAGTCAGAATTCCTACAATACAGTCTGAACTGCCCAGTTTGACATTACCAACGACTAGACAAGCTCTCGTTGGCACAAGACCTCTCTCTGCTATTAATTAGAAGAAAAAAAGAAATTGAGCCAGGGTTTTCTGATAGCCTAAGTTCTAGCTCTTATGCTACAGCCCTGGCCATGGTCATAGATTTGAAATGTTGCTGGCAATGAACACAAGTCGAATTTCTCCTAGAAGTCTTACGAGCAATGATAGGGTTTCAAAGCATGGTACAAGTACATGCATTGGTAAGAATTCTGGGAAACTTTTTGTTGTTTCTTTTGGCTGGCTTAGTTTCAACAATGGTTTCTTTTTATAAAAAACTCCATTTTGAATCAAAATAGTGTAATATAAAGTATTCAGCAGTTTCAATAAAAGATACAAAGTGGGTATTCCAAATCCCACATCTCAAGTCTGGAATCTTTCTTACTCTAGTCTATAATGCTGCTCATCAGCCTGGTGATACACTTTTTGCAGTGATAGCTAAAATCTTAATCTCATCACTCAAAACGAGAACTGATGTTTGGTGTCAAAGATCAGGATATATAAGTAAGCCTCAGTGGTTTGTACCTTCTTTTATCTTTTATTGGGGGTTTATTTTTCTTGTATTGTTACCAGTGGAGCTGTAAATCAGTTTGACTAAAGCTGAGTCTTGTTGTGCTTAAAACAAAAGCAGCAATCTTTGCATTTAGCATTAGGTTAATTTTGGGGAAAAAGGCTTGACAGTGTATTTTTAGTACTGTCCATTACAATTGCAACAGTTCTGACAATGGATGTTGAAGAATGCTGCTTCTGTTCCCCAAGTCTTGAAGGCTGACATCTTGGAGTTGTTTGATCCATGAACCACTGCATGAAATTAATTCCCAGGTATCAAGGCATAACACCTCACAGTCTTTTCATTGTGACTCTGCATAACGAGTCTTAGGAAGAACAGAGCTGCTCTGCTGAGGGGTGCTTATCTGAGCAATATCAACGATGTGTTTCTAATGTGCAGCTGACACTGCTGAGAAACTTCTGCACCTAGTCTGGGAATTATTGCCCAGTTTTTATAGGCATTTGTAGGCAGGCTGACTGAATCTTTTTGTTCAAAGCGGAATGTATTACTTGATTCACCACTCTTTTCCAGTAGATTACCCTATCTACCCAGAGGAAGTGTAGTGTTAGGAGAAACAGTGGGAACCAGACAAGTATGTACAAATGGCTTGGTCAGGAGCTGAAACCATGCCAGTCAACAGCAGCAGTGTGAGCCTCTAAGATACCCACCTGCATGGCACAGTGCTGCCCAGCCCCTGACTGGACTGCAGAGAGGGTGGTGGGAAATCAGTAATAAAGGTTGAGTCTGGATCTAATCTTTTTAGTTCAGATGGAACTTAATGCACAACATTACTAACTGGATAAACAAAACCACTAGGAAAGAAGTGATGTGATTTTTTTGGGGTGTGTTTTTAGGATACAGCCTAATCACCCACTTCCTAGGCAGGCTTTCATTTCAGTTTCTTCTGCCTCAGCTGACTGCATGCACCCTGCTGAGAAGGCTGTGGGGGAAGGCTGTGAGTGTCGAAGCCCCTGTGCTCTTGTGTCCCTGTCCCCCTCCCCAGCCCCATGTGGAGCCTCTGCAGCCACGGAGGCAAAAGTCTGGTGTGGGGTGGTGCTGTGCTGAGCTCAGGGTGACACAGCTGTGAGTGGCTGCAGGAGAGGAGTGCTTGTTACCTCACTTCAGCCATTCCTGCCTGAGGAAAGAAGGTAGGAGAGGAGGGGGCACGTGGGTGTGATGTAGGGAATAATCTGAGGATGCTGGCCCACAAAGCAGTAGTCACAGCTGATAAGCTGCTGTTGCTTGGATGGCTGATAGGAAGTGACACAATATGAAGAACTGGTTCTCTTTGTCCCCTGGCTAGAATTGCTATATAAGCTGGTTTATTTTTTGGAGGGTATTGAAAGGAGCTCTTTTTTTTTTTTCCTGGTTGCCTAAACTACAGGCAATTTTCCAAACCCTTTTTCACTTTTTCCATCTTTAAAGTTTTACCTTTTGTTTTTCTTTTTGATGGAAGCACCTGTTTTCAGCAGAAGTAGCACATGTGTTGGAGTAGCCCATGTCTTATCCATAGAGAGCATGAAGTGTTATTGGAGCCTGAAATAACTGGATTTTTTGAGAGGATACCCCACAATGAATTCTACATAAAGTCTTACAGGTGTTATACTATAAGAAATCTCTGTTTTGGCCATAAGTATTTTATATTGTGGCTTTCCAAAACTATTTCCAGTGCATAATTCCTTTGTCAATGCTGTTTATCTTCTGTATCACATCAATAAATATGGTCAGGTGAAAACTCTGTTCCCTGATGTAGGTGGGAAATATTTTCCATGAGAGTGGCTGCAGGGGTGGCACATACACGATGCTGGAGTTTGTGGGAAAGCTGTTCCTTTACTGCTCCATGACTCAATGTAGAGACGCTTCTGTTTCACAGTGTACTTACCTATTCTTTATAGAACTTGGTTGATAAGCCTGCTGGGAACATGTTGTTTCCACTACACTAAAATTTTTGTTTGCTTGCGTGTTGGTGGAATTGTCCCTCTACGCTTGATCCTTGAAGTAGCTCTTCTTTGAGGAGCTGATTTGGCTAAAAAACAACTCAAAGTGCTGTGACTGTTAACAGCTTTTCTGGAGAAAAAAAATACATTTGCTCTGATTAGGGTTTAAATGCAAATTCTTCCTGGGTGAATTAAGGTCTGATTTCAAATGAAACCTAAAAATTAAAGCTTGCAACATGTAGTTTAATAATTTATGAAGTTAGTCTTGACTTTGGGTCAAATGTCTTTGTTACTTAAATAGCATTGCTGCCAACTAAATGTATCAGTGCTGCAGCAAAGTCCTACATTAAGTTTTTTAAGTGGTTTTGACACCAAAATGCCAACTCTAGATGACATTTTGGAGAACGTTGGAGAATTTGACAGGTTCCAGAAGCAAACCTTCTTTGTCCTGTGTTTGCTTTCTGCTGCCTTCACCCCAGTGTATGTGGGTGTTGTCTTCTTTGGGTTCATCCCCGAGCACCGCTGCTTCAGCCCTGGGGTGGCTGAGCTGAGCCAGCGCTGTGGCTGGAGCCTGGAGGAGCAGCTGAATCTCACAGTTCCTGAGTGGGGTGGCCACGGGGCCAGTTTCAGCAGCCGCTGCAGGAGGTACGAGGTGGACTGGAACACGACGGGTGTCAGCTGCACCGACCCCCTGGGCAGCCTGGTGGGCAACCGGAGCGCCGTCCCTCTGGGTCTCTGCCGGGACGGCTGGGTCTACGACTCACCGGGAACCTCTCTTGTGACTGAGGTAAAAGCAAAAACCCTGTTTCCCTTGCCCTCTTGGTTACAGACAAGCTGAGGGATGTTGGAGAGGGTTGGGGTCACCTACACTGTATTAGAATGATGCCTGCTTACCTGAATGAGCAGATCCTCTTGCTACAAACTTGCACAGGATGCTTTGCAAGTTGTCTTCCCTCTGTCCTTTGTGAAATGTTGCCTCCGCTGCCTGGATCTGCTTTTATCTCCAACTGGGGAGCAACACATATTTCAGCAAATAAATCCCAAGATAGATAAAGTCCATATCTGAATGAAGCTCCTGTCCCATGAGAGGTCAGATTGGTGGAGGTGTGTAAACAGTTCCTGCAAGGGGTCAGCAGCTCCCAGCACTGCGAGCAGAGCCGGCCAATCCTGCAGTGGGCATGTTGCATGGACCCTCCCAGCTCCCTGGGGTCCCTGCCCAGATCTTAGGGGACATCTTGATTTCTTTTTTTCTTCAACGAATAAAGTATTTTAAACTTTGTCTCAAATATGATTGAATGACTAAGGGTGGGGGGAAAGGTAATCACCTGGGTGTTGTCTTCTTTGGGTTCATCCCCGAGCACCGCTGCTTCAGCCCTGGGGTGGCTGAGCTGAGCCAGCGCTGTGGCTGGAGCCTGGAGGAGCAGCTGAATCTCACAGTTCCTGAGTGGGGTGGCCACGGGGCCAGTTTCAGCAGCCGCTGCAGGAGGTACGAGGTGGACTGGAACACGACGGGTGTCAGCTGCACCGACCCCCTGGGCAGCCTGGTGGGCAACCGGAGCGCCGTCCCTCTGGGTCTCTGCCGGGACGGCTGGGTCTACGACTCACCGGGAACCTCTCTTGTGACTGAGGTAAAAGCAAAAACCCTGTTTCCCTTGCCCTCTTGGTTACAGACAAGCTGAGGGATGTTGGAGAGGGTTGGGGTCACCTACACTGTATTAGAATGATGCCTGCTTACCTGAATGAGCAGATCCTCTTGCTACAAACTTGCACAGGATGCTTTGCAAGTTGTCTTCCCTCTGTCCTTTGTGAAATGTTGCCTCCGCTGCCTGGATCTGCTTTTATCTCCAACTGGGGAGCAACACATATTTCAGCAAATAAATCCCAAGATAGATAAAGTCCATATCTGAATGAAGCTCCTGTCCCATGAGAGGTCAGATTGGTGGAGGTGTGTAAACAGTTCCTGCAAGGGGTCAGCAGCTCCCAGCACTGCGAGCAGAGCCGGCCAATCCTGCAGTGGGCATGTTGCATGGACCCTCCCAGCTCCCTGGGGTCCCTGCCCAGATCTTAGGGGACATCTTGATTTCTTTTTTTCTTCAACGAATAAAGTATTTTAAACTTTGTCTCAAATATGATTGAATGACTAAGGGTGGGGGGAAAGGTAATCACCTCCTACAATTACACAGCTTAATTCAGGAATGAATTGCAGAAAATACAACACATGTTTTATGTTCTCAGAAGATGTGTGAATAAACAGAAAATGATATTCAAGCTACTTAGGATACCTTAGGATTTTAGGTCCTTTTACTTTGAAAGCAAGTCAGTGTCTGGATGAAAAACCTGATTTTTTTCATAGAAATTCCCACCAAATTTTTAGAGGTGATGAAAGTCAGGGTTTTTTCCCCCATCTAACACAAACCCAGGAGTGGGTAAATTCTGCGTTCTAGCAACTTCAGCATTTATAGTTTTGTAAGAAGTTGAAGCTAGATTTTTGGGTGGTGTGCTGTAAGCGTACTTCTTTCAGCAAAGTATGGACTGTGTGATATTAAAGTGAAGAAGTGAGACAACTCAAACAGAGGGTGACCAGGACTTTACAAAGCAGCCACGCAACAGGCACATCTCACTGCAGAAGGCTAGAGCATATACTGTGATCCAGAAGCCCCCACCATGATCTCTCAAGATTATGGGAAGCTGAAAACTTGCAGTGTGTGTGCAGTGACATTTTCACATCAGTCACCTTTCTTTAGCTTCTGAAGGAGGTGCAAGGCCAGGCCCACAGGCCAATTCTTTGGCAGGATAACCAGAAACATCACATGCCTCTATGTGTATTTTGGCAATACGCTTTTCTTTTGTGTTGAACTGTTTCTGTGAAGGTTTTTGGGTTCTGTTATGTTGTCCCTTGCAGTGGCAGCCAAGCAGGGAAAGAATAGCACAGAGTAAAGCATATTACTTTGCTTGAAGGAAAAATTTACACATGGATGAGTATCCTTATGGGAAGCCCTACAGGGCATCAGGAGTATCTAGCTTTATATTGATTGAAGATGTAGAGCTGTAAATAAACCCAGCAACCAGCAGAAAGGGAAGGGATTCTCAGTCATGTTAGGATAGCTTTTTGAAATTATTTCTTCTCTAGTAAGTTTTATGTATATTTATCTAAGTAAGATTAGAGAACTGAGGCCAGAGGGCAAATGAGAGCTGAGGGCTCTGCAGGTACTACTGTGGCATGCAAGGGTATGGGGCAGTTAGGACTGCTTAGAAATGTTCACCATCAGCCACAAAAAAAAAAAAAAGATGAAAGGCCCAGGATGATCATTAGGTCTGTGCTGGTTTGATCAGCAAGGCATAACACAAATTAGGGTCCTGATCTTGGCAGGTATCAGCTCAGCTGAGTTTTTTCCAGTAATGAGATGAGACATGAATGGGAAATACTAGGCGATTGCTCAGGGGCTTGATCCTGTTTTTAATGTTGGATGCTTAATTAAAAGTAATTAAGGTTTCTGGGTACTGATAAAATGGTCATTGACCCAGAAACAAATTTAAATCTTTAACTGAAGCGAAGGAAACTTGTGGATGTGAGCCAGGTCCTCATTTAACTCTCTTCTAACTGTGGTTGCTCCTTTAGTTTAACCTGGTGTGTGAGGATTCCTGGAAGCTGGACCTCTTTCAGTCTGCTGTGAATGCTGGATTCTTCATTGGCTCCATAAACATTGGCTACATAGCAGACAGGTACATGTAGGCTGGCAGTAAAACCCTCTGACCTCCCTTATCCATTCAGCAGCTAAACTGATAAAGGCTGAGAAGGGTTGTGCAACTGCTAACATCTCTGCTCTTCTCAAAATAAAGTCAACCACTGGATGTTCAGCTGTGGTATGCGGAGTGAGTACTCTGTCTCTTAGGTCACACCTGGTGGTTTGCATAATCCTCCCTCTAGGTGAGTCCTGCAGAACCTAAAAGGACTATCTTAGGACCATGCACCCTACATTCACTACTGTGCTGCACCAGAACCCTGTGGTGCTAACCAAAGCCAGCACACACTGGTTTGGAACCCCCTCTTGATCTGTCACACTCTGTGACTGCAGCTTGGAAACACCTTGCTTCCTCAAGAGAAACTTTGAAATAGTAGATGCAGAGGTTGCCAGATTGGTACAGCAGCAATCACTGTGAAAAAGCACAAATCCATGTGTCCTGGCATCTTTAGCTCCCTGTTCAGAGCTAGCAAGGACAGCCACCCTAGCCCAGTCAGATGATCTTGAAGGGAACAAATGCCAGTATTTGAAGGCCCTTTAACCCCCTTGATCCCTTCCTGCCCAGGACTGTTCATAACTCAGCTCTAGCTGAGTTGCTTAGTTGTGAAATGCAGCCCAATCACAGCAAGATCCATCCATACCAGATTTTTTAGACATTATGAGTGTGGTAAATAAAACTGCTGCACACAGACAGACTTTTTTTTTCACATCCATTATAAAACACAGACAAAAGTACTACTAAGCTGCCTGTTCTGAAATTCAAGGATAAAAGTTACAATTCAAATACATGTAAATAGGGATTATTGTCCTTTAATTGGGAAATTTTTCTTTCTCCTGAGAGCCCTCGTGAAAGTGCAGAGCAATTGACACAGAAATTTTTCAGGGAATAGGAAAGCAGATAAGTGAGTAATGGGCTTAGGATATCTGTCCTTAAGGATATTGTATCTGTCCTTTGTACAGTAAAGTTGGACTTTAAACTTGTTTTTCCTTTTTTTTTCAAAGATGCACAAATCTCTTACTGGTTTAAAGTGCCCGTGTTTTCATGACCAGTGTTTTGCTTTGCATGTTATTATCTTCCAATCCAGGTTTGGCCGCAAAGTTTGCCTCTTGAGTACCATTCTTGCAAACGTTATCTGTGGAATCCTTCTGGTCTTTGTGCCCACATACCTGTGGATAGTCATTCTCCGGTTCTTGCAAGGGCTGGTCAGCAAGGGCTGCTGGACTGCAGGCTACATCTTGGGTGAGTTCTGACCTTTTCCCAGGACTGGCTGCAGAAGGCGAAGAAGAAAAAAACAAAGCACAACCCTTCAAGCCCCAAACAAAAGCCACTTGAAAAATGTCTCCCACAGTGCTTTATCAAGGTGTATTCTTCCCCTTTGACTTCCCAGGATTTTTCAAGCACTGTCATTACGCAGTGTCAACATTAGCCTTCAAGGCTCCAGCAAGCTGCTGTGTATCAGAGCTGTTACCTCAAGATAGGCTTTGCCCTGTGGTCCAGATCTTTGCTCCTCTCCTTCCCCCATGGCCAGGAAAGGCCATGGTCCCCAGGCAGGTTGCAGCTGCTCCAACCCAGTCACAGATGGTGTCATGACAGACGAGGCTGTCATAGAAGCAGGCAGAGGGTGGGGAAAATCAGAGGCATTTTCATGACACATAGAGCATTGAAGGGCCAACAGAGGCTTTTACAGCCTAAAAATAACCAAATAACATCATGCACTTGCTGAGAAAAGGACAAGCTGTCTGGGTATCTGGGCACTTGTCTGAGTGGAGGCTGGCCCAGGGGATTGCAGAGCACTGCAAGGAGGCAGGGGCTGCGTTGGTGCCTCTCCCAGCACCTTGCATGGACCCTGGCGGTTGGTGAAGGACATCAGCATGGCAGAAGGGCTGGGGCCAGCCCAGGACTGCTCTCTGATGTGTGGTAGAGCTGCCTGGGACTTCTCTGACTTCTCTACTGTGGATTTCAGGCTCTTGTTAAAAATACCCAACACCAAGCAATCACCAAAGCAGCAAACTAAATATTTTAAATGCTGCCCAATAAGCCTCATCTGGATTAGGATGTTGGGTGTCTACCAAATAGCTCTGAATGATCCAGTCCACTGTGATAGCGGAAAAAAATGTAAATTTCAACACCCTAAACTTCTATTAAGTCTTTTAGTGGGGACATCATGTTAATGCAATTATCCAGATGTCTGATATAAATAAACCGAAGACATCTAGCCCGCAGTCCAGACCATCTTCTGCCAAGACGTGGTTGTTTCTTCCTGTGCATATTCTAGATCTTTGCTTGGCCTCTTAAATCTTTTTCTGACACAAATGAAATATTCGCCACCTCGTCTGGGGAGCTTTATGCTATTTTAGGGCATAAAATCCCCATTGGGACAATGGCTTCCCCTATCCTGATACTTTCCCTCAGTTACAGAGTCACAGGGTAGTTGCGGTTGGAAGGCACCTCTGAAAATCATCCAGTCCAACCTCCCTCTCAGAGCAGGATCACCTAGAGCAGATCACACAGGAACATGTTGGAATGGGTTTTGAATGTCTCCAGAGAAGGAAACTCCAAAACCACTCTGGGCAGCCTGTTCCTGTGCTCTGTTACCCTCACAATAAATAAGTTTTTGCTTATGTTTAACTTGAACCTCCTGTGTTCCAGTTTGTGCCCACTGCCCCTTGTCCTGTCACTGGACACCGTAGAAAAAAGACCGGGCCTGTCCTCCTGACACCAGTCCTTTAAATATTTAATTACTTTAAACATTTAAATAAATGTTTATGGGATCCTCCCTAAGTCTCCTCCAAGCTAAATAGACCCAGCTCTCTCAGCCTTTCCTCATAGGGTGGATGCTCTGTTCCTCTAATCGTCTTTGTGGCCCTCTAGTTGCATCTTGTTACTTCTGGATTCTCCTTGAAACTCTCATGAGAGAGGGAAGTCAACCAGAATCAGTCCCAAAGGCCCTTTAAACTTGTATCCTCTCCCTAAGTGTGGCCTATACTGTGAATACCCAGGGAAGGACAGAGCAATCTTGTCACACTCTCCTGAACACCCTTCGGCTGCTTTCGGCTCAGTCCTGCTGTGCCTGGGGAGATGTCTTTGTCTCTGTGCATTCTTTGGCCAAGCAGTATTAGCTAATCTGAGGCTCCAAAACACAGCACTGCCTTCAGTTGCTAAATAACTGCTTTCTGTTCTTTTTCTAATTGGTTTGCTTTCTTGAAATCACAGAAATTTGAGTGTGCTTGGGTCTGCCTGCTGGAATAGTTACTTTAAGCTCTGTATCAATGAGAGTTAACCCTAACATCTATCCTGTGATGTGCAGTTGCATGATGCAGATGAGTTGTGAAGCCATCCTGGCCAGGAAGCTGTATGCCATCCTGGAGTACAAATACTTCTTATACACTTGGAGTGACATGCAGGCAGAAGGCTGCCATTTAAAAACAAAATATGATGTGTTTTGTTACTGGGTTGGGGACATTATGTAGGTTGACGTTAGTTTTTGCAAGAAAACCCATCCATGCTCTTTGAGGATCAGTTGATTTGCTCTGCTCTTTCCATGACAGAAGACAGTGCCAGCTGCCTCAGGCCAGTGTAAGAGCAGCAGCAGAGCTTTCTCCTCTGCTGAGTTTGGGTGGCAGAAAAGCAAATCTTCCTCTGTGAGCACCAGGGGATTTCTGTCTGGTGACTCTTGCCAGGAAGCCCGGGATTACCAAGATGGTTTATTTAGGGCCTTAAGACAGCACTGGTTTTCCAGCTTCCCTGCAGAACAAGATGCTGGTGTGCTGAGCGTTCCTGGCTGAGCTGTGATTCACCTGTCTCTGTGTGGTTGCAGTGACAGAAGTCGTTGGCCCGAAGTACCGCAGGACAGTGGGCATCCTCTACCAGACGGCCTTCTCCGTCGGGCTCCTGGTCTTTGATGCCGTCGCTTACGCCATCCCCCACTGGCGGTGGCTGCAGCTCACCGTCACCCTGCCGAGCTGCTTCTTCCTGCTCTACTACTGGTAAATGGGCTTTTGTTGTATCTCTGCCTGCAACCCCAGAACCAGCTGCTTCTGCCTCCCAGGGCTTGATACGGAGAGGATTTTGGCGCTACTCTTCTGTTGTATGTGCCTCTTAGTGCAAAGAGGAGGCACACAGCAGAAAGGAGAGGGAAAAATGACCCCTCAGCTACTGAGACTTCATTGCACCTTAACCTGTGTGCTGCACCCGGCTCTGTTTAAAGCAAAGATCATTTGGAAAAAAACGAGGGAGAGTCATGTAACATCATATATTATCTAGCATTTCATAAAGGAAAACAAATGGTTTGACCTAATTTAGTGCACCTTGCACTGAGAAGATGTTTATTGAAAGACTGATAAATGCTAATGTAACTGTAACAGGTTGTTTGCATTTTCTTTTAAGGAAAAAACGTTGCAGCTTTTTGTTGTCCAACCAAAAGAAGGCCCATGGGTTCACCTTTAGTTTGGATTCTCTCCTCTCATTTTGATTGATATTTTTCAGTTTGAGTGCTTTGATTTAAGAAAGTGTCTGGATAGATCAAGTATTTAGGAATAGTAGAAAGAGATGTGTTGTCTTCCTTTTTCCTAAGAGGAACCAGTTTGTGGTGAACAGGCTGATAGCTCTACTCTTGCTGAAAGCCCTTCCCTGATTTATATCTAGTAAACTCATCTCTGACCAAAGTTGCTACCACAACTGCTCCTCTTCCCATTTCAGCAGTAGGATATATGACTTTTCCTGGTGAAGTGGGGTGGGGGGGGAAAAACACAACAACAACATCAAAAACCAAACACAAAGGAAAATCCTACCTGCTTCTTAACCAAAGCCCTCTCTCCACGGTCTCCATATGTTGGCACACTGTGTGAGCTTCATGTTTTGGTCTATAACAGCATCCACTCACATTGTAGGTGCCTCCCAGAGTCTCCCAGATGGCTAATCTCTCAAGGAAAAAATGACAAAGCTATGAAAATCGTCAGTGATATAGCAAAAAAAAATCGGAAAAAGATGCCTTCCCATTTTGAGGTGAGTTCAGGGTTTGCTTATGCATGTAAGTAAGCATCATGATAAACCCTTCCATCAGCTCTTCCTAGCAGAAACTTATTGTACTTCGTACTGGCTCTTCTGCAGGATATTCAATTTGAAGAGGAAGATAGTGGAAAGCAGAGTCCTTCATTCATTGACCTTGTCAGGACACCACAGATGAGAAAAAACACGTTAATTTTGATGTACAACTGGTAAGATGATCATGTTTGAGAGCCATTCTTGAAGTTTTGGTTACAAAGGCTCCAGCAGGAAACAGATTTTGGTCCTCTGGCTGACTAATAAAACTGAGGTCCTCTTCTCTACCTAGGTTCACAAGCTCTGTCCTCTACCAAGGACTCATCATGCACATGGGAGTAGCTGCGGAGAACATGTACCTGGATTTTCTCTATTCTGCACTCGTCGAGTTCCCAGCTGCCTTCATCATCCTTGTCACCATTGATCGTGTTGGGCGTCGCTACCCCTGGGCTCTGGCAAACCTGGTGGCTGGGGCTGCCTGCCTCCTTACAGCCCTGATCCCTGAGGGTGAGTGACTAGTGTGAGGCCATGTGGTAGCTTCCCACCCTGGCCTTGCCGTCTGGGAACAGTATTCACCTCTCCCTCCCTTTTCCCAGGGTCCAGTCCCAAAGCTCCACAAACCCATGCCTGCTGTTGGGTGCTGTCTCCCTGACTTTTAGTAGCACTAGTCATGATGCAAAAGTGAAATGAGGTTGATTTGTGGCACTGCTAATAATAAATCTCAAAGTACCTGCATTCCCTATGCTGCTCTGGGAGGGTCCTTATGCCACAGTTCATGAGGTGCTGGCTGTTCCCATTCCCTCGTTCTCACAGGTGAAACAAGGCCCCTTCAGAACATCAAGTACTTTGGAATCAGAGGTCCCCCCTAAAACAACACTGCTGTGTTAACTGACTCCTGCTAAATCACTGGGATGCTTTTAAATGTGTTGAATGTGTTTTGTCTGCAGACATACATTGGCTAAAAGTGATTGCTGCTTGCATTGGGAGAATGGGAATCACAATGGCTTTTGAAATGGTTTGCTTTGTAAACACTGAACTGTATCCAACATATATCAGGTAGGTGCATCCTCCTCCCTGTTGGCATTTGGCCTGGAAACAAATACTTGGGGTTAATGTGTATGTTATGTTTTATGCTAAACTAAGTTATCCTCAAATGCTTCAGAACTGCATGGGTGCTGCTGAACATGAAGTAGCTGAAGCATAAGTAAAATGCTTTAAAAAGTAGATCTATGAAGACAAATGTACTTCAAGGCAGATGAAAACTCATGTGACTGAAATAAAGGAGAGAAGGTTTCTGAAGTCCCGGGTAGTGCTTGAGTTTGTGTGCCATTCGAACCAAAACAACTTTTAAATGGATCTGCCCAGAGCGGAGTATGATATGGAGAAAGTGTGTTAACTAAAGCCCCTCACCTGAGGACTGTATTGTTTCCCTGTTTGTAAGTGGCTGCTGGGTGAATAGCTCAGAAGTAGATACGTGCTCTGCAGAAATCTAAAGCTTGAGAGTTAATTCTTCTTCAAAATCTCCTCTTTCTACCCCGTGACTGTAGGCCATTGGCTGTAGAGGAGATATTTGCACTGACCAGATGAATCTTATTTCTTCTTTCTTCATTGGAGAGACACTGATTATATGAAGCTATACAGCATAGGTTGTGGAGTCTCCTTCACTGGAGACATTCAAAACCTGCCTGGACGCGTTCCTGTGTAATGTGCTCTAGGTGACCCTGCTCTGGCAGGGGGGTTGGACTAGATGATCTTTCAAGGTCCCTTCCAACCCCTAGGATTCTATGATAGGAAACAATAAGACTATTAATATTCTTTCTCTATCCATAATGAATACAGTGGAGTTTAATTTTTTTTAATAGTGTGTAGCAAACAGAAGAATAATTTTCCACTCCTTGCACTAGGTCAGCCAAGATGTACTGAAGCTAATGGGTTTTTTTGCCCCTTCCTGGAGGTGTTCAAGGCCAGGCTGGACAGGACTTTGTGCAACTTGCTCTAGTGGAAGGTGTCACTGCCCTTGCAGAGGGGTTGGAACTAGATGGTCTTCTAAGTCCCTTCCAATTGAAACCAACCTATGACTACCTATGATTTAGGTTTTAACTCTATCCAGAGACTTCTTCCCTCAGACACTTTGCACCTGATACTTTTCTGTCTTTACCCTTGGGAATTTGCTTGCACCTTGGAAAATACAGATATACTTTCCTGTTTCTATTTGCTAAGCTCTTTATTCTTGCAATACTTAGGTTTAAATAACTTCTACATGTACCCACCAGTGGAAAACTAGGGCTTTGCAAATGATTTTGGCATTTTGTGGTCTGCTGAGCTGCTTGCTCTGTGCGAGGGTCAGAACTGTGATCTGTGCCCTTCCGTTCAGAGTGCTGTGATGCTAATGTGATCCCTTTGTTCTTGAACCAGGAACCTCGGGGTGATGGTCTGCTCCTCCTTGTGTGATGTTGGTGGAGTCATTGTCCCATTCATTGTCTACAGACTGGTGGAAGTCTGGCACGATCTGCCACTGATAGTTTTCAGTAAGTGCCACCTTAGCTCCCTGCAGACTGCTCCTGGGAGGCAGTGGTGGAGCCCAAGCTTCAAAAAAGCCAGATCAGGCAGTTGCTTCAAATTCAGCAGAAGCTGCTTCCTATCTACAAAAGCCACATTCTTCAGTTTATATAACCTAGAGCTTGTTTATGTATTCATGTCTCCTTTGCCCGTTATATTATTCCTTGCATTTAAAGGATGCTAGAGGTAGCTGCAGGTTCAATAGATGGCAAAGAGCTGAGAAATGTCCTAACGTTTTGATGAGATTAATATTTTGATTAATTCAAATCTGATCAATTACTGCCCTTCTGTGAGGTATGTAGTCTCAGTCCAGGAGCCAAAGTCTGGAATTTTACATAATTGCCTACCTAAAGGAGTACAAGTGTGGCTGTTACACCTCAGCATTTCTGACAGTGTTAACTGGCTGCTGTCCATCTATTTGGAAAGAAGTTGGTAAATGAATACTAGATGAGTGTTTGCAGAGTAGTGACCTGATCTCTCAGGTCAGGGTTTGCAACTCCTTTCTGAATCTTTAGAACTGTACACTACAAAAAAATGTCTCAAATGGCAATGTGCAGTTTTTAACAGACAGAACATTTAGCAGGGTGCTTGATAGATTTGAAATATAAACACCAAATGTGCTTTATCAGTGGATAAGTGAACCAAATAGAGTTGGAGGTATTATATTGTGGATGTATTTTCAAATCTCATTATGTAAACAACAGAAAAATGGAATCTGTTTCCTTGCATGCACTCAGACTGGAAAGGCTCCTTTCCTCCTTACAGTTGTCTGTCCTGTGGCGCCACAGTTCATCGCATAACTCACAACTGAACTCAGCTCATTGCTGTCCCCATGTAGCCGCCACATCCTCCAAAGGATGTGAATATCTTGTATGAAGAACAAAATAAAATGCCATTTATAAGTCATCTGTGCCAGGCAGGTGAAAGTGGTGTATGCTCAAAGTTGGTATATGCTAACAAGCTGTTTGTGCATCTGTTCAATTTGAAGCGGTTCTTGGTTTGTTTGCGGGTGGATTGGTGTTGCTCCTACCTGAAACTAAAGGAAGAGTTTTGCCTGAGACTGTTGAAGATGTTGAAAACTTTCACAGGTAAGTCATGACAATGAACTCTTAGCAAGTTTCATTTGAAATTGTGCAAAATCCCTGCCCAGAGCTCCTTGGGCAAGTCCAGGGGTTACTTGGCTGCCTCTTATGATTCCAAGAAGTTTGTAGTTATTTTCCAAACTCTCTACCTGGAGATATTTTTTTTTTACCACTTGTCTACCTAGGCATCTGAAGCAAAGCATAGGCCTTTACTGGCCTGTGAATAGCTGCACTAGTCTCTCAAACCTGCTAGAACACTATTATAAATGCTGTTTTTGCTTAACAAATCTAACTGATCTTATGGAATAAAAAAAGAGCATTCTTGATAGCAGCTACTTGTGCAGTGAGTGAAGCACCAGTATCAACTGAGGAACCAGAGCAAATTTAGAGGATTTGAGGATTGGCTGCTCATTTTCTCTGGGGAAGAGGGAGGGCAAGTGAAGAACTCAAAGTTAGATGCTTGCTGAACACCCTCATTTGTGGTTTGCTGCTCATGTATTGTTATTCTTGCAGGCAAAGTGTTCCAAAGGCCAAAAAGATTTATCTCCACGTCCAAACGTCAGAAGTAGCACATGACTAAAGAAGGCATTACTCTTTCTGGGTACCCTGCTTTAAGGCACTAGCATGGAAAGGCAAATTGGAATAAATACTCTCTCCTGTGTTGCCTCTTTTTGTCTGCCTATCCTTTATCTACAATGTTTGGGATCTTCTGATGGGATCATCCCTATTACCGTATAGCTGCTTCTCTCTTTGTACACTATGATGCAAATATGTTTCATACCAGCTTTCATAGAATAGAATCATAGAATCCTAGGGGTTGGAAGGGACCTCGAAAGATCATCTAGTCCACCCCCCCTGCCAGAGCAGGGTCACCTAGATCACATCACATAGGAACGCATCCAGGTGGGTTTTGAATGTCTCCAGTGAAGGAGACTCCACAACCTTCCTGGGCAGCCTGTTCCAGTGCTCTGTCACTCTCACAGTAAAGAAGTTCCTCCTGATATTCACATGGAAGCTCCTATGCTCCAATTTGCACCCATTACCCCTTGTCCTATCACTGGTCATCACTGTGAAAAACCTAACTCCATCTCCCTGACACTCACCCCTTACATATTTGTAAACATTGATGAGGTCACCCCTCAGTCTCCTTTTCTCCAAGCTAAAGAGACCCAGCTCCCTCAGCCTTTCCTCATAAGGGAGATGTTCCACTCCCTTCATCATCTTAGTAGCTCTGCGCTGGACTCTTTCAAGCACTTCCCTGTCCTTCTTGAACTGAGGGGCCCAGAACTGGACACAATACTCCAGATGCGTCCTCACCAAGGCAGAATAGAGGGGGAGGAGAACCTCCCTTGACCTACTAACCACACCCTTTCTAATGCACCCCAGGATGCCATTGGCCTTCTTGGCTACAAGGGCACATTGCTGGCTCATGATCATCCTCCTGTCCACCAGGACCCCCAGGTCCCTTTCTCCTACACTGCTCTCCAGCAGGTCAGCCCCCAACCTGTACTGGTACATGGTGTTTCTCTTCCCCAAATGCAAAACTCTACACTTGCCCTTGTTGAACTTCAACAGCTTTGTAGACCTCAGCATGGAGGCAGATCTTAACTTTAGGATGGTGACATCTATCACAGCAAAGCTTTATAAGCCTCCATGAAGTCTGACTTTGTTGCTTTGCCTTATGAAGGGGCAATGTAGTACAACAGAGTTTTACTTCTGTTGTGGAGCTGAGATGGCTACAAACCTCATCCAGTCTTGGTACAACTTGCAACATATTTGCACAAATTTCTATTTATTTATTTATTTATTTTGCTGGCACTTACGTGTTGTATTTTTCATTTAAGTCCATGTGCCTAAACAGTAGCCCTCATTGGGGTTATTGGCTGTCCTAAAACTAAACAAGGTGGGCATGTGGCAACTCCAGAGGATGAAAGGGGGTGCATGGGAGAGGAACTCATAGTCCTTCATAAAGTAATAGCCTTGCCCAGTTTTCAATGTATAGCAGCTAAATTTGTCTTAATATCATCTTCACAGTGGGTAATCAATACTCCTTTCCTCAGCCTACACCATATTATAAACGTGTGCATGCACAGACATGCAAAATTTAATTAAAAATATTATGTTGATGCTCCATTTAGGGTCGAAAAAGCATTACAGCTGCCAGGAGACTGAGAGTCCTGCTTGACTGGGGCCAGGACAGAGCCTTATCTCTGTGTTTGGAGGGGGCAGCCCTGCAGGGGGAGCCCCTAAGAGTGAAAGGGGCTCACGCTTAGGGACCTGCAGATTTCCTACTCCTTTCCATTTAACGACTGTAACAGCCTTGTGGTTCAGAGGAAAACAGGCACAGGGGGACTGTGACTCCATTGTTTCTGTCTTGTTGGTCCCTAGCACTGTTGGGGAACGCTGTTTTTCAACCATCCTGGTTTGAGCCAAGATGATGCCAATTTTATTTTTACTGATTATTATTATTTTTTTCCTTCAGTGAATTCTTAAGCACACAAGTTTTCCAGGTAGTGGACTGATAATGTGCATGTTACTGCTGAGACTTCAAGGACACTTTGTTCTGCTTTGGATACTAAAGGAGCAGAAGAGCCCTGTCTGCAACCCTCCTGTAGGGAGGAGTGGACTAGACAGACAGCAAAGTTGGCCAGGGAGTATTCCACACCATATATAATTCAGGAATCACTAAAGGCAAGCCCCTTCCTTCCTGCTTCTTTTGCCCTTCTCTTCTGTCTATGGCCAGTGCCCAGGGAGGACTCCATCTATCCATCACCACTGATCCTTGGCCTCGTGCATTCTTGACCCTTATAACTCTCCCCTCAGCTCCTGTCTGCCCTGCCACTCTCTCTGGCAGTGCTCCAGGACATTTCAGCATTGCTTTCAGCTCAGGAGATGCCATGGGAGTTGCTGGGGGCCGGGGGAGGTAATAGGGTTTTGCACATTCCTGGACACATTTGTATACAATTGTACATATTTCTTTTATTGTTGGTATTTAATTAAAGATGTCTAGTTTATTTTTCAATCCAGAAAGTCTCTCTTCTAATTATCTACCTACCTGGGTGGGAGGGGATCAAGAGCATTATTTTTGCTGGTTTAATTCTCAATCCTAAATCCAACTGTGGATTCATCCTGGTTCAAGCCAGGACACCAATAAAGTTGCTGCATGCAGAGCACAAGATGCTGCTGTCACTTAATGACCATCTGCAGGGAGAGAGCTTCCAGCTGAGCAAAGTGTCACTGGACTCTGGCAGGCACTGTAGTGTTCCCCCAGAATTGCTTCCCATTGTGGTAGTGTGGTGGATTTTGACTGGCCTGAGCACCAGTTAATGTTTAGTGTGGCTGTGAGGGCCTCAAAGGCAGGGAAGCACATTGTCCAGCAAAGGCAGACCATGAAGAGGTTGCTCTGAAAAAGTGAGGACAGATCTGGACTCACATGACTTTGACCCAGGCAGTTGCAAAATTAGTATTTGCTTCAGAGTCAGAGAAAAACAATCTGGTCCTGAGATGGGCAAGAGGAACAGTAGGGATGTAATTAGGCATCCTGGAGCTGGTGTCCTGTTGTGATTGCAGAGATGTTTCCGCTCTGCAACAAATGAAATCTGGCGGAAAAGCTGTCTTTATTATAGTTCATTGATTTGAAGCCTGTTGAAAACTCTGTGCAGAAAGATAATGAAGGAGGAGGAGCCAAGAAGTCAAGCAAAGCAAATACTGGGATGAATGAATGAGTGACTACAAAAGCTGACTCTCAAGATCCTTACCCATCACACTGGCATTTTTTTCCACAAGCATTGCTACTGCCACGGCAGGAGCTGAAGATGTGGCAGGCTCTGGTGAGCCTTCATTTTGCAGTCACCTGCAAGTTATACCAGCATTTGATTCTGGTGGCACCTTAATTAGCTCAAGGGCAAATGTACTTCATCCATTCCCTTGCTGATGACTTTGTTAATTAATATGTTTCTGCCTGGAGTCGGAAGACAATGAAACATGTCAAATATGGCTCAGCTGCACATGGTTACTCTTAAAGTGCAGAGAGCTTTTGTGTCTTGTGCACATGTTAGGAGTGGATCTACTCCAGAGTATGAGACAAGCTGTCTTACATCTTGCCTTAGATAAAGCAATAGTTTGCCAGCTTCCCTTCCCATTAATAGCAGCTGAAGCTTGTCTGGTCCTGGAGCTGCTGGGTTGTAACCAGCTCAGTGGCAGTGCTGTCCTTGAAGCTTGGGAAGGGGCATTTCAGGGCCCAACCACTGGCTGGCTCAGGCAACCCAGGGAGAACCTGAACATGGCTGTGTCCATCTTAATGAAAGTGTGACTGGCCTTTTAAAAAGACCCAGTCCCATGTCCAACTACTTAAAGCCACAGTAGCCACAGACTGTGCCTAAGGAGAACATAAAACCTTCATAAAGTCTCGCTCTTTACCTTTACAAAACTTCTGTTGTTCCCTCTGGCATCCTTCATTCTGTAAATGTTTAAAAATAAGAAGAAATAGGACCTTTTCCCAGAACTGGGATGGGTCAAGAGACAAACTCAAATCCAGACAATATATACAAGTTGATGAGTATGATGTGTATCACATTTTAAGTGCTTCCTAAGGGCTATGGAGGGGATACTTCAACATTCAAAAGTACTAGAGTAGTGATTTTCCAGCATGCTAGTGAGGGAGATCTACTTAGAAAGCCACCTTTTTTTCTTTTTTTTTTTTTTTTTTTTTTTTTTTTTTTTTTTTTTCTTTTTTGACCATCTTTAGCTCCTCTTCTCCATCCTTACCCTTTCCAGCTTTTTTGAGATGGGTCACTAAAAAACTCCCGAAATCATGGCATTAGGAAAACAAACATGCATAAACACAAACATGAATATGCTTTAATATGAACAGCATCCTGTTATTGCTCATGCTGCTCCCAGTGCATGTCCATGATGGGGCTTTTTCCCCCTGCCTCATCACAGATCCCTAATGATGTTCTACTTGCACACAGCCCCCCACATTGTGAGGCTTCATTGCCTCCACCTTTTCTTTGTCTTCCCTTTCATTTTCCAGCTTCACTAATATACAGGCAAATTCTGGGATTCCAAAGCTTTAAAGCCAGCCTGGGCTTAGATGTACTTATTTTTTGTACTTACTTGTCAGTAAGAAAAGGACTAACTGGGAAACAACAGGGGCTTAGATGTGGTGCATAGGGACATGGTTTAGTGGTGGATAGTGCTAGGTTAACAGCTGGACTTGATGGTCTTAAAGGTCTCTTCCAACTTAAACAATTGTGTTATTCTTACTTGCAGGCAGCTTCAGAACTCAGAACATGGAGATAAATAATTTTTTCTTTGCTTCTCTCTTGCCTGCAGAAGGAAAGGGGAAAAGACAGATGATGGTCCTGATAGCTAACAGCATGATTCACCACATAATCCATACACTTAGATTCATTGGAAACTAGGTTTAACTGATGTCTCATCACTGCCAATTTTTCAAATGAGATGAGGTTATTTAGAAGAGCAGCAGAATAAGGAGTAAACTGGAGACTTTCTGTGGCTTTCTTGCAGCTGCCTGGTCATCTGGAAATTCTTTCACAAGAGTAGCACAAGTAACTTGAACTCTGGCATTTCCTACTGTAAAAACTGCTAGTCGTAGGTGGTTTCTAAAGTAACATCTGGGTTTGTGGTTGCAAGTATGGAATTCCTGACTTTGCCTAATGGCAATCTCTCCATGCTCTACCCTCTGCTGTGTTGCCATCCCTTTCTGGCCAGGCTGAGTCCTTTTCTTCCCACGCCCAATTTTTTAGCAGGCCAAGTGTCTTTTGGCTCTTCATCAACTCCAGTAAATCTGAGCAGCTCCTCCAGTGTTTATGGAGCTCTGCCCTCACCCTGGGAGGTGCTCCAGCAGGTGTAAATCATGCCAGAAGGAGGAAGCACTGAAACCACAGGACATGTCTTGCTTTGTTCCCTAAATTTAAAATCATACCTCAGCTAGCATTGTCCCAGTCATGTGTGAACATCTCTGGGACATCAGCAGTCCCCCTTGTTGGCACAACTGCATGAAGGAGGTGAGATTGGGGTGGTGAGCACCCCCAGGCACATGTGGGATGCAGCTAATGGCCTCAGATGCTTAGATGGGACAGCTAAGTTTTTCTGAGGATGGTATGAACAAGAGTTGTGTTCTCCAGCTTTATGGTGAGGGTGACAGAGCAGTAGAACAGGCTGCCCTGGAAGGCTGTAGAGTCCCCCTCTCTGGAGATATTCAAGACCCACCTGGATGCAGTCATGAGCAATGTGCTCTAGGCAATCCTGCTTTAGCAGGGCTGTTGGACTAGATGATCTCTAGAGGTTCCTTCCAACTCTGACAATTCTGTGATTCCGTGAGTGACTGAAAGAAATCTTACTATACAAGATGTCATCACTAAACTTTTGGCATTTCAAACAGGTATGACAGCCAGCTCAAGTAGGGCTTCCATGTCATCATGCTTGCCTTTCCCCTAAGAGCCATGTCTTCGTCCCTCTGCCTCACCTACCTTGGGCAGGATGTATGGCTGAAGAAGCTGCTGAATGCTCCTGTTGCCATGCCAAGGTGCTCTCCTGCTTGAAAGCCACCTTTGGCTGCTAGCAGAGGCCTGCTGTGGCAGGGAGGATGCTTTACCCTGTGCTGACAGAGATACCTCTCAAGGCAGAGCAGCTCTATTTGCTGCCTAAGAAGCAACCAAAGCCCAGGTTGATGTTTTTCAGATGGCCCCTGAAAACACTTCCACGTTTTCTCTTTCTGTCTTGCTGCCATGTAAGGTGTTAGTGGATTCTAGTCAGATCACACAGGAGATCCTACAGCCTAATATTACTACCAGGCATGAGTTACCCACCAGCCACCTACTGTGTTTATACATCTACAACAAAACCCTATGGATCCTCAGACATGTGCAATGTGTTTTGGTTTTGTTTGTTGTTTTTTTTAGCAGATTTTGCAGATGTGAAGGAGACTTGCTCTGCTCTGTGGGAGGATGACTAATGCCATACCTGTGCAGATTTTCAGCATCTTCAATGGTTTCAGGTAGAGTCTTTCCCTTCATCTCAGGCAGGAGCAAAACCAAGCCACCATCAATTAAACCAATCACAGCTGCAAACACAGAACAAGGATCACAAAGGGTCATGCTTGAATGTAATTCCAAGTAGCTAATCGATTCTTATTGAGACACAGCTGCCCTGATGATTGAATAAGGACTCCTCAAAGTTATAATCATATTTGTCTTTTTACTACGTGATTCTCATTTTTCAGAGTAATTGCTGATGTTTCTGAGGTGCATCTGAGGTCTGGAAAGCTGTCCTGGGCCATTGATCCAGAGGTCATCTGGCACACAAAGCAAAGGAAAAAGGTTTATATACATTTCTCCACCTTCTTTTTTTTTTTTTTTTTTTTTTTTTTAAGTGGAAAAGAGGTCACCAAAGTAATTAATCTAGGCTGTGGCCAAGCAACCCATCTGGCAGCTCTCTTACCAAAGATGACTAGGGGCAGTTCGTGCCAGATCTCCGCCAGTCTGTACACAAGGAAGGGTGTCATGATCCCACCCAGGTCACACATGGACGAGCAGACGAGGACTCCTAGGTTCCTGCAAAGCACATGCACACAGACACATGTATGCACACAGCACATGTATGCACACAGCATATGCATGCACACAGAACATGTATGCACACAGACATGCATGCACACAGCACATGCATGCACACAGACACATGCATGCACACAAACGTGTGCACGCACAAACACACACCCCAGCTCTGCCTCGCGGTGCCTCCTCCCTCTCAGCACCCCAGCACCCCAGCTGGGGGGTGCCCAGCACCCTGGCAGGACCCACCAGTGTTTTCTCACCCCTGCTGCTGGGATGAGTGGGTCAACAACCTGCCCATGGGATTTGCAGCTGATCGGAGCAGGGATAGGCCATGAATCTCAGGGGGGAAGGAAGACGCTTAGAAAGGCCTGGCTACTGTCGTGGTGAATATAACCAAAAGAGAGCACAGGCAGAGCATTCTTCCATGGAGAAATACCTTAAGATGGAATGGGTGAGGAGGGAGACAGTTAGACAAGGCAAGACATTTCAGTATTGGAGGAGGATTGTTAATGACTGTTTTGATTTCTGGTTCACTGAACTGCATTGGAAGGGGAGCCTGGAGGGCATCAGGGAAGGTTTCATAGAATCATTTAGGTTGGAAATGGCCTCTGACATCAAGTCCAACTGTAAACCTAACACCACCAAGTCCACTACTAAGTCTAAATCAATTAGTCTCTCACACATGCTCTCAGAAACCTGCTGCCTCAGTGCTGGACTCAGAAGCCAGGAAGGGGTTTTGACCAGGGAAGGCAGTGGGTTTCTGTCGCACCACTCTTCACCTTTGCAACGTTTTCTATTAATGCAAACTCCTTTTCCAGGGCAGAGCATGAGCCACAGGCTCCTCAGCTCCATCCACAGCTTTGAGTCAGCTTCTTGCAGTCTCTCCCTGAGAAACACCCATAGCTTTTGCACACTTACCTGAGAAATGTTGGATACAGCTCAGGATTTACCACACAAATTATTTCATAGCACATGGTAATGCCCATCCTGCCCAAGCAAGCTGCAGTCATTTTAAGCCAATTAAGAGCTGGAAAGACATAAAAGTTTCAATACAAATACATTTTTTTCCCTGCTCTCTGCATAAAACAGCTTCAAATATTTAATTTAAGGAAACAGTAAGTTTACTGTCATGAAACGCACAAAATAGTGTTCTGTTTCACTCCATAAAGAATTTATAATGCCATTGTCTTATGGTTCAAGCAAATAACCCAGACTTTGCTAAGTTGCTGTCACAGACAGCAGAAATCAATGATACAAAGTTATTCAGCGCATTTACCAAAAGCTCATGCAAGAAACTATTTCTTACTTGCAACAAAACTAAGCAGAGGGCAGCTGCATTGTTTGGTAGTTGAAATCTGCTTATCAGCAAGATACTCTGTGCTTTTGCACGGAGGCTCCCGATGGCTTTCAGGCTGTGACAAGTTTGTGTTGCCTGCCTGTCTCTCAGTGTGTGTCCTACAGTTGCTTTCACACCTGGGGCTACAGATGGGTGCTGCAGGTAAGTGATTACACAGCCCTGCGCACAGGGTCAGTCTGTGACACCACCTGTGCCACGTGGGCTTCTAGATCCCAGACTGACCTTGGGTCGTGGATTCACATGTTTCAGCAGTTAGCAGACCCAAAGCATTGAGTTTCTCCCTCATTTAGCAACCAGGCATGTCTCAAGTCCAGGGCAGTATTTTACTGACAGGTGAGCCTGGCTGACAGAGCTGAGTCATCATCAGCAGCCACATGTTGTTCTCAGCAATTGTAGCTGTGGGAGTCCAGGGCCACCCCTGCCTCCTGCCAGGGCACTGCCTGCCCCACTGCCCCCCCAGAGCCGGCCTGGGTGGAAAACACCCATTTTATGGGCTACAGGCTTTGGAGGTGGCTCAGCTGGGGCTGGCGGTGCTGCTGCCGGCCCCAAGGAAAGACTGGGGTCTGTGACAGTGGGCGCTGCGGCCAAGCCCCAAGCAGGGCACAGAGCCACGGACAGAGCTGGCTCAGCAGCATCTTCACCAGCTGTACCTGCCCCACCAAGGTGCTCAGCTGGGTGTTGTGGCTTCCCAGGCCCTGGCAAAGGCAGCAGTGGTGGGGCTTCTGGACTCCTACTCCCCGTGCTCCCCAGCAAAGCCCCTTCCTGCCCAGACCCAGCACTCCACAGGTTCTTGTGGGCATGAGTTTCCATTGCCTAGGCACTTTTAGTATTTTGCCTATGACATTTTTTCTGTAACATTTTGTGGTTTTGTCCCTATCCTTCTGTGAAGCAACTGTGTGGCACTGTTAGGCCTGTGGCTTCAGTCTGGTTGTATTCCATGAAGAAAAGGGAAAGATGTTTCATTTAGTGACCCTTAAGGGACACACTCCTTTGAGACTATGGGCTTGGAGCCAAAGCTTAGCTAAACAAAAGCCAAGTGTCTGTCAGTGTGGTTGCTCAACATCCTAAATGCATGGCAGCAGCACTATTGACAGCAGAAAGCACTTACTGTATCCAGATGGTGTTTAAGAGTGTGTGTGTGTGCCCATACATTTTTCCTTTTAAGAAACAGAAAACATGGGGATTTTTGAATTAAAACCCTGAATTGTGTATTCGGATCAAAATTTTAGGCCAGATAAAAACTGGGGACTTCACATGACATGCTTCATGATCTAGCTCCTGCAGACTTGCCACTTGATTTGATACTATTTTGGAAATTTAATTTCCTCAGCCTCTCACTTGCTGGTATAAATGCGGATGCTGGGACATGCATTAGCTTTTCTGGTATTGGTCTTCATTGGATCACAATACTGACATGGGCCAGGTTAGCAAGATATATATATCTGTTTTCCAAAGTAATAACCAGGAGATGGGGGGAGAATGCATTTCATGACTCACTCTGTGGGACTAAGGCTGTAAGGAGGCAAGCACCACCTGCCACCACATTTGCCACAGCCCAGGGGTAGCGACGCCCAACACGGTCCAGTGTTAGCATGAGGATGAAGGCAGCTGGGAACTCGACGAGTGCAGAATAGAGGAAATCCAGATACATGTTCCCAGCAGCTACTCCCATGTACATGATGAGCCCCTGGTAGAGGACAGAGCTTGTGAACCTGGTCAGAGAAGAGGATGTAGATGAAGCCAAAACCTTTGGGAGAGGGTTTATGCAAAGAACTGAGACTGGCAGCTGGTCAGGAGCAAAACAGGCTTAAATCAGTGATGACTGTTTAGGGCATCAAATCATACTCCTCCATTTGGGCTGCAAAAGCCTTCCCTTACCAGCTGTACATCAAAATGAATGTGTGTTTTCTGATCTGAGGTGTTCTGACTAGGTCTAGAAATGAAGGTTTCAGCTTTTCTCCATCTTCATCTTCAGAGCTGAGAGTCTAGGAGCATAAGCAACAGGACAAGAGATTTTAGTGGGCTGGGGAGAGTGTGGTAAGCACTGCAACAAATATTTTCCTCAGAATTAATGGGAGAATGAGGATTTTCCTTTGCCAGTTAAGCAACTGAGGGCAAAATAACTTCTCCAGAGTGTTTTGGGGAAAGGAAACACAAAAATGTATACAGTCTTCATATCTGCATAGCCATACACATATTGTGTATGAGGCTGTTAAATGGCGTGAAGCAGCATTTAACAAATAACTAATAAGGAAGTTCCGGAATTTTAGAGTAATAAGGTTTAGCTAGTTTATTGTTGATTGACACTACTTAAAAGAAGATTTTTTTTCTTGTCTGCTGATTTTGGAAGTCTTTTCCCAAACATGTTCTGTGATGGTCCTAGGCAGTCAAAGAAAAAAACTCATATGCCTTTGCTTTAGGGAACTGCAGTGCTTTTAGTTGCCAAGCTGCTCCCTACTCTAAACCCCAAACCAATCCTAAGCTCATAACATTATTTGCCTCAAGATTTGCATATATATGTAGCAAATGTAGCGCAGTCACCTGGAAAGAGACAGGCAGCTTCTTCTTATTTCCCTTGGCGATGTGCTTAATAACTTCCATAGCTTTGTCATTTTGCTTTTGAGCTATGAGCCATCTGGGAGACTCAGGCAGACACCTGCAACACATGTAAGTGTGGCAGTTACAGGGGAGGGAAATGTACATTACTGGTGCACAGAAAATGAAAATGGTACTGAGTTTCTCAGGCAAGGATCCTACTGTATATTAAATATCCAAGAGTGGTATTGAACACAGTGGTAGTTGTACCCGTCAGTGACTGCACTTGAATGACAACATAGTCCGATTTTTACTGGTTTGTTTTTTTTTGTTTGTTTTTGTTTTTGTTTTTTTTAAGGCTAAAACCAGTTTATTATAGTTAGGAAACATTAGCCTGAGGTAATTTCTTTTGACATGTTTTAGAAATGGCTAATAATCTGTGGATATAAAAAAGAACAGCTGTAAACCTGATTCTTCAGCTTCATACTAAGAATAAACTTTTTTAAAAAAATCCCAAACAAAAGCCATCTCCCAGATCTGTTCCCTGATCTGGCTATGGACTTTTTTAAGGAGCATTTTCCCTTTTTTTTTTCTTTTTTTTTTTTTCCCCCCAAGTAGTCAATGTAAGTCTGTTAATTGAATATTTATTTATTTTTTTATAAAAAACAATTCTAATCAACATCACTTCTCACAGTAGCTCAAATACTGTTCAGGAAAGAAAGACTCACTAGTTTGTGATGGGTGATGGGGACTCCAAACAGAAGAGCTGCATGTTGCAGGTAGTCCCTTCCTTTTATGTGATTTGGACTCAACCCCTGGGCAGGGGGAACAGAACAAAAGAAAAATGCCAGATCTGATCCAGTGTCATCTTAGAAATCCTGCGTGTAGAGCTACAGCTGATCCCTATGGAGAAGCCTCAACTCCCAATTAGAGTCCCCTGGTTTTGGCTCAGTGTTGCTGGGAGCTGCAAGAGCTGGCACTTACCAGTAGTAGAGCAGGAAGAAGAAATTGGGCAGTGTGACCGTGAGCTGGAGCCACCTCCAGTGTGGAAGCACATAAGCCAGGGCAGTGAGGCCAAGGAGTCCCAAGCTGAATGCAAGTTGGTAAGTGATGCCCACTGCCCTCCGGTAGCTTGAGCCAACAAATTCTGCAACTGCAAAGGTAGGCCATATGAGCAGAAATAAATCGGTTTGGAGAGCCAGGAGAATGTAACTCCTGTCAGCTAAAACCACATGGAGAGCAGGTTTGGGTTCCTGGAGCAAGTCACAGGAGAAGTCCTGACCCTTCCTCCTCTGCCGGTCAGCTGGGGACTTCATCCCTGCCTGCAAGGGTGTCAGGCCTTCACACATTAGTAAGGAGCAAACATTGCTTTCTTCCTCCCTCCCTTTCTAGCTAAGAACTAAATGTGAAAATTAAAACAGACAGCTGGCACTTGCTTTCCTCCATCTCACTCCTTCCGTACGGCTTGGGACCAGAGTCTCCCTTCCCACCAAGCATGTGAAATAGCACACCAACAATTGTTTTGGCACCAAGGCTGTGAAACACAAGTGTTATCTCTTACAGCACAACTTGCTGCCTTTCCTGGTAAAATGTCATACACCTTTGCAGCATTTTCTATTTGGTCTTGTCTTTTAGACTGTGTCCTTCATTTTGGCATGTGCCTCTCCAGGTATGAATGCTCCCTGGTTTTTCGAGATGCTTCCTAATTATTCCATTTATATCTACAAGCTGGTGCAAACCTGGCTGACAAACGTGGCTGACATTTAAGCATAGATGTGCAGTTTGGCAGTGACCAGCAGAGTGTCACCCGCTACCCGTGTTACACATGGCTCCACCTGGGTGCACCAGCAAGGATCAGCCCTGCTGCTAAACCAGGGGGTTCCCACCCAGAGAGTGTAATTGCAAGCAGCCGTAACTGAGGACGTAGCCTGTCAGCCAGGCCCCCTTGCTGACCAGTCCCTGCAGCAGGCGGAAGGTGACCGTCCAGCTGTAGCTCGGTGCAAAGGCCATGAGAACCCCTGAGACAGCAGTGACCAGGACTGTGACCAGGAGGCAGTGCTTGCGGCCAAACCTGTGGAAGGAAAGAAGAGAAGAAAGAGGCTCAGCTGATGGCAAGGTAGGGTGGCAACTGAAAGAGTTTGAAGAGGGTGGAGATGGAAATAGTCCCTGTTCCCCTCTACAGTTATTTTTTGGGTAGAAGTCTGCATCTGCTTGTCCCTTTGCAGCATACGTCATCTCGATGGAAGGTCGAGGGACTCCCCTGTCCTGTATTTTCCAGTCATCATTGACTTCTGGTTAATGACTCAGTTCAAGAAATGAACATTCTATCTTTCAGAGCTGCAATAGCTTTTTAATGGGGATCATGCTTGATAGCTGTGACCTTTACCTGTTTTCTCATCAACCTTTGCTAACTATTGAGCTCTTCTTCAAGAGGGTTTTTGCGCATGCCTGTTATTTGTGATTCCCTGTATTACCATTAACTCACTGAGAGAAATAAACTTTCCAAAAGAAACAAGTTTACTGGAACACTGGAAAGATGTTTGTTTTCTAGCTGACAGAGATATATACTCAGTTAGAAGTATGATTTATAAAAAACATTAAATTAGTCAATGTCCACTAACAAAAATAGCATAATAAATGCCAGCAAAACCAAATATCTTTTGTTCTCCACAACAGAATCAGCAGATCCCATCACTCAAACTTTCTTCCTGACATTACAGACATTTTTTACTTGGCTTAGACCCCAGCTCAAGAGAGCCTCATCAGACCACTAGACGAGCCCTCTCCTGCAAAGGCCCTTTCCCAGTGCTCCAGTTCTGGATGGCAGAGGTGCAATGCTGCATGTTAGCACTGACCTTGGAAGCCCTCTAGGGACACAGAAGGGTCATTTCCAAGACATCTATGAGTCCTGAACTTCCAAGTCAGTGCCTAGATGTATGCCCAGAGACCAATCAAGTAAATGAGTAGGTCTAATCCCTCAGAGAGAAGCGCGCTTGGAAAGAGTTTATGAAGCCTCCCCTGAAACATTTGCAGGACTTGTCCTGAGTACAGCAGGTTGCAGCAATCTCATGCACAGGAAAACTAGCGCTCCACTGGAGCTCAGGCTGTCTGATGAGAAGAGAAATCCAGGAAACACAGAATTCATGGGCCTTTTCCCCAGTCACTATACTAAATTTGAGGCTTCTGGGGTTGTGTTTTGTTGTTCATTTGTGTTTGGCCCCTAATCACAACACTTTGTGGGTATGTTATTTTGTATTGGTTTTGGGTGCCTGCAGTGCAGGGACAGGGGTGAACTAGGGTAGGATGGCAATGAGTAGAGCAGTAGAAAACCCCTCAAGGCTATGACACGCATGTGGTTTACCTGTCTTAGCAGCAATGATATCCTACTCCCTCATGTCTTTTTATACTTCTGCTTGATAATAAGCCTTGGTAAAAAGATCCTTCAGTATTTTGACACAGAGAGAGAGAATTTCAGCTGTAAGTGTCTGTGAGTTTTGGAGCTTCAGTTTCTATTGGCTCTCACAGCCATAGGTTGCCAAGAAATGCCTCTGCTAGTGAATATGATTGCTTAATCCACCTTGGTGCTAAAAAAGTGACCTGAAGAGTGGTGCATGTGGCGGTTGCAGGATCTGCTCACTGCTGTTCCATGTCCTGTCATGTCCAGATGAGTGGCTGCTACATATCCTCTCCTTTGCTCTCATAAACTGTGCATCATCATCTGAGTGTCAGTTCTAGTAAAAAGGGTGGGATACTTCCAAATTCACTAGAGGAGAGGCCAAAACCCAAGAATTTGGATTTAAGGGAAAGAGAGGATGGGGGTGAGTGGGGGGTTCTGGTGAAAGAAAGAAAGAAATCAGGACTTTCAAAATGCCTATGAAGAAAAGCAAAAATTGGTGGGTGTCAACCTTTGTCCTTGTTCTGGTTTGGTGGGTTTTTTGGTAGTGGGGTTAGGGCCCCAGGAGTGGCTCGAGTAAGAAGCTGAGAAGCTCCCCAGGCTCCAAACCCAGCCAAGGAGCCATTAGAGGGACAATAGATGTGCCTCTCCAATTAGCATAAGAAAGAACCACCTGAGCAGAGAAGGTGTGGAGGTGGAGAGCAGTGCTGGGGAAGGAGAGAGGTGCTGGTGGTTGGTGAGGAAGAAGGTGCCCAAGCAGAAGTTTCCCGACAACCCATGGTGAGATGGCAGCTGTCGTCCTGCACTTGTGGAGGAACGTGGTGGAACATTCCCTGAAGGCGCCAGGAGGGGTGAACTTGGCCACTGGACTTGGATTTTGTGGCCAGAGGATGTGGCGCCCGTGGACTCTGATTATGCAGCTTTGGAAGACCCCGGGCCAGGGGAGTTGGCTGTTCCCAAAGCAGCCTGTGACTCTGTGAGAAACCCACGCTTGGAGCAGCTCCAGACCTCGTGGGAAGGGCTCATAAGGGAGAGGTTTGTGGAGGACTTTTCCATGGGAGGGACTCCATGGGGACGCAGAGAAGGACTGTAGGGTTTACTGAGGACTGGAAAGCACTTTCTTCAATACATGCATAGATGAGCTTCTGAACAAGCAGATTTGTCCATGTGGAGGGACAGGTTGGGATTAGCCAGGACTGTGGTTGCCACTTTCCCCACAAAGGTGCTGTGCACAACCTAACTAATGGTGTGTTTGCCTCCAGTGAAACATGGGAGCAGGGACCAGTGAGACAAACACAGTCCCATCCTTGTGTTATGACACTTCAGAAGTACTATGGGGGATGGCTGTGCACCTTCCCATAGACCTTCCCCCATGGAGAGGGGGGAAAGAGAAAAGAATGGAATGGTGGTAATACCTGTCCAACAGATTATTTTGGGGCCTGATCAACATGGGAAGAAAAGACCATAACTCACTGTGCTCTTCTGTGTTCTGAGAATACAAAGGAAAAAACCCATTTCCTCAAAACAGACTGACTCTGCAGAGGGATGGTTGACGCCATGTTACCTTCACCTCTTCAAATTCCATTTGTAGCCTGTCTTGCTATTTTGCTGAAAAAATTGGTAAATATGGACAGGAAGATCAGCTACAAAGTATTAAATATGTTCAGAGTCTAACCTAAAAAAAGAACAAACTCAAAAACTGCTGGACAGATATATGACACAATGATGAAAAGGAGGAGATGAGGGGTAATAAGGTCTAGGTTCAGCTACAACTATGTCTCATTTTCAGAGACAGATGAGAAAAAGGGAGACCACATAAAATTTAGGAAGGAGCAACTTCTATTTCTGTTATCATTTCTAGATGAGAAAATATCTCCTATTTTGAATCTGATTTATGGCCATCTGGATACTGTTAAAATTAATGTGAAACAAATTTATGAGAAAAGATCACAGAATCACAGCATGTCAGGGGTTGGAAGGAATCTCCAAAGATCACAGAGTCCAACACCCACTGCCAGAGCAGGACAGATGGCAAATAGTTTTTGGTACCTGAGATACTATTTAACCTCAAACTTTGCGCTTGCAGTGCAGTTTGCCACTGTGAGAGGAAACAAAGCCGTCTCTTCCCTTGTCAATGTGCAAATTCCCCACGGAGCCACTGGGAAGCTGCAAAAGCAGAGCAACGTCCTGGTATTTCCACAGATTCCTGGGTCACAACAACCTTTGAAAGAAGGGGCTTAGGAACCACCATCTACCCTTTTGTAAATGACACATGTGACTTTTGAATCGAGTTTTAATTGCATTCATTTCCTTTTTGAATCATGAATGTTGTTCAGTGACACACATAAAGCAGGGAGCCAGAGGAAACAGTTCATCTCTCACCTGTTTACAGACTACATACCTGTCTGCTATGTAGCCAATGCTCATGGAGCCAATAAAAAACCCAGCATTCACACATGACTGGAAGAGGTCCAGCTTCCAGGAGTCCTCACACACCAGGTTAAACTGCAAAGGCAACCACAGTTAGAACCATGGGAGCATTCAATATAAACCATGGCTGTTCAAGGAGGAAGGACATGACACACAACTAGAAAACAGGCTCCAGGAAAGAATCCCCCATAACTCTTGAGCTGACATCTGCAACTCATTTGTCTGGATTTTCCCAAAATTTGTGGAAAAGCTACACCCTGGAAAATGATTGCACAATCACACATAAATACAAGGATACAGAGAGTATCTGCTTGGATCATCACCCAAATGTGCAATTCCTCAGTTTGGGCTACAGTGTTCTACCCTCAGTTTGGTGACTGAAGTATTCAACTATGAGAATAGCCATTGTCTGATTGATGATAAGCCAGTATTACCCTCCCAGGAAAAGCAATAATTTCCCATGATTTATCTATATCTTTGCTCTAAGTCCCTAGCTAGTCCTGATAGTCACTATTTATTAGCAGTTAAGCTCACAAAAAAGCAAACTTCACCAGTACAGCATTGTCTAACTTCAAGGCGTGCACGCAAGACTGGTTTTCCTGGACAAACTGAGTTTTACCTCAGTCACAAGAGAGGTTCCCGGTGAGTCGTAGACCCAGCCGTCCCGGCAGGGACCCAGAGGGACGGCGCTCCGGTTGCCCACCAGGCTGCCCAGGGGGTCGGTGCAGCTGACACCCGTCGTGTTCCAGTCCACCTCGTACCTCCTGCAGCGGCTGCTGAAACTGGCCCCGTGGCCACCCCACTCAGGAACTGTGAGATTCAGCTGCTCCTCCAGGCTCCAGCCACAGCGCTGGCTCAGCTCAGGCACCCCAGGGCTGAAGCAGCGGTGCTCGGGGATGAACCCAAAGAAGACAACACCCACATACACTGGGGTGAAGGCAGCAGAAAGCAGGCATAGCACAAAGAGGGTTTGTTTCTGAAAGAAGTTAAATTCTCCAATCTGCTCTAAAATGTCATCCAGGGTTGGCATCTTTGTATGTTGCCACTCATTAAAATACTTAACTCAGCTGCTTTCCAGGGCTTTGCCTTTCATTGCATGCTTCAATAACAGCTGAAGTGTTAGTTCAGAAGTCACAAATAATTAATTAACTTTGTCAATTCTCAAGCCATGCATTGCAATCTGTTTCTCAAATGCTGTTTTTAACCCAACTTTGGCTCTCTTGTTTTGACCTCTGTTGTTATTTTCTTTTGTATATGACACACTTGAGATACAAGAGCTGATGTCGTAGAGTACAGCCCTTTCAGTCTGTCACTGAGAGCCTGTCAGTGCACGGTATAGGGTAGGTGATAATTCCTTTGTCCAGTATTTTCAGAGGCAATGCAGGCAATATTATCCTCTCCCTTATACATATATACTACAGAAGAACTTTATAATTTAAATTCACTGGATAGATATGACCACTTGCATTCCTCTTTGGAAGTGTAGAAGAAGACAATGCAGAGATTACACAACAGGGCAGATTTCTTTCAGGCACCTCGTAGCTAAAGAACACTGTCGTGCCCCAAATAGGAAGCAGAGCAGCCACTGCAGTATAAGTTGATTTCTGAGTTGGAGGTGCACAGACTGAACTTGCAGGGGTTCACACATGGCTGGCCTGCACTCAAGGAGGTGAGAGTAGTCCCATCACCAGCCCTCATGTATCCACCCTGCTTGCTGCCTTCTGCTCTGCACACAGGTGGCATGCAGAGTCTGCTGTAAACCATAGCCCCTGTTACACACAGCTATTACATGTGAATTAGACAATGCTAATGTGTAAATGTGCTTCAGCAATCATAACATCCTCAGCCTCTTTTACTGAGGGGGATGATTTATGCTGTGTTCTCATAGCCACGGTTGCATCAGCTCCTTTCTTCTTGTTCCTCATTTCCCTGCCCTGTAAACAATTATCTTGTGTTAAAATAATGTAAGCAATAATGGAGAACTGGAAGAGGCTCAGTGCAGCTGAACATCAAAAGTGTGGATTTGGACAAAAAACATCTGGGTAAAGATTTCTGCCTGCAATTTTTCTGCAGACAGGTTTTCTTAACCCTCTTTCTAAGCTGAACTGTAACAACTTTGTAGCTTGTTTAGTGCTTCTGAAGGGAATCCCTGAGCCAGCTGCTGTCACTGAGTTAATTTCTCCCTGAGAAGCACTTAGTGACCTCTTTGAGTTTTATGAAGCACAAAACTAAACTATGAACCTTGGAGGAAAACAGAGGTGATAAGTAACATGGTATTTTAAAGGGTTATTAATCACAAACCCTGTTGAGTTCACCAACTGGCATACCTAGGAACTGTCATGAATCACAAATGGGGCTGCTACTTCGCAGTGAACACCTTTCACAGCTAAGAAAAGACCAGGCCTTTGGCTGTTTACAATAAACTGTTTGCCTATCTCTATTCAGGTCTAGTTTACATCAGAAGGAGAGAATGAGCTATTCCCCCCATTAATGCTCTAGCATCTTACTGCAGTAGCAGCTTTTAAACCTTGCACGCACCTGCAGTGCACATATTTGATGTGTTTGTTAATAGCTAAAACTTGCATCAGCTAAAACCAAATTAAATGGAAAAAAAAAAAAGACCATAAAGCATCCTGGAAATCTGCTCTGCTCCCTTTCCTGATTCTACCTAGTGTTATTTCATGCTGGGGAGAGGCAGAAGAAAGCCCAATGCAAGTATCGTGTTCATATGCCTGTTTTGCTGGAAGAAGGTTGTACCTGCTTTTGAGGCAGATTCATATTCTTCCTCTTGGAAAATCTTCAGTGTTACTTGAGTATTCTCTTGTATTGCCAGTAAGCAAAGTATTGTCCTACACTGGGAGTGACCACTGAGTATCTTCAGATATGGCATGATGTCCAGAGGCTTCTGTTATTGACATCTGAGCTGCCCTTGAATATCCTGACAGAATCCCTACTGTGTATGGTCACAACAGTCTTAGGGAAACTGAGCAGCCCATCCCACCAACATAAGGGCATGTGACTCTTGTCACTGGCACACACACAGGTGTGTTCGTGTGATCTCTATAAGATATTTTGCGGAAGGGTTATTTTCTATTTCACCAGGACAGAGCAGGGGGTGAGCATGTGCAAAGCTCTGCTATTGGATCTGAGCGCACATGAATGCAGGCAGGGTGACAGCTTGCCAGGGTGACATCCCCACTGTTTGTGCTCAAGTACTATCCCCATATCCACTCTACTTAGTCTTTACTGCCCTCCCTAGTAGTGCTTTGCCCAATTCCTGTCAGCACAGTCCTCACAATGCCCAGACAGATTTGGGATGGTGGTGCTGAACAAGCTGTTTCTAGTAGGCAGAAGGGAAAAGACCATTCTGACTGTGGATGGTGTGTATAGATGTAAGCCATGCCATGCCCCATGCCTCCAAGCAATACAAAATTGGCTTGCCTGTTTTGTCTATCAGCACAGATGCAGCATGACATCTACCAGTGCTGAGTGTGTGAGACAGCCAGAGAGCAAAGTAAAAAATCTGGAGCACTTCTGTTAGCAGAGGACATCTGTGCCTCCAATAGAAGACCCATATTGCCCTGCAGTGGCAAGTTTGTGAAACAGTGTCAGCTGTGACAGGTTTACTGCACAAAATCAGCAACCCCTTCAGTTTACACCAGTGGAGCATTACCATGCCTGCCTTAAAACGTCAGCCTTCCAAAATCCAGGCTAAGCACTCCCATACTCTGACCTTCCTGAGCTTTAGATGTAGGCTCACAGAGTTGGGAAAAATGTGAACAAAGTGAAGCCTAAAACAGTGCTGAAAAAAGATTACAGACACAAGGCAGGTATATTCCATCCATAAAAACAGTGAATACTGATAGTAAATATAACTCTTTGCTGCCAAACAACTAGCCCTGATTCAAAGATCTGGAAGCGTCTTCTAATGAAATTGTGTTGGAGACTGAGAAACTGAGGCAGAGATATCTAACAGGCTAGCTCTTCAGAGATACTGGATTTAGGTTAAAATTATTTAGTAGAGGTGCCTCAGACAGACATTTCCATTCACGTTCCTCCTGCGATGTTCCCCTACAAGCCTTCCTGCATAAGTAAACATTTCTGCATTGAATTCCTTCTAGTGAGTCATTCCTTCATCCACACTACTTAGTAATGATTTTGATAGATGCTCACCTATTCATATATATCTTACCACAGCTCTCTTTCCTGCGAGTATAATGAGCATAGATGTTTAGCAGGGAACCTTGGGCATGATTCTGTCTGCCATAAACATGTGCTATGGTTGATCTGACTAGGACATACTATGTTCAGAGGGATCACAGAATTGTCATGGTCAGAAAGGACCTCTAAGATCACCAGGTCCAACCATCAACACAAAAAAATCCCAAAACCCAAACATACGCAAACACCCACACACAGTGCACCAGAAAAAAACCCACAAAAAAACTCCTACAAAACCTTGGCCACTAGAGCATGTCCTGAAGTGCCATATCTACATGTTTCTTTAATACCTCCAAAGATGGTGACTCAACCACCTCCCTGGGCAGGCTGTTCCAGAGCCTGGCCACTCTTTCAGTATAGAAATTCTTCCTAATATCCAAGATGAACCTTCCCTGCCACAACTTCAGGCCATCTCCTCTAGTTCTGTTGTTACTTACTTGGGAGAAGAGGTCAACACCCACCTCACTACAACCTCCTTTCAGGTAGTAGTAGAGGGCAATGACATGTCCCCTTAGTCTCCTCTTCTCCAAACTAAACATCCCCCGTTCCCTCCTCATATGACCTGTTCTCTAGACCCTTCATCAGCTTGGCAGCTCTCCTCTGGACATGCTGCAGCACCTCAATGTCCTTCTTATAGTGAGGAGCCCAGAACTGAACACAGTACTTGAGATGAAGCCTCACCAGTGCCGAGTACAGGGGCACGATCACTTCCCTACTCCTGCTGGCCACACAGTTCCTGATGCAGGCCAGGATACTATTGGCCTTGACCACCTGGGCATGCTGCTGGCTCATGTTAAGCTGGCTTTCAACCAGCACCCCCAGGTTCTTTTCTCCTGGGCAGAATTCCAACCACTCTTCCCCAAACCTGTAGCATTGCATGGGATTGTTGTGGCTGAAATGCAGGACCTGGCACTTGGCCTTATTAAACCTCATACAAATGGCCTAAGGCCATCAATCCAGCATCTTCAGGTCCCTCTATAGAGCCTTCCTACCTTCAAGCAGATCAACACTCCCACCCCATTTGATGTTGTCTGCAAACTTACTGAGGCTGCACTCAATCCTCATCCAGATAATTGATAAACATGTTGAACAAAACTGGCCCCAAAACTGAACCCTGAGGGACACCACTGGTGACTGGTCACCAACTAGATTTGACGCCATTTACCACAATTTTCTGGGCCCAGCCATCCAGCCAGTTTTTTACCCATGAAGAGTCCACTTGTCTATGCCATGATTCACCAGTTTATCCGGGAGAATGATGTGGGAGACAGAGCCAAAGGCTTTACCAAAGTCTAGGTAGACAATGTCCAAAGCCTTCCCCTCATCAAAAAGGTAAGCCATATGGTCAAAGAAAGACATCAGGTTGGTCAAGCAAGACCTCCCTTTCATAAACCCATGATTCCCTGGTTGCCCTGCGCTTGGTATGAGAGCTCACTCAAGATGAACCTCTCCATGATCTTTCCCAGTACTGAGGTCAGGCTGATGGGCCTGTAGTTCATCAGATTCTCCTTCTGGCCATTCCTGTAGATGGGCGTCACATTAGCCAGCCTCCAGTCATCTGGGATCTCCCCTGTTGACCAAGATTGTTGATAAATAATAGAGAGAGGCCTAGTGAGCTCCTCTGCCAGCTCCCTCAGCACTCCAGGGTGGGTGATGGAGAATCACTGGAAACAACCAAACAGTGAGTCATGTTCCCACTGGGGTTTACTGTCCGTGCACTGGGATGCAGGTACGTGAGGCAGGGAAAGCCAGTCTGACTTTTTGGTGTGAACATCCTGTTTCTCATCTGCTTTCCCATGGCTCATTCTGGCACTTAACAGTTCTGTATTCCAAGAATAAAGTTAACACATGAAGTAGGCCGAAGCTGATCTGAGCAAGTATCTGCTATAATCTGTCATAGGGGCTCAGTGGAGGGATGAGGAAGAACCAGCACAAGGGAAGGGACAGGATCACATGACTGGGAGCTGCTAGGAGTAGAAAGCTGGAAAGGAGAGGGAAAAAAGCATGATGCCCTCCTTGTAGTGACAGGCATCTGTTTTGTAGATTTTGGTAGGGCTTCACCTGAGCTAATGTCAGCCTCATAAAAGCTGAGCATCTATACTGAGCTAGTTGTCCATGCCTGTTGTCCAGGCCTGTCCAGTCAATAGAGGAGGACATGGATCTCCAGATACAGACCCAGATGTATAGCAGGATCCTACAGTGGTTAATAATGGATCTGTGCACCCAGAGCTGTTAATAGCATTTGGAGCACCATGCAGTACACAGCTAATCTGGACACATGGGGATGTTTCTGCCAAATTAACTAGGGCCCAAAGTGCTGAGCTCATGATGAGGTTGACTGCAGGTGGCCAGAGAACACCTGATCTCCTGCTGGGAGAAAGGTGGCTGTCAAAAAATGTTTAAGCAGATCTGGACTGACAAAGAGTCTGTGATACACCAGTGCTCTGTGTCCTGAGACAGCTCTGAGAGTTACATATCTGATAACTGACTATAGAGGGAGCCTACACACCTTGTTTTCAGTCTGTTCAAATTCTTTCAAACATGTGTTTGCATTTGATATTTATTTGCACCATGAGAACGTATTTACTAACTGAGAGAAACAAAGTGTACTTTGTAGTTGGCTCGCATACTACTAACACATTTTTCTTAGATGATAATCACACTGTATTTGGCAAAAAATCCACTAGTTTTTTATTATTTGTGTCTAGATCCAAATGTCACAGCTTGAGCTCATTTCTTTATTGCACACTAATTACCAGTTCGTATTGCGCAACCAGGAGTATCTCCCTTGATGATAGACAGCTCAGCACACAGTCCTCACTCCTTGGCTTCCACTGTGGCAGAGAGCATGATGTGTTGCTGGAGTTTGCTCTCTGAGTGTTTCATTTCTGCAGCCACGAGGTGGCATGGCTTTTGCCAAGCGAGGGGTCACTGCTGAACTGCTGTGATACTGCCCCTTGGGTCCACCAGCTGCCTGAGCTCGGTGTGAGGAGCTGCCCAGGCCAGGGCAGGTATCCTTGAGCTGCCTGGGGAAAGGGAATTGGCCCTGGGGTGGCTTGGCTTGTTGTGAACCCGTGCCATGGGCCCCAGGGTCCTGTTGCTTTGCTCTGACTTCCCAAGGAGCTGACAAGGTCACCCCACAACGTGCCTCTGGTTTGCACAGCCACTGTTATCAAAGAGGGCAGTGATAACAGCAACCGAGGGGAGAAAAGGAGTCTGGGCAGCCCTGTAACTACACCTGCACAGAGGCTGGAGGGTGCTAGGCACTCCAGGAAAAACACACAGGCTTTGTTACACGCTGATCAGAGCTTCTCCCAAGCTCCCCCACCTATTCAGTTCAGAAAACTCTTCCCAGAGCTGCCTGGAGGGGGTGACTGCATCTGGCAGCCAAGCTGAGGCTGGACCTGGCTGGATCAGCCTGCCCAGCTCTGGGGTGGTTCAGCACAGGCACAGCTCGGGCTGTCTGCAGTTGTTGTAACCAGTCCAGAGGATGGCCACGAAGATCATTAGAGGGCTGGAGCATCTCTCTCATGAAGACAGGCTGAGAGAGTTGGGATTGTTCAGCCTGGAGAAGAGAAGGCTCCGGGGAGACTTTATAATGATCTTCTGGTACCTGAAGGAGGCCTGCAAGAAAGCTGGGGAAGGGCTTTTCACAAGGGCGTGTAGTGATAGGACAAAGGGTGATGGCTTTCAATTGGAAAAGGGTAGACTGAGGTTAGACATTAGGAAGAAATTCTTTAGTGTGAGGGTGGTGAGACACTGGAACAGGTTACTCAGGGAAGTTGTGGCAGCCCCATCCCTGGGAGTGTCCAAGGCCAGGTTGGGTGGGGCTTTGAGCCACGTAGTCTAGTGGGAGATGTTCCTGCCCATTGCAGGGGAGTTGGAACTAGATGATCTTTAAGGTGTCTTCCAACCCAAACCATTCTGTGATTGTATGATTTTCTGAGTTTATGACAGCTCTGCTCCTTGTGTGTCTCCATGCAGCTGCTAGAAACACTGAATCATAGAATCATAGAATCCTAGGGGTTGGAAGGGACCTCGAAAGATCATCTAGTCCAACCCCCCTGCCAGAGCAGGGTCACCTAGATCACATCACATAGGAACGCATCCAGGTGGGTTTTGAATGTCTCCAGTGAAGGAGACTCCACAACCTCCCTGGGCAGCCTGTTCCAGTGCTCTGTCACTCTTACAGTGAAAATTTTTTTTCGTATATTCACCTTGAACCTCCTATGCTCCAATTTTCACCCATTACCCCTTGTCCTATCACTGGTCATCACTGAGAAAAGCCTAACTCCATCTCCCTGACACTCACCCCTTACATATTTGTAAACTGGTGTGAACCCAGAAGACTTCAGATTATTCTTGGATTTTCTTTAGAACCCTCAGTTAAAGCATGCATTTAGCACTTCTGTATAAAGACACCCAGTATTCTGGTGTGGCTATAAATTGCTTTTCACATCACAGAAGGCCTGGAATCACACACACAGCAGTTATTAAAAAGAGCAGTGAACCAGCTAAAACTGACCTAGACAAACGGTATTTGGGGATTAATCTGTACAACACATTTAATGAAAGACTTTTTGCCTCTAAGTTTGAGTATATATTTCTGGATGTAAAAGGGATCTAAGTATATTCTGCAAGATTGAATCTTCGGGGAGTTAAGTATCATATGCACACAGCTGTGATGCACTTTGTCAGGGTTTGTTTGCACAATGGTTCTTAGCCCTGATATTTATGCTTCTAAAAGAGCTTTCTGCTCAGCTGGGGATGAAGCTATTGCTTCTGTTCAAACTATTTGTAAAAACAGCCCTTTTGTAGCTGAGAGACGGCACATTTGTTTGTGAGCTTCAGTGCTCAGGTCTGCTACTTCTGACACTGTACATGGGCAAGTGAGGTGCTGCCCCTGTAGAAGAGGAGTTATCCAGCACTACTTGTCGTGGTAGGTACTTTTAAGTCTTCTGGCCCAGAAAAGCTCAGAGCTCTTGCTCTTAAATTTTATTTCAATATCTTAGCTTGTGTTGTAGTTTTTTTGATTTTTTATCTTTTAATTTGGTTTTATGAACATTTGAGCATCTGTTACACTTCTGGGAGGTGGTGAAACATACTGATGTCACAAATTCTGTTGCAGCAACAAGTGAAATAATGCAAACACAGTCTCTCAGGGTTTGCAAGGATGAAGGAAGCTGCCAAGGAGCAAGGGAAAGAAGGCATCAGTAGTTTAAATCCAGAAAGAACAAATAGATAAGCATTTGTGGACAAGCAGATGGCATTTGGTAGAGAATTGGGGTTGAATACTACAGACCTATCATGAATTCAGAGAGCCCTGCCTCACTTTATCCCCAGAACTGCTAAATTTTCTGTGGGACTAACTAAACTAAGAAAGGCCGATCAGAGAAGTAAAGGAAGTCAGATTAAAGGGCAAGGAAGATAGCTAGCAGGTAAATTTGAAGCCAAACATATTCCATAGGACTTAAGAAACAGAGACTGATGTTTTCTGGTTGAGTCTTCCCCCACAGTAGCAAATTGTCCTGCTGTGTTGCCCAGCAGGCTTCAGTGCTCCCTTCCCCACTGCAGTAGGTGCCTTGGTAATTGCCTACAGTGTAAGAAATGAGGCAGTGAGTGGATATTGGTAGTGGAAGAAACAACAAGAAGTGATGGCCACCAGCAGATACCCTGTTTGGGGCAGTGGTAGGTGAGAAGAACTTGCCTACGTGCTTCAGTGAGATCATGCTATTACCCTTGAGTAGGGTTAGTCATCTCTTGAACAAGCAGCTTGTGAAATGAAATAGCCATGGGAAAGCCTAGTCACTTCATAGTTAAGGGAGTGGTTGGAACAAGATCATTAGACTTGGCACTTTGTACATATAAACCATAAATCCAGCACAGTAGAACTGTCAGGCTGGTGCGGGTCCACTCTTGAGTTGGGAGGATTTGGCTACATGAAGGCAGGGAAGCTCCTTGTGGAGGAGCTCTTCTGGGTGGACTGAAGATAAGGCACCAAGCCAATCATGTTAATTAAGTGACTGCGGAAGCTTAGTCTCTAAGTCAAATAAAGATAAAAACAAGGACAAAGTACAGGAAGCATTCAGAGAAAGAGCCACAAATTCAAGCACGGGAACAGCAGTGTGTCTCTGTGGGTGTGTACGTGGGGGTGGTGGGTGTGCAGGGAGGGTCTTGTGTTACTTAGCAGGTGATGGATAAACAGCTGCCTCCAACCTGCATGGACAGTCATGCAAATAGCACTGGTCCCACTCTGCTTTCCCAAGTCTCAGGCTGCAGAGCTAGCAACATGGTTTTCCAGTGCACAGGCTGTTCTCCAGGGAGGTATTTTGGACTGAGTGACATTGTAAAATGTATGTCCTGACTCCTATGGGGCAAGATGTCAATTCAGAACAAGACGTTCCAAATAACTTCTGAATTATTGGGCTGTTCCCATAAATACAAGAGTAAGTGGCCTATAAGTGTATCAGGAAATCGTGAGCCTAAATCATCCTTAAGTATATCTCTATGAGTCCCTAAGAGAGGAAGTTGGTGGGCAGGGTGGTTAGTTATACTTATGGGGACCATCCTGGTGAGCAACTATATGTAGTCATACATGTGATAAAGTGAGTGCAATTACATACCTTACGGGGCCAGGCCATAGCTATCTGAAAGCAATGTTAATGTTTAACTGCGTCTGCCCCTCAGTTACAGCAGAGGATGCAGTGATCTCAGTTTTTCCACCTGTCTTCAGGGTATGTTTCCACTGTGACCTTCAGCAGAGTTGTCCCACACCAGTAACACCAGTGCTGGTTCCCATGTCACACAGCACACAAAGCTGACCTGAATCGCCTGGAGGCAAACACATGTTTCTGTTGAATTAGTGCACATGACATGAGGTCTATGCAAACTTTATGCTTTTGCATCAGTTTCAAGGCCAGTCCCAAGATGACAGATGATACCCAAACCAGCATACAGTGGTGAACTTCAGCCAACACAGATATTACTAGAAGGTCTCTTGGATACTTTCTGGACAAACTATGATCAATTAGGCACATTTATGCCAGCTCAGTGTTTTGCATCATTTTTACCCAGCACCTGAAGCCTTACAGCCACACTGACCAGAGTCCCTCTGCCTGCCCCCGTTCCTGGTAGTGCATGAACACTCCTGTGCATCAGGTATGTCTGGTGTCTGCAATATGTGTGGTTTCACTTCTTGAGAAACATTATTTTCTTGAACTCCACAGGCACAAGGAGATTAGCAGATAGAAATACAGCTAACAAGGAGCATAACCAGCAGGAAAGCTTCTGCTTCAGTGAGTTTGGGCAGGGTGGGTCTGACTGGTAATGTAGACCTAAAAAGAGACTCCTTTCCAAGCTGGTCCCAGGGCAGATGTACTCTGTGGTGGTTTACACACAGGTGCTCTGTTAGGCTGCTCTCCGCTGCCAACAGACCACAAAGCCATGCCCAATTCAGAGCAAATCTGATAGTTACCACGCAGGGAAGAAGTACACTACAGACTCCCAAACTCTGATCTTATCAAGAACATCCTGTAACACTTGTGTATGCTCTTAGATAATTACAGGGGACAAATGTTAAGAGAAAAGCTCTTAAGTTAGTCAGACAATAACATGCAAGAACTTTCTTTAACTTCTTGGGATTTCCAGGCCAAATGAACTCTATGAAATAAAAATAGCCTCTAGATCTGCTAAATAAAACTTCTGCACAGCAAACGAGAAGGTGACAAACATCTGAAAAGTTTCAGAAGCTCTGAAGAAACGAGCCAAGTGTTTCTAAGCAGGCAACAGCAGTGATCAGTGATGCAGGCTGAGTGCGAAGATGTGGGAACACCATGTCCTTGTGAATGCCCTGTGGAGGTGCTGGCAGTATTCATTCCACATTAACAGCCAATGATGCTGATTTTTCAGCATTGCCAATCTGTACCTGAGAGTGACAGCCACCGGTTGAGCAGTTGTGCTTCCCCTTACTCCTGCGACCTCTTTTGATCCCTTCCTGGAAGTGAGAGCTCTGTTCTTCCATGGCATGGCAGCTGCTAGAAGCCTGAGCCCAGGAGGTACCCATAACACAGCAGTGACACTTGGTGATGTAAAACCCTACTCTTGCAGCTCACTGTGAGTTCCAAGTGTGATGTGCTGAAGGTTTTGCTGGTGACTCGGTGCCAGCTGGGCTGATGCTCCTGTGCACAGGAGCCCTTGCAGGGCTTTCTGACCAACCTTGCATGTCCTCATTCTGCTCCCTGATCCTGGGGTCACACTGCCCATATATTGTGTCACCACTCAAGATCAGTGCCATGCATTCCTG